>NC_073311.1:64899092-65199092 GCF_027595985.1 Sorex araneus
CCTGTCCCCCCTGACCCGACTCACCTCACCTTTGCGCCCGGCCCGGGGCCCAGGGGGGCCCCTTCCCGGGGAGGCTGGGTGGGGCCTCACCCTTCGCTTCTCCTTCCAGCCATCGTGGCCTCAGGCCACTCCCACATTTAACTCCCGTGGCTGATTCCAACCCCTGACGCGTCTCCAGACCAACCCCTGCTCCACTGGGCTGGGGGCCACGGCCGGGGGGGCCGACGCCCCATCAGACGCGCCCCAGGGCACTGCAGAGGGGTCCCGGCGCGAGCAGGTGGGCTGGGCTGGGCCCACGGTGCCCCCAGGCCGGGGTGGGGGCTCGGGAGTCTGGGCCTGGAGCCTTCCCCAGCGCCCACTCTATCCCCTGGGGGCAGGACGCCCCTCGCGAGCTCACGGGAGGCAGGTGCTGCTGCAGCCGGGAGCTGTGGTCAGGGCCACGGTGGACAGTCCCTCTCCTGGGAGGGGATGAGCGGGGCGGGGGTGGCACCAAGGTGCTGGAGTCTGTCCGAGCGTCACTGGGCACCACCAGCCGGCAGCACGCAGGGCTTGCCCTGGGGGGGGGTGGTCTTACAGGCAGACGGTGTGCAGGGGTGCGGGGCGGGGCGTTCTTCAGGCCAGCACAGACCCACCCCACTTTGCTTGACTGCTGACCTCGGGGGGGATGGACCGAGTGAGCAAGCAGCAGAAGGCGGGCCTACACGAACAGGACCACGGACCCCAGGGGACGGAAGACCGGAACATTCCATGTGGTGCAAACAAACCAGCCTCCACGGACGCCCCGTCCAGGGAGGCTCTCTCGGGCTCTGACGCGGGCGGGGCGGGCAGGGCAGGGCGAGGGTCCCCAGCGGGGGCGCCACGGGCCCAGACACAGGAGCCGGATCAGGGGAGTGCGGAGAGCGGCACTGGGCTCCCTCCGGCCTCAGCTGTCCGACCCTCCACAGGGAAAGGCTCCGGCCCGAGTGCTCGCCGCTCACAAACCAACAGGGTTTGGGCCGGAACAGGCTCTCACACCTGCACCTGCCGGGTTCACCGCACCTGCGCCCGCCCCCCCCTCAAGCACCTGGACCGCCCCCCGCCCACCCCGACACCTTCCCAAGCACCTGCGCCCGGCCCCTCGCACCTCGCCCGGCTCACACACCTGCCCCCCCCCGCCCCGCCCATGCACCTGTGCCAACCCGCCACCCCCGCCCCTGCGCAGACTCTGCCCCTCCCCCTACACCCCTACACCTGTGCCGACCCCCCCACCCCCGCCCCTGCGCCGACTCCGCCCCTCCCCCTACACCCCTACACCTGTGCCAACCCTGCCCCACCCCACGCATGTCCCCCTTCCCCTGCACCTGCCCCGCCCTCCTGTCCCCCACCCCCCACCCCTGCACCCACCTGCCCGCCCGCCCCCACACACCTGCAGCTCGCGGTTGTGGTTCTCGCACAGCAGCTGCAGGAAGCGCAGGATGGGCCGCATGACGGCGATGGCCGGGCCCGTGCTCAGCCTTCCCTCCGCCGGCTTCTCCCCGCCGCTGCCCCCGTCCGAGCCCGCGCCCGCGAGGTCCAGGTCGGCGTCCGCATCCCGCCGGTACATGCAGTAGGCCTTGGAGGTGGCCGAGGAGGCCTCGCTCAGCTGCCCCTTCATGCCCTCCCGCAGGGCCGGGCACACGTCTCTCCCTGGAAGCAGAGCGGGGCTGGCCACTGGGGCCCTTGCACGGCCCTCCCCGCACAGCGGGACAGCGGCACCCTCCACCCTGGGCCAGACGCCAGCAGGTCACAAGCAGGGGAGGGTTGGGGACGTGCCGGACAGGGCGGACAGGCCGGGACACAGTGGACAGGGACACAGTGGACAGGGCCTACGGGCCAGGCCATAGTGGACAGGGACACAGTGGTCATGGCTTACGGGCCAGGCCACAGTGGACAGGGGCACAGTGGACAGGGCCTACGGGTCAGGCCATAGTGGACAGGATCACATGGGCCAGGCCACAGTGGACAGGGCCATATGGGCGGGGCCACACGGGCGGGGCCCTGATGGAGCGGCAGTGCCTCTGCTGGCTGGGAAAGAGAGCACTGTCGTATGGGAGGCAGGGCCTGGAGGCCGCAGGGCAGCGGGGCTTGGGGTGACCCTCACCCGGACAGCCCTGCAGTGCTGAGCACCCCGGAGGCCCTTCCTTGGGCCTGACACGGCGCCTGCTATCCCAGGCCCGGGAACTTTCCACCTGCCACCGGGACATCCCCGAGCCGTGGCACCAGTAGCTGATTTTCCCTTTGGGGGGCTCTCACGTGGGGTCTGGAAGCCCGGGGCCACCGCTGGGGCTACTGGCCAGCCCGCCCAGGCCTCAGTGCCCGCAAGGCCCGAAGATGCAGTGATGCTTGGGCACTGTGGTGCCAAGGGCCACCTGGCCACCCAGGGCTGCACTTAGCAGTGTCGGGGGAGGACACGGGGGGCAGGGACAGAACTGGGCCCGGGGTCTCTTCAGAGCTGCTTCAAGGGCCACCCCAAGGCCATGATCACTTCAGGAGGAGCAGGGGCGGGGGGGTGTTGAAGAGGGAGTGAGAGACAGTAAGAGGGAGAGAGAAGGAGGGAGAGGGAGAGAGAAGGAGATGGAGGGAGAGGGAGAGAGGGGAAAAGGGAGAGGGAGAGAGTGAGGGAGAGGGAGAGAGAGAGCAGGAGAGATAGAAGAAGGGAGGGAGAGAGGGAAGGAGTGGGAGGGGGAGAGAGGAAGAGAGAGGGATGGGGAGAGAGGGAGAGGGAGGGAGAGATAGAAGAAGGGAGGGAGAGAGAGAGAGGGAGGGGGAGATAGAAGAAGGGAGGGAAAGAGGGAAGGAGTGGGAGGGGGAGAGAGGAAGAGAGAGGGATGGGGAGAGAGGGAGGGGAGGGAGAGATAGAAGAAGGGAGGGAAAGAGGGAGAGGGAGGGGGAGAGAGAGAGGGAGGGAGAGATAGAAGAAGGGAGGGAGAGAGGGAAGGAGTGGGAGGGGGAGAGAGGAAGAGAGAGGGATGGGGAGAGAGGGAGAGGGGAGGGAGAGATAGAAGAAGGGAGGGAGAGAGAGAGGGAGGGGGAGATAGAAGAAGGGAGGGAGAGAGGAAAGGAGTGGGAGGGGGAGAGAGAGGAAGAGAGAGGGATGGGGAGAGAGGGAGGGGGAGGGAGAGATAGAAGAAGGGAGGGAAAGAGGGAGAGGGAGGGGGAGAGAGAGAGGGAGGGAGAGATAGAAGAAGGGAGGGAGAGAGGGAAGGAGTGGGAGGGGGAGAGAGGGAGGGGGGAGGGAGGGGAAGAGAGGAAGAGGGATTGAGGGGAGGGGAGGGGGAGGGGGAGGGAGGGGAGGGAGAGGGGGGAGGGAGACGAAAGGGGAGAGAGGAGAGAGACCTACACACCGGCCTCTCGTCCCGTGCTCGCAGCGCGGGCGCCTGTACCTCGCGGGCGGGGGGCTGACCATCAGCCGCTCGCTGTCGTCGTCCGTCCCCTTGCTGCCCAGGTCCGCGGGTGCTCACGGTGACCGTGGATCTGATCTCCTTCTGAGCCGCCTTCATTCGGTCATAGAGAACTTTGAAGAATTTTTCTGACTTTTTTTGCTCGTGCAGCTGCTGGTAGAAAGAATACTGCAAGAAAGGAGACTCTCAGAACTCAGTGCTCAGGGGAGCAGAGCCGTGCGTCTACCCTGGGGACGGGCGCGAGCCTCAGGGGTAAGAGCACACAGTTTAAGCGCTGCCGTTATTATTATTATTGTTGACAGTGTCTGCCAGTCTCCTGTCCTATTAGTGTGTACTAATAAAAGTCTGTATTTGCTTAGTGCTTTCCACAGAAAGTCCGGCCTGTTTTCACACGCTACTTAGTTCACCCTTAGGGGTGATTTGAATTTTTTAACAAGGGGCACTACAAAAGTTGTACATTGTCATCAGGTCTTGGGTTAGAAATCAAACATACAGGACAAAAACAGCGCTGCGCGCGCACACACACACACACACACACTCACACACACACACACACACACACACACACACACACACACCGTGAAGCCCAGAGCAGACGCAGTCAAGAATCCCATGATGGGGGCTGGAGAGATGGCACAGCCGGGGAAGGCGTTTGCCTTACGTGAACCCAACCTGGGTTCGATCCCCAGTATCCCATATGGTCCCCCAAGTACCACCAGGAGTGACGGCAGCCCCTGAACACCGCTGGGTGTGGCCCCAAAACAAACAAAAAGAATTTCGTGATCTCCCTGGGCAAACAGAGCACTGCCAGCCGGAGCGATTTTCTCTTCCTCTGAATCCCAGTGTGTCCGTTGCCATGGCAGCTGCTCAGAGGCACCAAGAAACGGGCTCTGAGTTCGCGGGCGGCTGGGCCCTGCGTGGGATCGGGTCAGGCGGCCCCAGTGTGAGTGAGGGAGGGGGAAGGGGTCGGCACCAAAGAGAGCGGCCGGGCTGCGCGCCAGGAGCCAGAAGCCCCCGCCTCCCTCCTGCCTGGGGGACGACGACATGCTCGGTGGTGGGACCTGCAAGCCGTGGACGGGAAGACCAGGGACAGACACACAGCACTCGGCAGGAAGACCAGGGACAGACACACAGCACTCGGCAGGAAGACCAGGGACAGACACACAGCACTCGGCGGGGAGACCAGGGACAGACACACAGCACTCGGCGGGAAGACCAGGGACAGACACACGGAGCACTCGGCGGGGAGACCAGGGACAGACACACAGCACTCGGCGGGATGACGAGAGGCGCCCAGCAGGGCGGCTGCAGCGAGAAGGCTGGGGGACACCGAGTAGGAAGGAGTGACGCTCTCTGGGCGGGAGCGGCCGGCGGGTGTGCCGTGCCCGGGGGGCCCAGGGGCCCTGGACGCCCGCTGCTCTGGGAGGCCTCACTCCACGGGCGTCACGCCTACGGGGAAGCCCCGGGGCAGAGGGCAGGCAGCAAGCAGCCGCGCTGTGGTAACCATGGCAACAGGCTGGCTGCTGCTGAGATTCGGGGGACGCACAGCTGTCCCGGCGCCTGTGCCCCCCAGCCACGCTCACAGGGGGGCCGGGCACCGCCGACATGATGGGCTGGGGAGGGACAAGGAGCCCGGCTGTGCACGGGGCGGTCTGGGGGGCCTTGTGGCCCAACCAGGTTTGTCACATAGAACGGGCAGGCGTGAAGTCACCATGACCGCCGCTCCGGCACGCGATCGCAGGTTCCTGACATGGCGACGCCCTGTGAGGCCCTGGGCTCGCGTGTGTGTGCGTGTGTGTGTGTGTGTGTGTGTGTGTGTGTGTACGACCCACACGGGGCGAGGCTTCCTCTGCTCAAGACACGGACTTGACCCAGCAACTGGCCCCAGCAGCGGTGACACAGGAAGGGGCGAGTCTCCGGGGCTCGCGGGGGCAGGGGGACAGCGAGCACTGTCGCGCACAGGCGGGAGCCAGGAGGCCCGGGAGGCGCAAGAATGAAAGTGGGGCAGCCGCAGGGAGGCCCAGAGGAGCCGGGAGTGTCCCCGGGGGTGGGGGTGCCACCAGAAAGGAGGCGGTGCCCCGCCGAGGGCAGCCCGGGGCCAGCTGCGGGGGTCAGTCCTCTGATAAGCACCTCTCGGGCAAAAGGGCACCCGGAGGGGCAGATGGAAAGCACCGGAAACTGCGCCTGGCGCTGAGGAGCCTGGGGCGGCGACAGCGGGCGGGAAGAGGCTTCCAGGAGAAGCTCTCGAGTGAGTGCTCAGAGACGGCGCAAGGGCCGGAGAGGCAGCGGGCTAGGGAGCACTGCTGGGCTGGGGTCCCCGGAGGGTGGGAACCAGGCCCCACGGGAACTCAGGGGCTTCTGTCTGCCTGGAGCAGAAGGGGGGCTGGACCTCCAAGGAGGGGCCATCCTGTCCCCACGCAGGCAAACCCTAGCAGGGAGGGGCTCCCAGAGAGAGGGGGTCCCGGGGAGTGGGGTCCTGGGGAGTGGGGTCCCGGGAGTGGAGGTCCCGGGAGTGGGGGCCCGGGGAGTGGGGTCCTGGGGAGTGGGAGTGGGGGTCCCGGGAGTAGGGGTCCCGGGAGTGGGGTCCAGGGGAGTGGGAGTGGGGGTCCCGGGAGCGGGGGTCCCAGGAGTGGGGGTCCCGGGAGTGGGGTCCTGGGGAGTGGGAGTGGGGGTCCCGGGAGTGGGGGTCCCGGGAGTGGGGTCCTGGGGAGTGGGAGTGGGGGTCCCAGGGAGTGGGGTCCTGGGGAGTAGGAGTGGGAGTCCCGGGAGTGGGGGTCCCGGGGAGTGGGGGGTCCCGGGAGTGGGGGTCCCGGGAGTAGGGGTCCCGGGAGTGGGGTCCTGGGGAGTGGGAGTGGGGGTCCCGGGGAGTGGGGTCCTGGGGAGTGGGAGTGGGGGTCCCGGAGTGGGGCCTGGGGCCATCTGGCAGGAGTCTGGCTACCCGAGGGGCAGGGCCACGAGCACTGGGAGACGGGGCCGCAGGGAGGGCACCAGGCTGCCACACTGCCCTGTGCGTGAGAGAGCCCTCGCTGGGCTGGCACCCCTGGGAGGCCATGCGGGCTGGCCGTGGGGTGGGGGTGGGGGTGGGCTCACCGCCTCACAGGCAGTGAGTGCGTCCCCTGAGGTGCCCGGGGCCGGCGGGGGCAGCCCGGGCGCCCCTACCTGCGTCTGCGTGTTCCCGCCCTCCAGCAGCGCGATGCCCAGCAGGATGGCCTCCGAGAAGATGCGGTCGTTCTTGGTGCTCACGATGACGTCTATGACCAGCTCCGAGGCCCCCTCCCTGTCCAGCAGGCACTGGATGTCCGACAGGGAGGTGCCCGCCTTGTCCGCGTCCGGTCCGGAGAAGCTCCCTGGGGCGAGGGGCGGGAACGTGAGCCCACCCACCGGCGGCACAGCCGACCTGGTCTCCCCACGCGGGGGGCTCGGCCCCCACACAGTGAGCTGGAACAGAACCTCGGGTCTCCAAAGCACCCAGGGGCCCCGGCAGGAGCAGTGGGCGGGCAGGGACCCGGACCCCACCCTGGCCACCACGAACGGGCTCCTGGGTCCCGCCAGAGCACAGAGCCAGGGGAGCTGAGCGGTGCTGGGTGTAAACCTCCCACCAGAACAGCACTTGTCAAAAAGTCCAGGGCCCAGTTCTCTAACCCATTTACTCTGTGTCTCTTAATTGTGCATTTAGACCACTGACGTTGGGAGAGATTATTGCAGATACTCTCTCAAGACCTGTATTAAAAACCCTAACACCCAAAAGGACAGAGAGAGTAAGAGGGAATGTGCCTGCCACCAAGGGCAGGGGCAAATGGGGTGGGGGTGGCGGGGGGGACACTGGGGACATCGGTGGTGGAGAGTGGGCACTGGTGGAGGGATGGGCAGTCGATCACTGTATGACTGAAACGTAATCACGAAGGTTTGTAAGTCTGTCACTGCATCCCATGGGGATTCATTAAAATTAAAAAATTGTTTTAAATTTTTTTAAAAAAGTCTCAGGCCAGGGGCTGGAGCAATAGCACAGTGGGTAGGGCACTTGCCTTGCACGCGGCCGACCCAAACTGACCCAGGTTCAAATCCCAGCATCCCATATGGTCCCCTGAGCACCGCCAGGGGTAATTCCTGAGTGTAGAACCAGGAGTAACTCCTGTGCATCGCTGGGTGTGACCCAAAAAGAAAAAAAAAAAAAAGTCTCAGGCCAGAGAGGCGGCACGGGGTACTGCACGTGCCTTGCGGGTGGCCCACCCGAGCAGGGTCCCCAGCACCCCAGGGGCCCCGAACATCACTGTGGGCCTGGGGGTCTCCGGCGCTGTGGGGTCTGAGCGGGTCTCAGCAAACCGCCAAGAACCAACCAGACGGGCCCCCGGGCCCTCCTGGGCACCCCCCCCCGAGTGTGTTTCTATAGAAACAGCCTTTGAACACGAGCTTCCTCCTTTCCGTTCGCAGCTTAACGAGTCGTTCATCTGAACTCTCTGGCCAAGGCCAAAAGGGAAAAATCGATTCTCACTTTCAAACCTGCCGTTCGGCGAAGGCGGAAACGTACGCAGGTCTGAACTGTGTTCACGAGTGACTCTGCAGGGCTGTGCCCTCTGCTGAGGGGACAGGCTGGCGGCAGGGCAGGGCAGGGGGTGGCACCTTACCTCCTCCGGGCGCAGGCTTCGGGTAGGTCCCCGAGAGGGCGCTGCCCGCCCCGGCTCCATGGTCGCCTTTGAAGTATCGGTTCAGGAGGATTTTCCTCAACGTGGTTCCCTGAGGGAGGACAAACGGCGTTACTGGCGCTTTATCCAACAAGCAGGGATGTCAGCGGACAAGAGACATGGAAACGCCTCCCGGGCAATGACCTGATCTCGCCAGGGGCCACACAGTGTTGTTCAGGGGTCACGGATGGGGGGGTAGCCAGAGTCTCACCCGTGCCGGGCCTGTGCTCTAGCCCTGGGCTCTCACCCTAAAGAGTAACTTGAAGTTTCACATATGTTGAGATAAACACTCGCACACGCGGGATCAGAGAGCGCACCAGGCCCGCGTGCCGCCACGCGAGGGTCTCGTCCCCGTACCACATGGTCGCCGCAGACACCAGCCCTGAGCACACAGGGAGGGGCCGGACACCCGATTCCCCACAACGCCCTCGTGGTTTTACTTCTCTCCAGAGTCAAGGAGAAGCTGAGGTACTGTCAATAGAATGTGCTAGAAAAGCCCAAGTGCTGTAAGTGTACGATGGCGCCAAAGGCCAATGCCTGCGGCCTTTGTGCTCCTTAAGGAAACAGCCACAATGGCTGGGGGAGGAGGCAGCCGGGGTAGAGAAGGGACCACTGAGTCAGCGATGGCTGGAGGGATGCTCGGGGTGGGAGATGTGTGCTGAGAGTAGATAAAGGACCCAACGTGACGGCCTCTCAGTGTCTACACTGCAAACCACCATGCCCAAACCAGAGAGAGAGTGTGGGGGAAATTGCCATAGGGGGAGGGTGGGAAAGGGGGGGTGGAGAATCCACACGGGTGGGGGGATGGGTGTTTGATCCTTGTATGGTTGAAACTCAAACATGACAGCTTGTAACTGTAGCTCAGTGATTCAAGAAAAAAAAGAAAAATTTAAAAAAAAAACAGGCGATTTTTTTCTGCCCCCACGGGAGATCGACCCCGGAGGCAACTGAACCACTTTGGACAGGAGCGGCGCCCCCAAAATGCCTCCAAACTGTGTGTTCGGAGCTACTGGCCCAGGCGCCGCCAGCGAGTGATGCAATTACCAAAAGAATTTTCCCTGGACTTCATAGAGAAATCCAAAACCACGCTAATAAAGAGACCTAATATCTCTTGATTGTCAGCAACGTGTAAATGTTCCTTTTTAGCAGGGCTTACCGTGGGGGGAAACTCCAAACAATAGTACTGAGTTTTTTGTTGAAGGGTAAAAGATTGTAGCGATAGAATTTTAGGCAGAATTTTCCCTGGACTTTATATAGAAACCCAAAACCACGCGGCCGGGCAGCCTAATGTCATCTAATCATCGGCAATATGAAATGGTTCCTTTGTAACGGGTTGGACTTTGGGGGACCATAATAGGGTTAAAGTTTGTAGCGACGTGTAATTTCTGGCTGTACTTTCCCAGGACTTTATACAGAAATTCAAAGCCGCGAGGCCGCTGCCATGGCCGCGCAACCTAATGTCATTTAATCATCACCAATATGAAATGGTTCCTTTTTAACGGGTCGGACTTTGGTGGGAAATCCTAACAAGAATAGTAAGTCTTTTGCTGAAATATTGAAGGCAACCAAAGTGGTAGCCATCTCTATAGACTGAACTAAGCCGTATCCCCACGCCGGCTGAGAAGAAATATCCTTCTTTCTCAGGAAGAAACACGGCGTGGCGTTAACCATAGTATGATGTCCATTAAGCTGACACGGACCTGGTGGCGTGGAAATGGGATACAAGGGAATAAATTATTATGTACTTGGAACATCGGGATACTGGTGGAATCTCGAGCCGGGGCCGATACCAGCGTATTACTTTTGGTTCCAGAAACTGCTTGCAGACGTTCTACCAGACTATCAACTAAGCCAGAGCCCCACGCCGGCTGATGACGGGAAATAACCATCTTTTTCGTTTTTTTTTTCCCTTTGTCAGGCAGCATGGTGATTACTAAACAGGCGTGAACTCGGTGGCGTGGGACGAGGGGGGAAAACAATAGAAAAGTTATGTAACAAACAGCGGGACTTAACATCTCTACATTCTCAGCAATGGAGAGCTATCAAATGCTTCCTTGACAGTAGGACTGTCTTTTCTTTTTTTGGGGGAAACCCTAGCAACAATAGTGAGTTATGTGTTGAAACATGGAATGTAACCAAGCTAAAGCGTAAACGAAGTGAAACTTATCACTTACAAGGGCGGGGACTGGGGGGGCGGGAGGGGGCGGGAGGTATAATGGGGTGGTTGGTGATGGAATATGGGCACGGGTGAAGGGAAGGGTGTTTGAGTATTGTATAACTGACATAATCCTCAGAACTATGTAACCCTCCACATGGTGATTCAATAAA
This sequence comes from Sorex araneus, assembly GCF_027595985.1. NCBI lineage: Eukaryota > Metazoa > Chordata > Mammalia > Eulipotyphla > Soricidae > Sorex > Sorex araneus. The sequence continues at coordinate 64,909,522 of NC_073311.1, forward strand.
ATTTAAATTAAAAAAAAAAAAAAAAACAGGCGAGAGACAGACGCGGCCACACCTGCATCCTCCTCCAGCCTCGAAAGCTGCCCGGCGCCCAGACCCACCCTGCGTGGCCTCCCAGCCCCGCCCTGCCCGGACAGTCCTTCCCTCTGAGTGTGGCACCTCCCCTGCTTCTCGCAGGGTCCGAGACAGATTATCTAGGCCTGAGCCAGAGCCCAGGCCGGCTCCCGAGACGCCGGCAGGAGAGCCCGTGGCCACGTCTCCCCAGACAGGGAGAGACACTCGCACCTGTGCTGGAAGGCCGGAGAGGAACGGCTTCTTCCCGCTGTTGTCTCCAAAAAAACGCCCCTGGTGCTGCGGGCAGACAGGCCGGGCAGTGGTGGCCCGTGGGGCGAGCCAAGGTCACGGCCAATCCGCCCCCGCCTCTCCGTGCGGCTCATTCCAGACTCCGGGGCTGACGGTCCCGGGCACTTATCAGACTCATAAACACCAGAAGCAAAGGAACAGACGTTCATTCTGGCATCCCCAGAGCCCCGGGGCGCCAGGGACCCCAGGCCCCCAGCCGGGCTCAGGGGTAGTCTGGGAAGCGTGTGTTCCGGGGAATAAACCGGGCTTTACTCGGCATGAGGGCTCGGACCCCCGGCTCCCCTCTGCCCGTGCCCAGGGGGCACCTGCCTTTCCTGCTGCCATACCCGGAATGCACAGAAAGGAGAGGGTCCCCCCAAACTGTGCTCTTCACAAACCAGGTGGAGGGGCCGAGGGAGACGGGGAACTGCGCATTGCACCTACCACCGGAGGCCATGCCCGGTAGACCAGCCTCGGCCCCGCGGGCATGCACACGGGCCAGACCGCAATGGCCGGAGCGCTCTCTGCACACGCGTTCTCCTTCTGCACACAACGTCCCGACAAACCTGAAATAACTTCTAGCACACCGAGAAAAAGGCAAAACTAACAAATAATAAACCACCTGAAAAATCTAAATTCTGCCTGCCATGAAGCAGGCCCAACACGCTATACTTGTGAGTGAGCAAACTGGCATGTCCGACCCCCCCGAACAACAGTGGGGAACACCCCCCCGCCCCGTGGCTGCAACTCCCCGGCTGCCAGCGAAGACACAGCCCGTCCCGACAGGCCACGGCTGGCCCGGGTCTCTGCGTGACGCTCAGAGTGGACATGCCAAGGCCACGGCACAGGGTCCAAGAGCTGACTTCCGGGGTCAGTATCACCTTCTGACCAGGGGAGGTGGGGGGGCTGGGCTGGGGTCCCCACTTGTCTTGGGGGGGTCTTGGGGGGGTCCTGCTGTGTCTGGGGCGGGCTCCACGTGGCGGCTTGGACGAGGCCCTGCTCCACAGACCCTGCCGGCTGGAGTGAAGCATTTGGAGAGCGACTGTTCTGGCGCCAAGCTGGCAAGTAACTGTGTGAGGGCCAGCGTGCTGTGGGGGGCTGGAGCGGACACGCCCGTTCCAGAAGGGGGGGACGTCCGGGAGAAGCCGGTATCTGCTCTCACTCCCCACATCCACCGTGGACTCCCCCGGGTGTCCTGCTGACGGCGCCCCTGCCCGTCGGGCCAGGGAGCCAGGACCCCGCCAGCTCCAGGCCGGGGCGCAGCTCCCCGCCCCCCTCACGGGACACAGCCCAGATGCCCGCCCATGGGCGACGTGGCCAGGAGAAGAGAGAGGGACTTCCCGAAGCCAGGACTGAACAGCTCCAGGAAAAGGCCTTCTGCGGCCCGAGAAGGCGAGCGGGAGCCTGGAGGCCCGGCCCTCCCCCCCCCCCCGCCAGAGTCCAGCCGCACCCCCTCCCCTGACCGGCCACTAGCACAGGAACCGTCGCCCGCCTGCACATGAAAACGCCAGGGCCAGAGCCGCCTCCTGTTTGCAGAAAGGCCGTGTCTCCCCGGGGCACCGAGAGCGCCAGGGGTGCGGCTGGAGGCGGGGCCGGTGCCCGTGGGGCCTCCTGGCTGCCCGCCTTCCCTTAGCGGGGAAAGCAACAGGCTGATTTCTTCCCCCACTGGGTGATAAATGCAGGAGGTCACCCGAGTCTGACTCCACTCCCAGAGTCCTAGAAAACACGTCCCGGGCTGGGAATTCAAAAGGTAATGGCAACTGCGAGCTACACACGCTTTATTCTTATTTATTCTTATTTGGGGATTTGGGGGCGACACCGGTGGTACTCGGGGCTCACTCCTGGCTCTGTGCTCAGGGCTCACTCCTGCTGGGACTCAGGAGGCTGAAAGCGGAGCTGGGGATTGGACAACGCCGGCCACGAGGAAGGCGAACGCCCAGCCCTCCCCACTGTGCCGTCCCTCCAGCGCCCCCCTTCCTTCCCCATGACTCCGGCCTCCCCCCTGCACCACCGCTCCAGCCCTCCCTGCTGTGCCATCACTCCGGTCCGACACATGCTTCATTTGGACTTTTTGTACCAAAAAAATATCACCTACTGAACAGTCTGAACTAGACTGGCAGGATGGAGACTGAAGTGAGACTTATTCTCCACAGTCTCACCCTAACGCAGAACTTGGGACAAGCCTCTGAGGTGCTTCCTTGAGTTTTTCAGTCTCTGACAGTAGATCCCATCAGATCTTCCCAGTGACCCACAGTAGATCCCATCAGATCTTCCCAGTGGCCCACAGTAGATCCCATCAGATTTTCCCAGTGACCCACAGTAGATCCCATCAGATCTTCCTAGTGGCCCACAGTAGATCCCATCAGATCTTCCCAGTGGCCCACAGTAGATCCATCAGATCTTCCCAGTGGCCCACAGTAGATCCATCAGATCTTCCCAGTGACCCACAGTAGATCCCATCAGATCTTCCCAGTGGCCCACAGTAGATCCATCAGATCTTCCCAGTGGCCCACAGTAGATCCCATCAGATCTTCCCAGTGGCCCATAGTAGATTAAATCAGATCTTTCCAGTGACCCACAGTAGATCTGATCAGATCTTTTCCACATTTGAATTCGGGATTGGAGGGGTTTATTTTCAGCATAAAAACAATCCTAGCCGCTGTATTGGAATTGCATTTGGTCCATCACCATAATCAGCTGTCTCTTTAGAGACCGCCTCTGGGAAGCCTTGGCCAGTCTCATAAATTAAAACTGATGATGCCAATTTCTTGGTCACTGACTCCAAAGAGTCGGCCAATCCCTTGGCTGCTGCTTTTCCTAGATTCCTTCAGACAAGAAGCTCAACTTCAACAGCAACTACTGTAGTCACAGCCGCTCTTTGTCAGCACCCTGATACAGTCAGGGTCTAGAATGACTCGAGCATCTCTAGAGCACTCAGAAAGGAGTCATGGAAGGGGCTGAGTGACAGCACAGGGTTAGCTAAAGCACATGCTGTGCACCCAGCTAATCCGGGTTCAACCCCTGGAATCCCATATGGTCCCCTGAGCACCGCCAGGAGTAACCCTGAGCATCACAGGGTGTGACCCCAAAAACAAAACAAAAAATACACGTAAAAAAAATTTCTTTGAAGAATCACTTTTGAAAAGGCCAAACAAAAAAAAATTAGCCAATTATTCCGCTGTCAGAATGACCGTCTCCGAGCAGCTCCCCTTCATGTTCCTGTGACATACTGACTGCGTGTGGCCCTTGACGCGTTCGGTCCAGAGCCAGGAGTGAGCCCTGAGTATCACCAGGTGTGACCCGAAAACTAACAAAGAAATGCTTTAAAAAATAAAAATAAAAAAGAGTTGAGCGGGGAGGGAATGAATGGGCTGGAGAGGAGCCTCAACCACCACATCCTAACAGAAGCGAGACCAAAGATTCCCACCACAGGTCAGCCCTGACCTCACTGACTGAGCCGTGACCCCTGCGCAGCCCTGCTGGGGCCACAGAGCCTGCTGGGCACTGCCAGGCTGACTGACGAGTCGGAGCAGGAACAACCCCTGAGCACCACCGTGTGTGACCCCCCAACTGTATGCACCTGGTCTGCACGTTACTCAGGGATGCCAAGGATGGTGGGGCTGTGGGGGGTCTGGGGAAGGGGCCGGTGAGGCGCTGCAAATGGAACAAGCAATTCCCACAAACAGATACAAAGTATACCTCTGCTCTTCAACAGAAACAAACTTTAATAAAATAAAATATTGCTTGGAAATGCTATAATTTATAATGAAGAGTCAAACTAAGGAAACTTCTATCTTCTGTTCCTCATCATGTGAGAACAATATTCTTTAATGTTCATTGTGATGCTGAAAAAATGATGCAAACTTCCTTTCGATCACTCTTTTCCCAACTGCATTACTTTTGGCCTCCTTTCAGATACAGGATCATCCTCTATTAACTCATGTTCTGCGTGTTAACCACCATTTTCAAAAAATTATCCGGTGACAGACCATGAGACGGTGATTCCGAGTTGGTGGGAACTAGAAATTTAATATTCACCGACACTTCAGAGCCCCTCCGTGATTATGACTGAGTGACCGGCAGTCTCAGCTCCAACGGACCGCCCTCCGGGGAGCTCGGGGGCAGTGCGGTCTCCGAGGAGGTCCCCTCTCCGGGAACCGCGTGCCAAGCCCGGGCCGGGCGCTGCGGAGCTGCTCTCCGGGGTGAGAGACCTGATTCTCGCAGGCTGGCGGGTGGCCGAGTCTGCGGCTTACACAGCGTTACAATGTTGCTACCATGTAAAAAGAAAAGAAACGGGGAGGGGCTGGAGAGATAGGAGCGGGGAGACAGACTCAGCACAGAACTACAGCCCTGTACGCCCCCCACACCAAACAGAAATAGAATAAAATAAAGCAAATAGGGCTGGCGAGAGTCTAAGGAACCAGGTGCAAGTGTTGCCCAGTTCAGCCCCCTGGGAACCGAGGGCTGCAGAGCGGCCAGCACGGCGGGGCGGCTGGGCCACCCCTGGGCCATGGCACTCAACCACAGACAACGATCTCCGGGGTGGGGGGAGCCCCACTCCCCAGCCAGAGGTCAAGCACAGAAATAAGGAAAGGTCAAGGGAAACAGGCCACTGACCCTGGCCGGAGTCTAGGAGCCGGCTGTCCCGGGAGCTGAGAGGAGAGGGGGGCAGCCCGCCCGCCCCCCCCCAGGCGGCTGACCCGAGTGCACCCTGTGCACCCACCCGAGGGTGCTGGGCGTCCCTGCAGGGCACTGCGGGGTCTGGGACCCCCCGTGAGCGCCCACAGTGCCAACAATGTTCCCCACACATCTGGATATCCCTGGGTCTCACCAGCCCGAGGGGGGTCGTGTGGGCCCTTAGGGCCCGAGAACGGCAGCCCCCTTTTCTCGCGTGGGCCATCCCCCCCGGGGCTGAGGGGCCTGAGGAGACGCGGCCTGTGGAAGAGGCGACAGGCAGTGCCCACGGCACAGACCAGCTCAGCGCCCGGCACTGGTCGCGCCCGACTCCGTCTTCCCGCCAACGTGAAACGGTGAGAAACTGCTGGATTACAACTCTAAGCATTTTAGGGTTGACTCTGGGTTGTCCTTTCTCCTCCCCCCACCCCAGCAGAGAGCTTAGCCTACTGAGTTACTCCCACCACAGTGCTCCCAAGCACACCCAACCCCACCGGGCACTCCCAACCCTCCGTGTCTATCTTTGACCTCTCCTCTGTGCTCCGCTTCCCCTCACCGCTGATCCTTCTGTCCCCAAATCAGACCCTGTGACCTGTGACGTTGACTTCTCCCGAGGGCTCTGGATTTTGATATTTAAGTGAAATACTGCTTTCCTCTTTCCTCTGTGTCCTTAGCATAGCTTGCTTCAGTGCAGTGTCCCTTTCGTATGGGCACAGGAAGACAGTCAGTGCTAGGCTTTTGCAACATGGGAGTTGACTCCAAATAATATTTACTCCCGAACACCTGTCACATTTACTCGACTTAAGCCTTAGTTCCTAAAGCCCCCCAAAAGGGGGTCCCAGCAAGGGACAAGGATGGACCCAGGGCAAGCCGTAAGCTACCCGGGCATGGAGAAGGGACAGGCTAAGCGCCTTAAGAAGTATAATTAGGAGCTGGAGTGATAGCACAGCGGGGAGGGCATTTGCCTTGCACGAGGCCGACCTGGGTTTGATTCCCAGCATCCCATATGGTCCCCTGAGCACCGCCAGGGGTAATTCCTGAGCGCAGAGCCAGGAGTGACCCCTGTGCATCGCCAGGTGTGACCCAAAAAGCAAAAAAAAAAAAAAAAGACGTATGATTAGAGCACAGTCACAGAAAAAACTGACACGACCCAAAAACCAAGAGACCAAATAAGGACCCTGCCGGGGTTAGGAAAGATTAACCTGGCCTGAGCACTGTCGTCTGGGATATAGAGCGAGATGTCCCCAGGAAGAGCCAACCTTTAAGCTTGATATATCTCTGTGTCCATACAAAACGACTAGAAATATTATTAAGGGGTAACTTTAAGACGACCGTTTGAGTGGACTACTAGTGAGGGAAGGAGAGAGCAACACGCCCTCGGACGGAATCCCGCACTCGGGCGGATCTTCTAGCTGGGACCTGGAGTGCTGAGCTCCTGGACGACATTCTGTCCTGAGTAAGTGTCCTGGAGTGCTTCCCCGCAGGGGGCTTTCCGTCTGCGCGTGCTTCTGGCCACGTCCACCCACACCTGTGCATGGCGCCCCAGCCCCCATGACTCTCCAGGACTGACGCTGTGAGGCCTGAATAAATGGCCGCCAACTACCAACCAGCCCCGGGCCCCTGTTCCTTTGTTTGGCCATCACCGTCGGCCGGCCAGGGGGACGGTGATTCAGCCCCCCACACACCAAGGGGACCCTCGGGTCACTGCAGGGTGGTGACCCTGGAACAGCTACAGAAACGACGCCAGGCAGCGGGGAGAGGGGGTTCATCGTATCCCCAAGCTACCCCCGAGCTGTGTTCTGTCTGACGCCAAGTCCCTTCTAAGTGTCGCTGCCATCTCACCTGGGTTGGGCCTGCCTATGATTTGGCAGGTCGAGGACACCGTGACAGCGACAGGAGGCCCAACAGGGCTTGGGAATCAAGAGTCTTGGGAAAGGCTCTCCTGGAAACACACGTTTACGACAGACAACAGGAGACGGCTCTCCGTAAAGACGAGCCTCCCTCCGGGGCCTGCTCAGAGGGCACAGACAGTGCGCGTGTGGCCGGAGGCGGGAGGGAGCCGGAAGCTTCCAACTACTGGCTGTAAGAGAAAAAGCTGCGATGGCTCTGGGAAACTGGCGGCTGCTGTGCACTGAGCAGTTCCCATCGCTGCCCCTCCTACAGGCCATGTGCAGTTCCCTCCTACAGCCCGTGTGCAGTTCCCATCGCTGCCCCTCCTACAGGCCATGTGCAGTTCCCTCCTACAGCCCGTGTGCAGTTCCCATCGCTGCCCCTCCTACAGGCCGTGTGCAGTTCCCTCCTACAGACCATGTGCAGTTCCCATCGCTACCCTTCCTACAGGCTGTGTGCAGTTCCCTCCTACAGGCCGTGTGCAGTTCCCATCACTATCCTTCCTACAGGCCATGTGCAGTTCCCATAGCTACCCTTCCTACAGGCCGTGTGCAGTTCCCATCGCTACCCTTCCTACAGGCCGTGTGCAGTTCCCATAGCTGTCCTTCCTACAGGCTGTGTGCAGCCCCTCCTACAGGCCATGTGCAGTTCCTATCACAGCCCTTCCTACAGGCCATGTGCTGTCCCCTCCTACAGGCCGTGTGCAGTTCCCATCACTGCCCTTCCTACAGGCCATGTGCAGTTCCTATCACAGCCCTTCCTACAGGCCATGTGCAGTTCCTATCACAGCCCTTCCTACAGGCCATGTGCTGTCCCCTCCTACAGGCCGTGTGCAGTTCCCCTCTCTACCCTTCCTATAGGCCATGTGCAGTTCCCTCCTATAGGCCGTGCGCACGAGGAACCCAAACGCACGCCCGGCCCAGAACTCGTGTGTGAATGTTCACAGCAACACTTTTCATCAGCGGCAGCCAAGTTCAAACCCCCCAAGGCACCGTGAGTGGTAAATGGAGAAGCAAACTGTGGGTGGGCCCATAAAATAGAAACTTACTGAGCAATAAAAGGAGAGCAGGATACGGACATACGCCCCAGCACGAATGAGCCCTGGGAACAGTGCCAAGTGGGAAACGGAAGCTGGGGGGGACGGGGGGATGTCGGGAGGGGGCGAACGTGTAGAGACACCGCCAGAGCAGCCCTCGGAGCCGGGCGCGGCCGGGCAGCGGCTGCCAATGGGAATGAGGTTCCTTCTGGGGGGTGAAAATGCTCGCGTGTGAACTGTGGGTGCTGGCGGCGAGTCTGAGAGAGCACTAACAACCACGGAGCGAGTCCTGGGGCCTGACCAAGCTCCGTGGGAAAGGTGAACGACACCGGCTAGACTGACCGACAAAACTCACCCGTCCAGTGGCTTTAAAACACGCCCGACGGCGATAGTGGAGGCAAAGGCCGGGAGGGTGGGCCCGCGGCTTGGAGGCCGACGTCACGTGCTGGGGGAAAGGGCAGGTGGGACGGAGAAGAGACCACCAAGCAAGCGATGGGCGGAGGGACCACTCGGGACGGGAGATAGCTGCCGAGAACAGGCCGTGGACCAAGCACAGTGGCCGCGTGGTATCTACACTGCAGAGCACAGCACCCAAAGGAGAGAGAGAGAGGAAGTGTGTCCGACATGGAGGCGGGGGGGGGGGGGGGGGGGCGTGGCGGAGGGACACTGGGACACTGGTGGTGGGGAACGGGCACTGGTGGGGGATGGGTGCCCGATCACTGTATGGCTGAAACTTAATCACGGAAGTTTGTGAGTCTGTAACTGTATCTCATGATGATTCATTAAAATTAAAAATTAAAAAAAAAACAAACCCCACGCCTTACAGAAAACGATGCCACCGTCCAGCTGTGCTCCCCCCCCCCCCCGGCCGCCACTTCGTCCAGCTCCCGCCTCGAAGCGCGTCCGTGCAACAGATGGCGGTGATGGGGCGTGTTCAGGACGTTACATCTGTCAGTGGGACGCCAGGGCCCGGACTGACTAAACACGAGAGGGCCCGGGCCCGCGAGGAGCCCGGCGCCGGGGGGGGGGGGGGGGGGCGGCGTGCGGAGTCGGGAGCGGGGCCGTTCTCGGCTGGCCTGAGTGGGAAGCCCGCCGGGGCACCGAGGACAGGCTGGCCGGTTTCCATGGATACCTCACACTGCCTGAGGTGGAGAGACTAAAAATTACACGCAGCGTCATGAAAATGATCCTCCTCAAAGAACCGCAGCGAAAGACGCGGTGATAATCCTCCCAAGGAGAGGAGCCAGAATTAATTTTGTTGCTAAGTGGCTAAGATTTTCTTTAGGTATTGGAGGCGGGGGGGGGGTGGGGGGCGGGGGTGAGGGCAACAACACTTTAAAAATTAAGTGTGGGGCCAGAGAGATAGGAGGGCAGACAGGACACTTGCCTTGCGGGCGGCCAACCTGGGTCCGGATCCCAGTAGCACATATGACCTCCCATGCACTGCCGGAAGTGACCCCCGAGCACTGAGGCAGGAGTAAGCCCTGAGCGTACTGGGCTGTGGCTCCAAAACCAGAACAATGAAGGTCTGTCCTCCGAGTTTCCTCCCCCTGGTGGCTGCAGTTACTCTGACGGACTCACACACTTGGCTGCAGGGAGTGTGCCAACCGGGCACCCCCAGAGAGAGCACTGGGCGTGCGGGTGGCACCAGAGTCTGAACGCCAGGCCCCGGCCCGAGGGCAGGAGCTGGCACCCGCCCCACGGCTGGGCCTGGGGGCTGCCTTCCGGGGCCCTGGGCCTTAGCCCCCACCAGCAGAGGCAGGGACGGACACGGCTTGCCGTGAGCCTCGGGAGTTTTAAGAATATTCGGGCTTTTCTAGGAAGCGAAGCTCTGGAATGGCTCCAGCTGAGTTTGACTAACGTGGCAGCGTCCTCTGCTGCCCTCTCCAAAGACAGGGGCCCCGTAGTGACCAGCAGGCCGCCCCGCCCCCGCAGCCCTGCGGGTCAGGCTGCACGTCCCCAGAGGCGGCCCAAGCGCCAGCCGCCCCCCAGGCGGGCAGGCAGGGCTGCAGGGGACCCCGGGCGGGAAGGCGCCGGTCCACGCACCTGCTCCCGCACACCACGGTGCTTCTCCCACACCCCGGCAGGCGGACAGGGCCCCCACATCCGGGAAGCAGGAGCGTGGGCCGGGGGCAGGGCGCTCGCTGCTCTCGGGTCTGAGGGGCTCCCAGGACGCCGGCAGGACCCACCGTGCAGTCCCCTCCCAGCACCCCCGGAGACCGGGCCCTTAGGAAGGACGGAGGCAGGCAAGGGGGGCGAGGGGGGCGGTGATCGCTAGAAGTGTGGGAGGGGAGGGGACGGCCCGGCCGGAGAAGCGCCCGGGGCTGGTCCCTCTGGCCCCTCTGGCCTCTGGACACAGGGCTAGTCTGGGCTGGCCGAGGGACTTTCCGTGCAGCAGCCCAGCCAGGGGCCCTCCAGGGCCGTCTGAGCGCAGGGCCCAGCCCGTGGGACAGAGAAACCAGCCCCGCGTCCTGCCCTCCGAGGGCCTCAGCACACGAGGAGGGCGCCCAGGCTCGGGGTCTGGTGCGTGTGGGCTCTGGGGAGGGGGGGCCCACCCGCCCCCCCATGGTCCCCTCCCCGAAAGCCATGCCTGATCAGATGCTTGTTTATTCCAGATCCTAAAAAGAGCCATATTGTGAAACTGATCTTTCGCTTCCCAACGGGGCCTGGATGAGCCGCAAACAGCCCCCGCCCCGCCCCACGCACACGCACACGTGTGGGAGCCACCGCCGAACACATGTGCGGCATGTTGGATGCAGGGGCAGGTGGCCAGCAGCTGTGGGCGAAGGGGGAGGGGGGAGGGCGCATGTGCCCATCCCGCCCCCGCCCTCCCCACTCTCCCAGCCCCCCGGGTGCCCACCTGCCACCCCTCCCGCCCTGCCACCAACACGCCCTTCGCCCCTCCCCCCACATCAGCCTCCTCGGCACACACGGCCCGGCTCCCCGCCAGGGACCACGCAGGGCCTCGCCCTGGAGGGGCCGTGCCTGGGGCCCCCGGCCTGGGGCATTTCCCTCCTGCCCCCCAAAGCTTCTGCTGAAGTTGGAACTGAGGACCAGGGAGACGCGAGGCCCCTGACGCAGGGGAAGGCGAGCACAGGGGACAGCCCCATGGGTCCAGCCCTGCCTGGCCGGCTCGCCTCCCCTGCACGGGCCCGAGTCCCGGAGCCCGGCGGGACAGAGGGAGGCTGTGAGTGGGGATCAAGGAGTCTGCCGAGCACTGGCCGAGGAGCCGGCACAGCAGGCGGCCACAGGGCGGCCATGGGGTTGGGGGGGCAGCCTGGACAGACGGGGCTCCCGGGTCTGGGCCGGTTCCGTCTCAGGACGTCGGCCCACGTCGACCTCTGCCTGGGGAGAGTCAGACCCGGGGCATGAGCTCATCGGGAAACCGTGGGCAGCCACCGGGCAAGCCAGCTCCAGCCCGCAGGCCCCACGCTGACCACCTCCCTGAGCGGCACCGTCCAGCCATTCCCTCCGCCCTCCAGACACACACACACGCACGCGCATGCACACACACATGCACACACGTACACACATACACGCACACACGCACACACACATACACACATGCACACACATACACACACGCACACACATGCACATACACACACGTACACACAAGCACACATACACATACACACATGCACACACGTAAACACACGCATACACACATACACACAAGCACACATACACATACACACATGCACACACACACGCACACACATGCACATGCACACACACACACATGCACACATGTACACACACGCATACACGCATACACACACGTGCACACACATACACATGCACACACATATACACATACACACGCACACACACATGCATACACGTACACACACATGCACACACGTACACACATACACGCATACACACACATGCACACACGTACACACGTACACACATATACACACATGGACACATGTACACACAAGCACACATACACACATGCACACACGTACACACACGCATACACACATACACACACGTGCACACACATACACATGCACATGCACACACACCACCCACATGCATGCACATCTCACACATGTGCAGACTTGCAAGCGTGCACACATGGCGACTCTCTCCCTGGTGCTCAGCCTAGCACACACACGGTCTCATCGAGGCCACTAAGCAGAAGGCGCAGCCGAGTCCGGGCACAACGTCAGCCCCTCACAGCCCTCCCGCTCGAAGGCACACAGCAGGCACACGTACCCGGGCCCAGCCCCCTCCCCCTGACTGTGCTCCGAGGAAATAACAGAGCGTCTGCACGAGGCCTCGCAAGGCTCTCGCTGTTTCACCAGCTGCGGGAGAACGAGGTGCTGAGTCCCTCACCAGGATCCATTCTCGGGCCAAAAAAAAAGAAATTATAACTCTAAAGTTTTCAAATGTGAGAGGAGGAAAAGAGACAGGAAGGGGACGGGGAAGGGAACTGAAGGGTGGGTCCTGCAGCTGGGGCCTGACCGGCGAGGCCACGAGGGGGGACTAGAACGATCGTCGGTGTTTCTAAGAAGTCCAGAGGGAATGATTTACGGGACTCTTCAGGGCCATCGTGTGTTTCCAGACTTGAAATAAATCCATATAAGAAAGACCCTCTGCACTGGATCAATCGAGTTCCACCCTGGCGGGAGGTGATGATAATTACTGCAAAGCGGACTGTTGTTTCTGTCTGCCTGCCCGGGCCTCGGTCTGCACGAGTTCCAATTCCGTCTGGAAAGAATCGTCTCTCGAGCCATCCTGGGTGACTTACATAACCAGCAGCCACCGTCTACAAGGGTCGCCCCGAGGGGCTGCTCCGTCCCACCAGGCCCACCGCTGCGAGGCTGGTCGCAGCTCCTCGAGGCTGAGCCTGTGGCACGGCTGCTGGTGGAGGGGAAACACACTTTCAAGTGCCCCTAGAGCCGTAAGGAGGCCCCTGAAAGTTTGGCCATTCACAGTAACTAGGAAGAAGTGAGTCTCAATTAAACAACTCACTTCAAGCTCCTGTTTTGATTCATCAAGCACTTAAAAAGCTACGAGGGAACCTTGGGGTCTGCTCTGCTGGTATGATAACGGGAATGCAAGCCACCCCCGGGGGACGGGGCTTCAGTGTCCTCGTCCGCCAAACACAGCGGGGGGAGAAAGGGCTCAGAATCTCCCGGCAGATGAGCCACGAGACAAAGTCATGTCTGGCTCAGAACTCACTGTCAAGGGGAACGAGACGCCTAAGAGAGCAGGAGTAATGGGGCCCCTCAAACCCTTCTGCTCAGGACCAGCTGCAGGAGAGGGGAAATATCCTCCCGGCTTGGGAAGAAGGAGTCTCCGGGGACAAATAAAAGTGAAAGCTTCTCTCCGGCTATTAGTAAAAATAACTTCCCTGGGATCTCCACAAACCAGCTCGGATTTGGAATAGGGCAACTTTGAGGAGGTCTGTTTGGGGCCACACCTGGCAGTGCTCAGGGGTCACTCCTGACAGGCTCCGGGGACCAGACGGGAGGCTGGGGATCAAGTCTGGGTCAGCCACAGGCAGCACCAGTGAAATGTGCTTCCTGCTGTACTATCTCTCCAGCCCCAGAAAAATACACTTAAAAATAAATAAATGAACTGAAAGTCAAGAAACAGAAGAGCAGCGTCCCCTATTTTCTCCAGACTTCTGGGCGGAAATCCAAGCATTGTTTCACATCCAGATGTAAGAGTGTCCGCTCTGGCCGGGCGTCAGCTGGGAACGCGCTCGAGGCCCGAGAGTAAAATGTCCTTTAGCAGCACCCCAGGGCCTGGGGACAGTCGGGGCGTGTGCCCGCTAGGATGACCCGCTTCACTTCCCGGGGCCACATGGTTCCCAGGCATTGCCGGGTGCAGCCTGGAGGCCCCTGGGTGCAGGGCTGAGGGTGCCACCTCCCCGGGATCAGGGTCACAGAGCCCCCCTCACCCGGCTGAGTAGGAATCGCCAGGACCCCGACGGCCTGAGCTCTGCTGTGAGCAAATCCCCACACACCAAGACGCACACGCAGAATTCCAGTGTCTGCGTGGCTACCCCTTGCCTGTGGAAATGGACACTGGTACCAAGGAGACCCAGGAAACACCCGGAACACTTCACGGGGGCTCCCAGGCAGTGCCCGGGAGTCACTGCTGGCAAGACTTGCCCAAGAGGGCTGAGGAAGTGGCCCTACAGGGTGGGGGACAGCAGGGTCACCGGACAGTGCTCAGGGTCTCCACAGGCAATGCTTAGGGGGCCGCATGGGGCTCGCGGTGGAGCCGGGTCAGGCAGAGCAAGGCTGGACCCACCCAGCATGCGCTCTCCTGGCAATGAAGAGACAGATGTCACCAGACACCGCCAGGGACGCAGAGGGACAGCCCGGGTGGCGGGCTCCAGGAGCAGCTGGGCGGCCGAGGGAGGGCAGCGCGTGAGAGGGGGGCTGGAGGCGGAGAGCTCGCCCAGAGAAGGCAGAGCTGCCCTCGGGTCTCGGAGCCCAGCACAAACGCCCAACTCCCGCGCAGCACCAGGGGCAACGGAACAAGAGGGACGGAGGCGAGAGCCAAGACACGGAGGACAGGGCCACGGGAGATCCGGACACAGAGGAGCAAGGCCACGGAGATCCAGGCCACGGAGGACAGGGCCACAGAGATCCGGACACAGAGGAGCCAGGCCACGGAGATCCGGACACAGAGGAGCAAGGCCACGGAGATCCAGGCCACGGAGGAGCAGGGCCATGGAGATCCGGACACAGAGGAGCAAGGCCACGGAGATCCAGGCCACGGAGGAGCAAGGCCACGGAGATCCGGACACAGAGGAGCAAGGCCACGGAGATCCGGACACAGAGGAGCAAGGCCACGGGAGATCCAGGCCACGGAAGGGCAAGACCACGGAGATCCAGGCCACGGAGGAGCAAGGCCACAGGAGATCCAGGCCACAGAGGAGCAAGGCCACGGAGATCCAGGCCACGGAGATCCAGGCCACGGAGATCCAGGCCACGGAGGAGCCCGGCCACGGGAGACTACTAAATGGTGTGTCCTGGCTCCGGAAGGAGCTTTCAAAACTACACACATCCCCCCCTCTCACTCCCCCCTGTAAACCAACAGAAGACGCCACAGCCCAGATATGAAGGCGGGGCGGGTGGGAGCAAGCGAAATGCAACAGCAAGGCTGGCCAGTGACAAAGGGCTCACAGGAGCGTGGAGTAAAACTGCACCAACATGGCTGGCCTGCATGTTCATAAATAATATGAAATTTTGACCTCTGACACTACAGATCACCAGGGTAAGAATTTAGGGAGGGGCGGGAGCGATCCCTGCACGTAGAGACCTGGGTTTCATCCTGCTGCACTGCCCAGGCAGGGCCCAAACAAACGGGAGGGGGGCCAGGGGGGAGGCAGGGGAAGGATTGTGGAAAAGAGTAGGAGGTATTTAGAAATAAGAAAATATTTTATCAAAAATGGTCACAGGAGGGGCTGGAGCAATAGCACAGTAGGTAGGGTGTTTGCCTTGCATGCCGCCGACCCGGGTTCGAATCCCAGCATCCCATATGGTCCCCTGAGCACCGCCAGGGGTAATTCCTGAGTGCAGAGCCAGGAGTGACCCCTGTGCATCACCGGGTGTGACCCAAAAAGAAAAAAAAATGGTCACAGGAAGGCAGAGAAACAAGCCAAACAATAAGGGAAAAAAGAGGGGCAAGAAAGGAGAATTGTGGAATAGCAAAGTCAAACGACTTGAGAAATCTCCTCAGAAATTAAAAGAATGACAAGAAGCCAGTGCCTGAACGAGCTCTTAGGAAGAAAACCAAAGTCACAGGACAAAGGGAAAAAGAATTTCTCTAAAATTGAAGATTTCAGGATTGCCATTTTGAAAACAAATAAGATAATTACAGATTCTTTTCTAAAATCTAAAAGCAAAATATTCGTTATAGACAGAAAATAATAAACTCTTCTCAACAACTTTTTTTTTTTTTTTGCTTTTTGGGTCACACCCGGCGATGCACAGGGGTTACTCCTGGCTCTGCACTCAGGAATCACTCCTGGCGGTGCTCAGGGGACCATATGGGATGCTGGGATTCGAACCCGGGTCGGCCGCATGCAAGGCAAACGCCCTACCCGCTGTGCTATCACTCCAGCCCCACTTCTCAACAACTTTTGATCCAGAGAGAAAAATTCAAACTGAATTGCTGAATTTTCAGAAAACAACAGTTACTAAAATCCCCTTTGTGAAGGAGGACATGGAATACGCTAAAGCACCGCTATGAGAAAAATCCATCAGGTAGACACTCAGAATAATAAAAATAAGTTAAAAGTCAGACTCGGATTTTGGAATGGAAATAATTTTCGATATATTTTTGTTTTCTATGTAATTTGAAAACCTTCTATAGAGGTATAATTTAATGCATTGGAAAATAAAAACAAGTAGCTCCAATAAATACATTTCTTAAGAACCTGCCGTTGGCAGCTCAACCCTAAGCTCGGTGAGAACTCTCCGTCTGCTCCCACAGGGTTGAACCTACCGACAGTGAAAGAGGGCTCCTTCTTACCCTCCCCGCCACCCAGACTGTCCCACTGCCCGTGGTGTGTGCCACCCTCACTGGCGTGAGACAGTGTCTCACTGCTACCTTGACCTGGGCTCCCTTACGATAAGTGAAGCTGAGCTCCTTTTCATGTGGTTGGGCAGGAGGGATGGAGTAGAGGAACCACGGAGCCAGAAGGTGACCCCATGGTGAGACCGGGGTCTAAGCACCGTAAATCTAAAACACAACTGCAAAATAACTTTGTAAATCACAATTCTTAATTTCAATTTAAAAAACAATTTCTAATTTGCTCTTGGCAAATAAAGGGTTAATTAGCAGACAACCACGTAAAGAAAGAAAAACGAAAAGCTAGACCTCTAAGTAATACATTGCAGAAGGGAAAGAGCCAAAGAAACACAGAATATTTAAATAATTTTCACCTCCACATGGAAATTTCCTTCCAAAGCCTCCATAGAAGAAAGAATTTGAGCCAAAATGAGCAAGACACGAAGGAAACTGTCACACAGCTAATACCCAAAAAACACCAAGCATCTTCCACGGGGAAGACCCATCAGACTCAGACCGTTCCAGGGGACCTAACTGTTTCAGAGCAAAGGAAAATGAGGGAAAAAAACTTCCCTTATGAAAGAAGGAAAATTGATGCAAAGACCTGACAAATGTCTTTGTGTGTGCAGAAATGTCCACACTCACTTATCTTCCATAAACCAGGAGACTTGTTCCAGGAATACAGAGATGGCTCAACATCAGAAAAGCCAGAAGTCTTCCTGCTCACTTCCTGTGGGCTTCCTGCTCACTTCCTGGCTGTGCTTCCTGTTCCTGTGTGTGCCAGTCTGGCCAGGCATTATTTGGCAAGGGTGCTTTCTGCCCATACATCTGGAAAGCTTAAGGACATGCATCTTTGCCCTGTTGAAAGGCCCAGTGCTCCACACATGCGCCCGCTTACCCTGGCATGTAAATGCCCCAGCTGCAACGCCAAGATGCTGAATATTCACAGTTTCACAGTTCCCTGGAGCTCAGAACTGCATATGTGGCCACATGACATCTCCAAATGTCCCAGTCCTGACAGCCCGGTAAGAGCACGGCAAATCAGACGGGAAATTTGAGTAGAAGCCCACAAAGCTCAGAGAGCAAAAACAATACCACAGAGGGCTCTGCTAGCACCGATTAGCTCAGTAAATCCGCAGACAATGACCTGGGTAACACCGTTCTGAGATCTATGCTGTAACAAGTCATACTACTGTACCACTGTATCACTGTCATCCCGCTGTTCCTCAATTTGCTCAAGTGGGCACCAGTGATGTCTCTATTCATCCCTGTCATGTGCCCGTGTAGCCCAATAGTGTACTGGGGGCTCTTCCAAGATCAGGGGAATGAGGACTGTCGTTGTTACTGTTTTTGGAATATCAAGCATGCCACAGGTAGCTTGCCAGCTCTGCCGTGCGGGTGGGATACTCTCGGTAGCTTGCCGGGCTCTCCGACAGGGACGAAGGCTTGTGGGGCAACCTCTAATCGCCTTTACAGGTATTCCCAGTCTACCGAGTGTAAGCTTTTGGTCGACTGGCATGTTGTAAAGATCCGCACACTGACAAACACGCACCTGCCTGCGTCTCTGGGCAGCACCTGGGAATCTGCAGCCTCACCATCTCGCCTTAGACAACCCACAGCTCAGAAACTGCCACAGACCCTGCAAGCTAGGGCCCTGCTCTGCCAGCTGCTCAACAACCTCTGGGCACACTCCATCAACCTCAACAAGTCATATAAAGTAAATTCTTTTGTGCTGCTGAGGGAGCAGCTTCAGGGGTAGCTGGGAAACCGGAGACATTGATGGAGGAATGGTCACACTGGGGGCGGGGCTAGTGCTAAAATACTGAATACCATATACTGCAATAAGTGTATTGTGAACAATTTTGTAAATCAAATTATTTAAATAAAGCTTCAAACTTTTTTTAAATAAAAGAATATACTCTCACATGAGAATATGAGAATAAGCCCCACGCCAGCATGTAAATGAATCTGCTGGAAAACTCAATTATGTGGGATTTGTGACTGAAATCTCCAGGCTCTCACAGAGTCAGGAATGGGCAACCTCCCCCCATCTCCCTGTTCTTCCGGGAACTGGCAGTCACACCCAAGAACTGCCCCTGGTGCCAAAAAGCTCATTAACAGCCACAACCCAGAGACTCGCAAATAAATCTGGAGTTAAAAATTTAACTGGAACTGTATCATCCAATTTAGATTTTTAGAATTCCTGGAGCACACAACCACGATATCTCATACTCGAGGCCACTGATGTACCAAGAATAGTACACCACATTTGGTGGGGTGTAAAGTAGGATGGATCATTTCTAGCAGATTATTCATAACAAGCAACATAAAATATTTAGGATCTGTCTTTGGGGCAGGCTTGGGTGGTGGTGGTAAAATTCAAAATAATGGTGGAGGTAAGGTGTAATGGTGACGGGATTGGTGTTAGAATACTGAATGTAACAAATTATTGTGAACAACCTTAAAATTAATTAATAAATAAATAAATATAAATACACACACTTATCCGGGACTGGAGCAACAAACTGGGTTCCATCCTGGCATCACATATGGTCGCCAAGCCCTGCCAGTAGTGACCCCTGAGTACAGAGCCAGGAGTAAGTCCGGAGCACAACCGGGCATGGCCCTATATGTATGTATGTGCATGTGTTATTATTCCAAAATTCAGCATTATGATGCCTAATGGGAAATATTAGAAGCATTACCAATAAGGCCGGAAAGAGACAAAGATGTTCACTATTACCATTAATATTTAACACTGTGCAGAGTGTACAAGCCAAAACAATTAGCAGAGAAATGATTTTATAGAAAGAAAATTTGAAGACTAACAGTATTTGCAGATGATGTCATTTTATCCTACGAAAGCCAAAATAAATACCAAGAAAAATATTAAAAACATAACTTATGACAATAATGAGATTTAAAAATGCAAAGAAGCACTCACTCTCTGCGCTGACATGGGGAAATTAACAATACATGATAGAGAGATAGTGTACATGGGAGGGGTGTACTGGGATTAAGTCGGGACCTCACACATGAGTCAGTCTACTGCTGAGTCTATTCCCCGCAACATGTCTTCTTACGTGAGAAAGGCAAGGTGCAAAGTGAAGGGTAAGTTACACAGCATCAGAGGGGAGAATATGTCTTTGAATTTGCCTGGGCATGCATGCAGAAACTCCGACAGGAAACAGAAGTAGCTAATAATAGTGATTATCTAATTGGAGGCAGGTGGGGAGTCAGGGACGGCTACAGGGGGCATGCATGTGGGAGAGAAATCGTCCTTTCTATTTTCGCACTGGAGAGTGTATCACTTATTCAAGCACGTAAATAAATATACAATAAAAAGAGCTTCGGCCGAGAGTTTTCATGAGGCTCACAGAGGAATCATGCATGCTAGGTCCTGAGCGAAGGCGTCTCAGCTCCAAACTCGTCCTTCTACAGCAGCCTGGGATTTTTTAGATTCTGCTGACAGGGCTCTGGCAATGGGAGGAATGGGGGCGGGGAGGCACAGGGACCCTAAGCTGGAGAAGAGCTTGTAGCTTCCTGCAGGCCTCCTGTTCACTTCCTATGGGCTTCCTGTTCGTTTCCTGTGTGCTTCCAGCTCACTTCCTGTGGGCTTATTGTTCGCTTCCTGAGTGCTTCCTGCTCACTTCCTGCTCACTTCCTGTTTGTTTCCCCTGTGCTACCTGTTCACTTCCTTGTGCTTCCATCTAACTTCCTGTGGACTTCCAGTTCCCTTCCTGTGGGTTTCCTGCTCACTTCCTGTGGGCTTCCTGCTCACCTTCTTTGGGCTTCCTGCTTATTTCCCGTGGGGCTTCCTGCTCACTTCCTGGCTGTGCTTCCTGTTCCTGTGTGTGCCAGTCTGGCCAGACAGTATCTGGCAGGCAGGGGTGCTTTCTGCCCATATAGACAACTAACCCAGTTTGTAGCTTTCCCACCATTTCTTCTCTCAGCCAACATCTGCCTCATACATGTGCCACAATCTTCGAGCAGCAGCAAGGTCTCACCTAAGCATTTAGTTTCAAAATTCCCCACCTCCTTCGTACCTGTCCTAGGTAGCTGCTTCTTAAAACTGCTTTTTATAACATTTGAGTGTTACCTTTCATCACTTCTTTAATTCCTGGTTAGCAATACTGCATATTAAAACAAAAATAAGGAAACTAATGAAACAATGTATTTTTTCTCTCTTCTGATGCAAACTTGATACACCGAGTAAATCTTTCTATTAATTTTTAAGCACACAATACTTATAAATTGAATTAAACACTTGTGAATACAGATCTTCAGTAGGCTCACATGACTAAGAAAATGACATCAGAACAAGTCCGGAATCAAGAAGTGGTTTTGTAAGGAGAATGTTTCCACAGAGATTATTCCCTGGCTCGGAGCCATCACGTGAAGGCATTAGTAGGAGACAGCCTGAAGGGAAATGCATTCAAGACCCAGGGTTTGCTCTTGGCTAGCTTCCTCCCTCATGGTACGAATCCTCCAGAAGAAACTCCATGGAACCCTCCTATGTAATGCTGAGGTCATTAATTTTCTTACACTGTGAGGTGGTGCATTTCAATGCTAAACTACATTGCTCTGCATGGCTGAGCTTAACATTCACTGCATTTGCAAAGAATAGTTTATTCACCCATGACTGGGGTTCAGAAAACCCTGTCACACAAAACTGGTAGGGTGTTTGTCTTGCACATGGCCGAGCTGGGTTGGATTCCTTCGCCCCTCTCGGATTGCTCGGCAAGCTACCGAGAGTATCTCACCCGCACAGCAGAGCCTGGCATATGCCAAAAACAGTCACAACAAGTCTCACAATGGAGACTTACTGGTGCCCACTTGAGCAAATCGATGAGCAATGGGATGACAGGTGATACAGGTTATAAATACTAAAATTTAAGTAAAATTGATATCCTGTTTTCCTGGTAACTGCATTAAGAGATACAAACCATCTAGAACACATTTCTACAAAGTACATGATCTATAAAGTTGGTACCCTGGTTAAAACTTTCAATTTGGGGGCTGGAGAGATAGCACAGCGGGTAGGGTGTTTGCCTTTTGCCTTGCACGCAGTCGACCCGGGTTCGATTCCCAGCATCCCATATGGTCCCCTGAGCACGGCCAGGGGTAATTCCTGAGTGCAAAGCCAGGAGTAACCCCTGTGCATCGCCAGGTGTGACCCAAAAAGCAAAAAAAAAAAAAACCTTTCAATTTGTGGGGCTGGAGTGAAAGCACAGCAGGGAGGGCGTTTGCCTTGCACTTGGCCAACCCAGGTTGGCATCCCATATGGTCCCAGCATCCCACAGGGTCCCCTGAGCACCGCCAGGAGTAATTCCTGAGTGCAGAGCCAGGAGTAAATCCCTGTGCATCACCAGGTGTGACCCAAAAAGAAAAGAAAAAAAAAACTTTCAGTTTGTTCTATGCACTTAGAGACAACTAAGCTTCAGTCACGATGCTTTGTTCATGAAACATCCACTGACTTAATTTCATTTCTGAAGACATTCCTGTTTCTTAAAAAAAAAATCAATCAGAAGAGCGACCATCTCTGGCGTGCCGTCAGCATATGGGGCAGCTCAGTGCCCGATGGAGCTCGGGGCGCTGTGCGTGTAAGTCAGTGTCTAGCTCCCAGACGAGCGACTCTGCCCCACACCCGGGCATCGGCTCATGGCACCAGGGCTCACACTGGCCTACGGCTAAGGGACACAACGGCAGCACCAGTGTCAATGTGTTCAAACAAATATCAAAAACACAGATGAAGATGATCTTTACAAAAAAGATGGGGTGGAGGGGCTGGAGTGATAGCACAGCGGGGAGGGCGTTTGCCTTGCACGCAGCCGACCTGGGTTTGATTCCCAGCATCCCATATGGTCCCCCAAGCACCGCCAGGAGTAATTCCTGAGTGCATGAGCCAGGAGTAACCCCTGTGCATCACCGGGTGTGACCAAAAAACAAACAAACAAACAAAAGATTGGGTGGGGAGGGGAGGGTTGAAGAAAGAAAAAGTTTCTCTTAAGACTCACCCCTCGGTGCAGTACATCCTCCCAGAAAGAGACACATAGGGAGGAAGAAGCCAGCCAGCCAGCCAGCCATGCTGGATTCTGGCGGAGGGGCCGGAGTGCCCTGCCACCGTGGTGTGGACAAGCAGTGGTGAGTTCACTCACCAGCAGCTCAGGAAGCCGCCCCACTGGGCATCATGGACATCTGGAGGCCAGGCCAGCCTGGCACATGAGATGCCACTTACCACATTCCCCTCTGGCTCTGCGATCATACAATCCTACCGCCTTAGCCACAGAATACATCTATTCTAGAAAGATCTGTTTTCTGCTCAAGTTTTACCAAGAAGCAAAAAAGCCTGGGTTATGCTAGACCAGGTGAGCCTCCAGGATATGTAGACATACATACACACACGTATGTGTACATACACCTCGGATACCTGAACAGAAGTCGTGGAGGTAAGCAGTACAGCCCGACAGAGATGCCCTAATGCCACCTCCGTAACTCATGACGCTAGACAGGAAGCAACTACCAGCCCTGCTCGTGCATCAGAATCACTTACGAGCTATTTAAGAGGGGTGGATTCCCAGACCTTCGCTCTAGGAATCACAAAATGGAGTTTTCTTGGGATACAGCCAGTTTGCTGGTGCCAGACTGGCTGGCCCAGACGTGGTCCCGCATCTGGGGACTCTGATCTCCGGGACGCAAAGGCTTATGCTCTGTTTTATGCTCACATCCTCAGGTTCTGACACAGGTGGTGCACGGTGATTCTGGGGGCGGGGCATGGAGCCGGGATAGGGGCCGGGGGCCTCGGGCATGCGAGGCGAGAGCACCACCACAGGGGGACCTTCCTGGGCCCGCCATCCATCTCCGTCCCCCTCGCTCCCTGCAGCTCCCTCGTCTCTCCGTACTTTAGCTCCTCCTGGTTACACGGAACGACAGTCCTGTAGGCGGTAAGAAAAACCACGCACACAGGAAATGCAGGCCACAGTTAAATGTCACACACAACGTACAGGTTTAACACACAAAAAAGAACTTTATAACCTGGGCTTTATGGCGCCCACTCGTGAACAGTCACGTGTGTTTAGTTCGGGATATGGGGTTCTACAGAGCCAACTTGTGCCCAGAGAAGATCCCAAAGGATAGGCAGAAAAGAAAATCCCTCCCACCGGGGAAAGACGACAAGAGCACTGACTGTGCACGGTGAGGTCCCTTTTCCTAAATCGCCGAAGGAGAGGCCGGCGTGACCGTGCTGGAGTGAGGCGTGGGGCTGCCTGCACACTCTTCCCCTCCAGGGCGTGTCCCGGACCACAGGGCGACACCAACTTCCCAGGGGGCCGCTGAGCCGAGACCTTCAGTCCTCTTCAGAGGACAGGACCCGGAGGGCTCTGGGAAGCCGAGTTTGCTCCACAAATCTGAGCTGTTTCTCGGGAGCCGGGAAGGGCCGGGCAGGAAAACCCTCACGGGGCCTCAACTTCCCAGCGCTTCTGTTCCCTTCCCTTCTCCAGTCCTGGTGGCCTTCATAAACGAGACTGCAAGAAACCGCCACCAGGAAGCACGGGACTCGTCCCTGAGGGCCCAACTCCTCAAGCTGACCGCTACTAGGTCACAAAGAGAATGAACACGCTCCGGAGCAAAAGGCCTTTTACACCCACAATTTAAAATTCTTTCTGACCGAGGTTTCTCCCCCGCAGCCCCCAGCTGATCACTGGACCCACTTCTATGCTTTTGTTGCTACATCATGGCAAGGGCAGGGGAAAAAAAATAAATCAACGGGCAGCCTTTAAGCTAATGGCAAAAATCTATTTCTTTTAGAAAAGAAAATCTATGGCTGAGTGTCTATGAGAATTTTTTTTCTCCAGCTGCGTGAGTCGGGGGTCCCCCGCTCCCCGTGATTTAGCCAGGTTATATATCCTGAAATCCGGGCCCCTCTGTGGCACGCTCTATCTCCTGCAAAACATCCATTCTGGGTTTACAAAGGTGATTTATCAATCGCGGTGCTGCTAATCAACCCATTTGCTTTCTCGCAGAGCCGCAGGAAAAGCTTATCTCATGCAGACGCACGGATCTCTCGGAGCAATCTAATTGAATTTCATGGCCAGGAGCCTCGCCGGCCATGTGACTCCCAGGGCAGCGAGCGCCAGACACTGCAGGCTTTACGTAACCCCGTGCGGCAGCTGGCACGGGCACCTCTGAGCTGGCGGGGCGGTGTGTGTCTGCTCGGGCTGTGCCCTGCAGTTTTAATCTGCGCAGCACGCGCCCCCGGACGGTCACATGTCCGCAGACCTTCAGAACTGCAAGGAAGGCAGACTCCCCGACGGGCTGAAACAGTGCATTAAAGCCAGTCACGCAGCACGCCGAGACAACCCGGCCCGGGGGAGAACTCAGAGCTCACGCTGGTGCAGAAAGCAAGCCAGGGAGAAACAGCGCCGTCCTGCTTTCCGGGTGCTCTGTGAGATCATTATTATTCACCTGCTCCTGAGTCTTGCTGCCATTTAATTAGCGAGACCCTAGCTCTGACCCCCAGCTCCCGACATGGAGCCCCTAAGTCGCTTGGAACTCCCAGTGCCATTTATCACGGTGTCCCCTCCCCTAATGAGGTGATGGATGGGGCCTTCACCAGCAAGACCGAGCTGTGATTAGAAATTTGAGAAGTTCAGCTTCTGTCACCTCCTCTCTGAGTGAGGGGAAGGGGCGGAAATCCAGTTAACGACGGAGCGTGCCCGGAGAAGAAGCTTCCATTAAAATTCCTAATACTGAAAGTCACGTGAAAAAAAAAAAAAAAAAAGCTCTGCATCACTGGTCAGCAGGGAAGAGACAAAACAACAATGACGTATGGCTTCGTCCCAGGAGACTGGTACACATCACAAAGAACGAACACAGCCTGTGCTGGCAGAGGTGTGGGGCAGGAATGCACGCCGACTGCCGTGGTTCTGGGAAGACAACACGGGCCCTTCCCAGGAGGCTAGGAACTGACCCT
Organism: Sorex araneus; assembly: GCF_027595985.1. Taxonomy (NCBI): domain Eukaryota; kingdom Metazoa; phylum Chordata; class Mammalia; order Eulipotyphla; family Soricidae; genus Sorex; species Sorex araneus. Next base: position 64,934,979 of record NC_073311.1, read on the forward strand.
CCACCTGACCAGCGATGACACACCTAGCCCAGGGACCCCAGATCCACTCGGGAAAGCCATCATGCAGCCCTCTGCTCACTGCAGCACTGTTCTCAACGGCAGGAACCTGGAAACAGCCCAAGGATCCAAAAACAGATGAGTGGATAAATCCTGGTGCCTGTACACAATGGAAAACTACTCGGCTCTAAGAAAAGATGAAATCCGGCAACTTGCTGCTACCTGGATGGGCCTGGAGAGGGTCACGCTGAGTGGAGGGAGTCGTTCAGGGGAGGGACAGGCGCAGAATGGCCTCTCTCATACGTGGGGCGTAAAGGAACATAGTAGAGGGATAACAAACGCCCAAAGGCAACGGGAACGGTGGTCTTCCGCAGGAAGCTGAGGGGAGGGGGCTGGTGATGGCGTACTGCTGGGACAGGGACAGGGCTAAGAGGTGGAGGGGGTGACACTAGAGTTTTTGGTTTGAATTTTTGGTTTGGTTTTGTTTGGGCGGGGGCACACCCGGCAGTGCTCAGGGGTTCCTCCTGGCTCTGCACTCAGGAGTCACTCCTGGCGGGCTCTGGGGACCACACGGGATGCGGGGAAGGAACTCGGGCTCAGTTCACATGCAAGGCAAGAGCCCCCTACCCACTGTACTATCCTTCTAGCCCCTGGAATGTTCTGCGCATGAAACCCTACCACACACATTTATGTAAAGTATGTTTAAGGACTGCAGCGATGGCACAGCAGGCAGGGCGTTTGCCTTGCACGCGGCTGACCGGGGTTCAATTCCTCCGACCCTCCTGGGGAGCCCGGCAAGCTACCGAGAGTATCCTGCCCGCACGGCAGAGCCTGGCAAGCTCCCCGTGGCATATTCAATATGCCAAAAACAGTCACAACAAGCATCACAATGAAGACGTTACTGGTGCCTGCTTGAGCAAATCGGTGAGCACCGGGAGGACAGCAGTGCTACAGTGCTTAAATATGAAAAAATAAAAATAAGATTCCTAAAACTGGGTGTGGGGGGAGTGCAGTAAGTCACTCTGAGGCAGTGACGCCCCCTGGGGAAGGTGGCGTTGCAGCCCGCCCAAGCCGTCCATCTAGGACCATGGCTACCGCCAGGACAGTATGGACACGTGAAAGCGGCAAGGGCGAAGAGAAGTGGCCCTCGTCTCCCCGTGACCTTCCCACCCCCAAGCCCTCCCAGAGTCTAGATCTTGGCGCTGTTCAATACAGGACAACGTCCTTTGCAGTGCTTTGAGTTTGGGGTTTACGGGAAGCATCAGGCGCCCGCCCGGCTCAAGAGAAATGACTCGGGGACACATTCCACAGCGACCTGCAGAGCTACATCCTCTCCTGCATGAGCCCCCCACAGCAGGGTGCTGGCCCACGGCCCTGCACACCATCAGCCCCGAGCCCCCCGCGGCAGAATGCCTGGCCCACGGCCGCCCCCACCCCCCGGCCCCCTTTCTGAGCCAACATCGTTCCCTCGGCAGCTACCTGCTCACTGACTATGATGTGAATTCCATTCCCACAGCCTGAATTTTAAGATGTTCTAAAAGTTCATTTGAGGGGGGCGCTGGAGCCATAGCACAGCAGGGAGGGCGTTTGCCTTGCATGCGGCCGACCCGGGTTCGATTCCCAGCATCCCATATGGTCCCCTGAGCACCGCCAGGGGTAATTCCTGAGTGCAGAGCCAGGAGGAACCCCTGTGTGTTGCCAAGTGTGACCCAAAAAGCAAAAATAATAATAATAATAATAATAATAAAAGTTCATTTTTTCTTTTCAAATAGGTACGAGCTCCAATACAAAGGAAGCAAGACTTGGCACCACATAAGGAATCAGTGTGGCCAGCAAGAGCCGGAGCGACAGCTGAGCTATTCTGCACCTGCCCCTGCCTCCGACCTCCGTGCTGGGCTTCGGCCGCTGCTGTGCTCTGGAACGTTCTCTATCACAGTTGCTGCACCAGACCTGCCACTTATCGCCGTGGTTCTGGATCCACTCTGGCCACCTCCTTTAAACACAGTTCATCCTTCACGGAACTGCAGGCACTCAGGCTCCAGCTCCTGGTTCACACTCTGCTTTCATGAGCCGGGTACCTGACTCGGTCTCCAGACGTTTGCCGAGCCACCTAAGACAGCAGGCGGCGACGAGCACAAGACAAGGAGCCCGCCCTTGCGGAGTCCCAGGCCTCTCGGGGCCAACACTGGACTACAACCGAAACTGGGACTAGGTATTTGCACTGTCCAGGATAAACTACGAAAAAGAACGGGGTATTATAACACAGAGTAAATGGGAGAAGTTTTCCCGGATGGGACAGTCAAGAATAAGATCTGAGCCGGAACAACAGTACAGCGGGGAGAGTATTTGCCTTGCACACGGCCGACCCAGGTTCAATCCCCGGCATCCCGCATGGTTCCCATGTGGCAGTCTCCGATGCCGGGCACGTAGCTGAGCTCCGGAGAACAGGCCCAACACAGCAGCCGAGGACGAGTCAGGAGACCAGGCAATGCAGAGTGGACGGCGGGCCCGCGTCACGGCTTCCGTCAGGGGCTGGCGGGGCCTGTTTGGGAATGGCTCGAGGGAGACCAGCGGCCGTGTGAGCGCGTTTGCCACGTGGGGTGAGAGAGGGGGGAAACCAAGAACATACCCAGGGTTTGGTTTGGCCACTGGGGGGACAGTGAGGCCAAGTACTGGTCAGCAGAACGCACTGCAGGGCGGAGCTGGACGTACTCAGTGTCCCCGCTGAGTCTCCGACTTCCTGAAACCCCCCAGGGAAGCCCCGCCCAGAGTCCAGAAGGATCTTCCCCTGCAAAGGTCACAGTTACGTCCATTTTCAGTGCCTTTATGAATTAATTCCTAGGTCTTGCAGCTCTCCCAGGCCTGTCCAAGACGTCTCAGGCCCGTGACTCGGTCTGCCTCTGACACACTCAAACCCCGCCAGGCGGCCGCCCGAGGCTTGCCTCGGAGCATTCTCTTTGCACCTGGATGCACACGGCATGCACTGAAGCAGGAACTTCTTTCTTGTGGGCAGAAAACTGGTGTGTCCAGCACCCTGCAGACTGGAATGCACTGTACCTCTCGAGAAGCGGCTTTTTGTCAGGCCGAGCCTCACGATGAGCAGTGCGATGCCTAAGAACGGCGTGGGTGTGGCGTCACTGCCCACTGTCCTCCTGACCGCTCAGCAGCCGTATCCGGGGGCGGAACTCGGAGGGCAAGACCTGAGGGACCCCGGAGACTGAGGGGAAAATCAGCTCCAGACATTCACCGTGCAGAAACGCTCCTCCGTCTGCGGGACGGACACACAGCTCTGCTTGGAGCCACCGGCCTCAGGGGGGAGAGTGGCTGGAGCGTCCGAGAAACCGGCGGCGGCCGTGACTGGCCGGAGGCAGAGAGAGGGAGCAGTGGCGCAGTGCCACCGCGTCATTCTGGCTTGTGAGGGGCGTCAGGACCTAAAGCTGCTACACCGCAGGCCAAGGGTCTGTGTTTCTCCATGTGGACACATGTGTCTGTACACACATGACACAAACAGGACTCCTCATCCCAATGTGGACTGGCCCAGATAATGGCGACAGACATCTACTGTCACCTGCGCCCTCTCCAGAACACAGGGTTCTTGGTCCATTTTCCATCCACATTGTTTTTTCTTTTTGGGTCACACCCAGCGATGCTCAGGGTTACTCCTGGCTCTGCACTCAGGAATTACTCCTGGCGGTGCTCGGGGGACCCTATGGGATGCTGGGAATCAAACCCGGGTTGGCCACGTGCAAGGCAAACGCCCTCCCCGCTGTGCTCTCGCTCCAGCCCCCCATCCACATTTTTATCTTTGGGAGTTAACACACAGAAGCCATTCAAGATTGGTGGTGGAATATGTGCACTGGTGAAGGGATGGGTGTTTGAGCATTGTATAACTGAGACTTAAACCTGAAAGCTTTGTAACTTTCCACATGGTGAATCAATAAAAGAATTTAAAAAAAAAAAGAACTCTTTTCTGCCTTACATTCTGACGGTGCACCTTCGGGCAGCTGTCTGAGATTTCTGGACATGTATATGCTGACAGGCACGGCGCTGGGGTCTGTCACATCAAGAATCCATGTCCAGGGCTGGAGAGACTGGACAGGGGTAAAGCTCTCACCTCGGCCCACCAGGAGCCATCCCTGAGCACAGAGCCAGGAGGAAGCCCTAAGCACCACCAGGTGTGGCCCCCAAATGAACAGACACCAGCAAGAAGAGAGTATGTGTCCAGAAAGCAGATAAGAGGGGCTTCGAGGACCACCGGGTGCAAAGCAACAGTTCTGCATTTACCTTGACGGCTGCGGAAGGAGAGAGAGACAGGCCCAGGTCTGCCAGCAGAGACAGCCCAGTCCTAGGCCAAGTCCTGGGCTGTCATGGGCCCAGTCCTGGGCTGTCATGGGCTGTCATGGGCTGTCATGGGCTGTCATGGGCCCAGTCCTGGGCTGTCATGGGCTGTCCTGGACTGTCATGGGCTGTCATGGGCCCAGTCATGGGCTGTCATGGGCTGTCCTGGACTGTCATGGGCTGTCATGGGCCCAGTCATGGGCTGTCATGGGCCCAGTCATGGGCTGTCATGGGCTGTCATGGGCTCGGTGAGCCAGGAAGGGTGCCTGACGCTGACCAACTGTCAGCACTGTCGAATCTGACCGGTGGAGCCCTGGGGGTTCAAGCCACTCTAAACAGCTGCCGACAGTCTCAATCCGAGGGTGATGTATGTTTTTTCATTTTATGGCTAGAAGGCCAGATGGGCGGCCACAAGGAACGACCCCAAACCACAGGAATGCCCCAGAGTGCGCGGGCCACGCTCCTGGTGCCCAGGTTACCACTGTGGTGAACATCTTTCCCTGAAGCCTCAGTGTTGTGATCTAACACCTGTGGTCTTCACTGAGACCAGTCACTGCAGGTCATCTGCCCCGTGGGTCCCAGAACTTTTCCCTTCTTGTAGGATCAGGAGGATGGAGCGATAGTGCAGTGGGTAGGGTGTTTGCCTTACACACGGCTGACCCAGGTTCGATCCCTCCATCCCTCTCGGAGAGCCCGGCAAGCTACCAAGAGTATCCTGCCCTCATAGCAGCGCCTGGCAAGCTCCCCGTGGCGTATTCAATATGCCAGAAACAGTAACAAGTCTCACAATGGAGACGTTACTGGTACCCACTCGAGCAAATCGATGAGAAACGGGATGACAGTGACAATGACCGTGACAGTGCCAGGATCAGGAGGAAATCAGGGAAACGGACTCTTGCGCCCACTGAGGCACAAGAGGAGAGAAGAACACGGGGTCAATTCAGCCTGGGCCGCCACCTGCAGCGACTCTGGCTGCTGCTCCCGCGGGCCAGAACTGCACCTGGGCTGGTGTCGGCCGCTCCCGGCCCTGCCTCTGCCTCTCCATCCACTGTGTCGGGTCCCCACGAGCAAGAACTCTGCTCTGGGCAGGGAGCCACACGCACGACCGCGTCAGCGGGCAAAGATGGAATCAGAGCACTGTGGCAGGAGGCCCAGAGAGAGAAAGGAGGACTTCTACCCGACCACGCACGTGCACCGCCTAATTCATAAATATGGAAGCAGAGAAGGCTACCGTTAGCGAAGAACTGATGGCCAAGGAAGCTCAAACTAAACCCTCTTAGGGTTCCATAAACCCACCCTGATTCTGAGCTGGGAACGTCTAGGGTGAGAGCCCCTGAGTGCAACAGTGTAGCAGGTAAGTAACCCAGCAGCAGCGCAGAGCTGTTCTCCTTCCTGGGTGCCCTCGGGAAGAGCGGAGGTGGGATCTGGGGGCACCAGCTTCTGTGCGCCTGGCTCTCCCCAGCGAGCCCCAACACGGGAACGTTTCAATCCGTGTGCTGGATACCACAGCCACGAGCAATGAGACCAGGCAAGGGATCTCACGCCGCCAGTGAGAAAGTGATCTCTGTCCCCACCTCCACCCGCCCATGCACTGCAGACATGGGGAGGGTCTGAAACTGGAGGACAGAGACCCGGGTGGCCAGGTGTGGGCCCTGGGTGCCCGAGCTGCCGGAGAGACCCGGGTGACCAGGTGTGGGCACTGATGCCCGAGCTGCGAGGCTGCTCACTCCTGCTTTTGCTGTGCCGCACGGCAGCCGTTTCTCCCCAGAAATCGCATGTGGCCGGCCCAGCTTAGCGGGTTGGGCTCTGTCACACGCAGCTTCAGTGTTCTGCCCCTGCGCTCCACGCCCTGTGTCTACTCTGGTTACGTCTAGGTTTAAAAAAAATACATCGATCTGCAGGATCAAGAAAGTCGCCTTCCCGTGCCCCGAGTGACACCGCAGCAGGGCCATCCCGCAGCATCCTGGCCAAGACGCCCCCCATCTCCATGCCAAGACGCCCCCCGATCTCCACGCAGAAGCACAAAACAGCTGCTGCTGTGAGGACAGAGAAATAACTCTGAGTGAATCTTGATGCTTCTTTGTCTGAAGCTTTTGTTCGTACGGGAGAGCAGGTTTCGTGCACTCGGGAACTAGGATAACTTGACAGCAGGAACAATTAGATAACGCTGCTTTAAAATAGAGGAGAAAGGCGCGAGAAATCGGCACGTGTACCACATCTCCGGGTACGGGGAAAAATGGGACCGTTCCTGTCACCACCCTCTCCCGCCCTCGGGAGCCGGGCACCAAGGCTCGGCTGCCTGTCCCCTGGGCCCCACGCCTGGCCCAGTGTGTGTGAGGTTTGAAAATCACTTGATTTTTATGTGGACTTTTAAAATGAGCACTTCTAAAAACCAGTCACAGTGCACAGTAAAGAGTGAAACTGCAGCTCGTATGAAACAGGCTCAGCGTCTTCAGTGCCCCGGGAAGGGTCACTGTCCACTAGGACGTGGGGCGGACACTCGCAAGGACCAGAACGAATCCTTGTTCACATGATTCACTACGTTCTTGTAGCAAATATGGAAACGCCGTGGATTCTATCTGAACTCTGCGATGCTTTCTCACGGGGCTAAAACACTGTCCACGTCCGGAGAATGCTCCGGACCCGAAACTGGGCCAGCAACACCAGGGATCCAGACGGAGGAGGTGCAGCCACCACACCTTCTCCAGATGGAGCCCTGGTAACACTGAGCAGCAACTAACACAGCTCCGGGATGCGGGACTGGGACACATCCGAACCGCGCGGCCGCTAATGCGGCCGCACGACCTTTTCTAAAAACTGAAAACATACAATCTTTTAATGGAAAACTAATTAACAAATGCTTCCTTAGTAGGGCTGTCTTTCTTGGGGGGAAACTCCAACAACAACAGTGAGTTTTGTGTTGAAATATGGAATGTAATCAAGGTAAAGAGAAAATGAAGTGAAATTCATCAGTTATATAGCTGGGGGTGGGGGGCGGGGGGTATACTGGGAATTTTGGTGGTGGAATATGGGCACTGGTGAAGGGATGATGTTTGAATACGGTATAACTGAGACATAAACTTGAGAACTTTGTAACTTTCCACGTGGTGATAAAATAAAAATTAAAATAATAAATAAACAAATAAATAAAAAATAAAACACTGTCCACGAGGGTCAAGGCAGAACCAGATGGCTCCAGAACCCGTCCAACTGCCCCCCGGACCACCAGCCATCCCAGATACGCTCCTAGGGGTCGGGGAGACAGCACGGGGGCTCAGGCACTGGCCTTGCCCGTGATCGGCCTCAGCTTAAGCCTGACATCCCACACAGTCCCCCAACCCCAACTTTTGTTTTTTCCAGACCCACTCGGTTCCGTGTCTCATCCTGCTGATGTTCCGCTGTTTCTCCTTCCCACCGGAGCAGCCGCTCTGCCAGTCCAGCCTGTGCCTCCAGGTTAGCTCGGGCCGGAGGCAGGAGGAAGGCGAGTGCCCCAGGGGCCGGTGTCCTGGGAGGCCGGGAGCCGGGACACGAGCCCGGCCAGGGGGAGCCCAGGCAGAAGGCATCGTCCCTGGGCAGGCCAGAGGCCTCAGCGGCCATCCCTGGCGGTGCCCTCAGCAGGAGCCTCGGCACGGTCAGGAACTTCGCTTCTGTGGTTGCCAGGCCAGGGGCTGTGCCATGGCCGCCGGGGATGAGAAGAAACGGTTTCGCGCCATCTCGGTGCGTCCCGCGGCAGCAAGTGGCAGAGAACAGGCAGCAGGATCCCGGGGAGGCGGGGGGGGGGGGGGGCGGGGGGGCTGGCGACCGAACCTCGGGAGGGACAGAAACCCGGAGCCACACCCGCCCTGTCATCAAGGCGGCCCTCACTCACACCAGGGCCCTTCCCCGTTTTCCTGAGATCCCCTTTGCTCCCCCAAACAGAGGCTCGGGGGTGCTGCAGCTGCAGAGTCTGGCCTGAACTGGCGGGTGGCGAGCACTCCCTGGCGAGTCTGCTCTCAGGAAAGTGCTGAGGGTCAGGAGGGCTGACCCCTGCCAGTGGGGCAGGGCGCTGAGGGGGAGCTCGGCTGAGCACTGGAGAGAGAGAGCGACGCACGAGGCTCCCGGACGGGTGGGATTCTGGCACGCGTCTACACAGCGCTGGAGAAGTGAGAGGTGAGGAGGGAGGTCTCACCCGTCAGGAGGCCAGCACCCTGCACGGCCCCAACAGCAGAGCACTCGGCGTTAGGAGAGAGCAAGCCCAGAGCCCGCCGGGAACCCCGCCCGGACGGTGGAGACCAGAGCCTCTGTCCCGCTGGTCCCTCGCCAGGTCACAGGACGAGGCTTCAGGTCCTGCCCTGCTTGCAGGAAGCAGAACCGGGACTGTTGGGGGCTGTTTAGGACCCTGAACAAAAGGGAGCCCCTTCAACCTTTACTCTGGACAAACCGGAAAATTCCATTACCAGCGTTTGCATAACCTGAGGCTCAGGTGCCCTTGTGACAAAGGAAATAGCTAAACTCAAGAAGTAAAAGTAGCCCAGGGCAGGTAACCACGAGACCCTCAGGGCCCGTAGAGAAGAACACCTTCCTCTACACTAAAAGCCATACCCTTGCTTACGAAACCTTGTACGTTCAGCCTGACAGATGTTCCTGCCAGATAAACCCTTGTCTTCCCCTCCCCACTATTTCTCAAGCGACTCTTAGAGAATATTGTAGCCCACCAAAGAACACCCCGAACTTTTCCTTATTTGGTCTGAGAAGACACTTCCCTGATGATTGACAACTCATGTACCAACCCCCTGCTAAGAAAGGTATAAAACCACCATGGCTGTTAATAAAGACGCTCTTGATCAGCATGTGTTGTCTTGAGCCTCCTTCTTCCTAACCTCACCAGTTTTATTCTCAGGTCGGGACCGCTCACGAAACCCACTCAATTAGGAGCGCTTCCCACTGTTGTCTCTCTGCGGGCCGGAGAGATTTCGGGGAAACGCGCACGGGACCCCGCTTGGAAAGGCGGGCGGGCTCAAGCTTGTGCGTCTGACTGACCTGGAAACGTCCAGCAGGGCCTCCGGCGCCGGCCAAAGAGAACCAAGACTCGGTCCTGCCCTGCCCAGGCGTCTCAACCTAGCGTGAGCCTCAACTGCTGACACCCAGTCTCTCTGCTCGCCGCAGAGCCCGGCCTGTGGGGGTCGAGACCCGCTGGGCCCGCGCGTCTGGAGAGTGTAGCCACCGACTCGTGGGCCTAGCAGGACAATGGCTACCCTGAGGCTCTGCTCATCAGTGCTCACCCGTGACCCCTGCTCTCTCGCCAATGCTCCCCTTGCCGTGCGACTTCATCAGAGACGTGTGCAGCAGGAAAGCCCCTAGCAGGAGGCCACCAAAGCTCCTCCGTGCCACTGCGCAGATAGAGCCGGGGGCCCTCCGGCCTCTACATTCCTCGTGCCTCCGACAGACCGAACGTTCACACACCACCATCCCTTCATGAATCAGAGTCGGGGTCAAACAGGCGGGAGAGCCGACGGCCTCGCGGCCCAGAAGCTTCCGCGCGCTGTCGTGACGGCCGAGCCGTCTGCATGGCTGGCTTCACACCGCCACTGTGACCACAGCTCGGGAAAGCGCCGGGCGTTCTTCCCGTTAAAGCGCGCTCCGGCAGCTGAGTAATAGCCAGAGGGGCTTACTGGACGGAATTACTCACCACGGGCCCCAGGGAAACAGAGGAGGAGCCGCCAGCTACGCCGCCCCTCCCTGGGCTGCTTCACACGCCTGCACCCCTGCACCGGGTCATTAAATGGTCCCGTCGATGGAAGATGGACACACTGGACCATCCTCCGTGGGTTTCTCAATTATCTTGGGTGATGGTCAGAAGGGCACGTGCAGGGAGGGCCGCAGCCAGCATCCCCAACTCCGCACTGAGGCAGAGCTGCACGATTCCCGTGTTTCCCACAGTCCCGAGCAAGAGCGGCCCCGGCACCACCCAGCGTGAGCACAGCCCCAGCTCACTGGCTGGCTTCTCCCCCGACCGGACCGCCAGACAGGCATCGCGGGGATTTTACTGGCTCTTGCCTCGGTTAGGATGGGCCTGTGCCACCGACACCCAATTCAGGGGCAGGTGTTTGCAAGCTCCCCGCTGCCCCGGCTCCCTCTTCTGCAACTGAAGAAGCAATCTATAATTCGAGGTTTATTTCATGTATTGATGGTGGCGGGGGGGGGGGTCTCAGGCTTTAGATACTTGGTGGTTCGTAGGGGCAGGTCCCAGCTCTGTGTCCGGGGGTTGGCCCAGGTGCTCCCGGGAACCAGTGATGACTGGGTAGACTCGGGCTGCATGCCAGCCAGGCAAACACCTTAGCCCTGGACTTCTCTATGGCCCTAGCTTGGGTTTGATGGAAAACTCTACCAAGGTTGGAAACCGCCCCGAAAGGGCACGCGAGAGCTGCGCAGATCCCCGAGGGGTGCGTGGGCACGGCGAGTGTGCAAGGGCACTGGAGTCCCAAAGCACTTCAGGTTCCCGTGGAGGAGGCAGGAGCCAAGCACGTCTGGAGACGTCGGCCGACGGGAGCGGTTCAGGACCAAGCAGCGCACCACGCCCTGCCCCGGGCGCCCTTGCAGCTAGCTTTCCCTTGGGGGTCTCGCCCACAGCACCAGGGACCACCAGGGCTGCCGGGAGGAGGCGTCAGCAGCTTCCCCTCAGAGACACGTGCCCCCTCACCCGCGCCTCAGTAACGCACACCCCCGGGAACCTTTCCCGGGTGGGGCTGCAGGTGACATCGCGGGAGTGACGGGAACCACGTCACACGCAGGGAGAAGAAACTGCCCGTGGGACGGGCGCTGCGGTCAGGCCAGACTTTAACACGCCTTTGTAGTACATGGCTTGACGTGACAACCCAACAATTACTGACTTCAGTATGTGGGCTGACAGGACAGCCTAACTACATACTCATCGCAGTCACCCCCTCACACACACACACACACACACACACACACACACACACACACACACACTTTATTCCTCTCACGTTTTTTTTTTATTTTTTTTTTATTTTTTTTTTTTTTTGCTTTTTGGGTCACACCTGGTGATGCACAGGGGTTACTCCTGGCTCTTTACTCAGGAATTACCCCCTGGCGGTGCTCAGGGGACCATATGGGATGCTGGGATTCGAACCCGGGTCGGTCGCGTGGAAGGCAAACGCCCTACCCGCGGTGCTATCGCTCCAGCCCCCTCACGTTTTCTTTTGCTTTTTGTCATCCAAGTTTATTTTCTTTATCTCAGTGACCATTTTCACCCGAGATCACTAGCTACCGAATGCCTCTCTCACAGCCAGGAACAGTTTCCTGGTTTGAGTCTTGCCCAATTTCCATCACGACCTTCTGGGCATTGCTACGTACAGAATCACTGCATGTGCCCACACTTCCAGAGGCAATAATGTTGCCCTGAAATATTTTGAAATGGAAAAAGGAAAAAAAAAACATAAAAAAAATGCAGAGTACTCATGAAGTCAGGGTGACTGCACCAGCACCTGGAAAGCTTAAGGAGATCAAGCGAGCCCGAAACTAGAGACAGTTATTAGTTTCATACCGACTTTAGTGATCCTTCTCTTTTGCCTCGATGAAAAAATGCAATAAAAATTCAAGAGTATGGTAATTATGTTCCTAATTTCATTTCTCTTATTATAAGGGACAATGAACATATTTTCTACTTCCAGCAATTTAGCTGCCTTATTAAGACAGAGACACAATCGGGGAATAATTAAGATGGCACGCCTCTGCTATGTGACATTGCATGTTGTTTGAAACAACATTAGAACGTCGTGAAAAGCTAAACATACCTCTAAAATACACTTACTCAGAAAGATCTGCAAAAGGCAGCTGTAAGACTACAGCTGGAATTATTTCCTGATCCAAACCCCAGTTATTACCCAGCTGGTGAGCTACAGTGCACCCTGCAAGGCAGCTCTACTTCCGGTGCTTAAGCGCCTGCCGAGGCGGAGGAACAGGCTAAGGGAAGGTGAGTGGCCGTGTCCGACTCTCAGGCAAGAGGCCCTGGGTACAAGCCACAGCCAGCAAGACCGCCGGCCCCGCTCAGACTGCCAGCAGGCCTCTGTCACACAGGAGCTCAGCTCCTAGGTAGAAATTTAACTTATTTCCTTCACTGCCCCTCTGACTCCGAAATAAAAGATCAGTCACAATGATTGTCTTTTTCCTGTTAAGGAAAAAATTTCTTGTGAACTCAGTTGACAATCAATGTACGGGTTAAAAAAAAAAAAAAAAGCAAGATAAAAGGGACCGTCCAAAGAGCATTAGGCATCTCCTGCTCACGAAGTGACCAGAAGTGACCCCTTCTCCACCCGGGCCTCTGGAGCCGTCACTGCTCCGGGTCAGCTTCGGGGCGTTTGCCAAGGGAGTCCCACAACTTCTCTCTGGGCTAAACGCACAAACAAACCCAGGTGTGGAGGGAATCTGCCCTGAGCCTGCAGGTCCGTACAGAGACCCCAAACGCCCACCCCCAGCACGCCCCATCACCGCTGAAGAGCTGGGTCTGCGTCTCCGGCCTTCCCGGGAGCGCCCGGAGCGGCGGCTGCAATGCATGCTTCCCAGGACAGCCGGGGGGCGCTGTCCCGAGGCTGGCAGTACCCGTGCGCCTGCCAGCACTACCCAGGCGAGCAAGCAGGAGAGCGTGGCTCCACGGCCCCTCGCCCGCTTGCCTCGGACTTGCCGGCTAAGAACGAGGCCAAGAACCAAGAGCCGAAGGCACCAGAGCTGAGGGCTGGTCAGAACCGAGCAGGGCCCAGCCTGGGGCTCGGGGGGGGGGAAGCATGAGGGGGTGCCCTGGGCATGGCCGTGGTACCGGGATGACACAGGCACGAAACCGTCATCACCGAGGTTGCAGATCACAGGACCTCAACGCAGACTTTTTTTCAAAAAAGGAATCAAGCTGCTCCCTTTCCCCTGTCTATCTACTTGGGGGGGTGACATTCAATTCTTCGCTCTAGTGTTCTCAGCTGATCGAGAGAGACGATCTCCCCCCTCTGATACAGGATGCCGATTATATAAACAACACCTCCAGGGGATCTGAGCCGGCTCCAGTAACTGCTGGCTGTCATCACTTCGTAAAAACCCGGGCCGAAAACCACACGAGAGCTAGGTAAAGGCGGCGTCTCGATCTCTTCGCAGAAATATTCCAAGGACAAGTGATATTTTAAAACTGAACGTTTTCAGAACATTGAGCTTGACTAAACATCTTCGTTATCCTGTAGACGAGGCACATGTCAGAGTAACTTGTGAGGAGACGGATATACTCCCGGGGGAGTGACGACTGGCGTCTGGAATGGGTGTGCTCTGCCCACAATGGGAAGGAAGGGACCTGAAATCACCCATTCCAGGCTACCCCTGGACATTTCCAGTGCTCATTAATGCCGACAATTTTCAAGGACAAAAGCTATGAGCTTTATATATTTGGGATCAGAACTTACTTCTTTTGGTGTACATGCCTATCACTTTTAATAAAAAATAATAACAATTTGTAAGGGCTGGAGTGATAGAACAGTGGGTAGGGCGTTTGCCTTGCACACGGCCGTCCCGGGTTCGTTTCCTCCGTCCCTCTTGAACAGCACGGCAAGCTACCGAGAGTATCTCGCCCGCACGGCAGAGCCTGGCAAGCTCCCGGTGGCAAAAAGTCTCACAGCGGAGATGTTACTGGTGCCTGCTCGAGCAAAGCAATGGGCAACGGGATGACAGTGACAGCGACACAGTGTCCAGACCGTGGAGAGCCTCCCGCACCAACCCTCGGTCCCAGCGAGAAGAGCAGGACATCAGGCCAGCTCAGGAATTACAGCCAAGCGCGTTCTAAACTCCAAGTAACTGGCAAAACGCCCTCCGTGCTGACCTGCCTCCTCCAGGGCCCAGAGGACAGGAAGAAAGGCGGCAACGCGGACTCTCGGCGGGGACTGTGTCACAGGGCGCCGGGCTCATGCACAGGCACGTGTGCGCGCCACTCGCTGTCCTCTCGGCTCCACCAGCCACACGACACACACACACTACACAAACACAGGTGATTTCTAATACCGGGAACAAAGGAAATGGAAGTGGGGTTCTCCGAGGTGCCGAGCTGAAGGGCAGCAGGCCGACACACACACAGGGAGCACCGGGGGCTCCGTCCTCGGCGTCCGAGAGCTGGGGCGTCTGTCTCCCAGGGGTCGGGGAATCTGTCACCTCACACACAGCTCTCGGGGCCCCCGCCTGACCCCTGAGGAATCCCAGGCCCTCCCTGACACGCTTCTGGGACAGTATGGGAGGGCGGGAGGCAGGGGTGAGGGGACGGGACGTGCCGGAGGTGAGCACTGCCCAGCTGCAGGCACACAACCCGCCGCGGAGCCCTGGGTCTGCCCGGCAGCAGCTCTGCAGCCACATCTCCAGGCCCTCCTCGGACCCAGAGTCCAGCAGCCTGAGACTCGCCCGACCCTGAGCCCCACCGGGAGCTGCGGCCCCCGAAAGATGCTACTGAGGATTTTCCTTAATTGCATTAATACAGCCCGTTATAAAGTCTTTAGGAAATTATTTCTAAACTCTTACTGAAGTGTATTTTGGGAGTGGCCGTGTCTTATATCCTACCTGCCACTGGCTCACCCGTGGAGGCCAGAGCTCACGAGCCCGTGCCAGGAGCCCCGGGGCTGGCTGAGGTCAGGGCAAGGAGAAGAGGGAGGAAGGAAACTCCATGGGAGCCCAGCCCACTCGGACACCTGCTGTTCAACCTCTGGAAAACCACACACCCTCTCTGGGTCCCATAACCTCATAGACAAAACAAGGGGGGCCGGGCCTAGAGCCCAGAAACAGCGTGCTGGCGCCGTAAGGAGGCAGGGCGCTCTGGGAATGGTGTGGGGAAGCAGCCGTGGTCTGGGCCCAGCCGTGGTCAGTGCTGGCCACCTGCACGGCCACAGAGATAACAGCTGGGCTGGCTCAAGATCCCAGGTTCCAGGACTCGAGTGACACTGGTGGCTGGAGGGAAATGGGGGAGGGTCGGGGGCGGGGGTAGACGGGAATCCCTGGAGGAATCAAAGATGACTGCAGAAGCTTCTGGAAGGCTCCCAGGATCCCTGCAGACCACCACCTGGGGGGCTGTGTCTTGGACCCTTGGCAAGCACGTGGCCAGTGTCCAGGCACGGCCACTGGGAGCAGAGGATCTGGACCGTGCTGGACACCAAAGGTGCATTCCGCTTCGTCCCTCCCGCCCCGGGGGCCACGGACAGCCGTGTCCAGGGGAGCAAGAATCGAACCCCGGCCCTTCCCCAGCTGCACTGTCCGGAGCAGAGTCCCCCGGGGCAGTCCAGGACTCGGGACCCGGCGTCTCCCGGCAGGGGCCCTGTAGGCCGGAGCGAGCGAGCACAGGTGCAGAGGGAAGGCGGGCACAGCCGCGTCTCTGGAGGCAGCTCGGGAGGTGGCGGGTCAGGGCACAGCCGCCCGCTGTCCTCGGGGGACCCCGCCTGCGCCTCGCTCCTGCTTCCCCAAGTGCGACCCAAGGCCGGGCACTGTGTGACGCTGGGGGGCGGCTCTCCTGTCCGGCAGGAGCTGCTGTGACCCGCCCCCTCCCCACAGAAGTGTACGCGGGCCCCATTTTCCACGTCAAGATGCGACATTTCGGTCAAATTCAAACTAAGGCAGCAATAATTTTAAGGAATCAGAGAAAATAACAAAAATTCCCTAAAAACTCTTACCAATTTCTTTTCTTAAAAAAGAAAAAAAACAAAACAGCAGCGCTTCTCTCCCGGGAGGAGCACAACACGACGCCCGCCACGGCCGTGCCACGGGACCCCGTGCCAGGCGGCTCACTCAGGGCGCCCTGACGGGGGCGGGGGAGACTCCCCGCCCCAAGGGACCCACCCCCGCAGCCGAAAGCCCCCAGAACTTGACCACTCCCGCTCAAGGCCACTCCCCATGCGCTCGGACCAAGCCCCACACACAAGTGAACCTGTTCCTGGACCGTGAGGCCGAGCGTAAGACACTCCCCGCCCATTCTCCAAGGGTACCACGCCACTCTGGACAGCAGGCGACCAATCTCAGATGGGAATATACACACACATATATATATATATATATTTACAGATATACATACATATATATACGAAAGTTCACAAGGCTCAGCCTTTATCAACATGTTAGTGATATCTCCCTGTCAAAATAGAACAACCTTCACCCTCTTCCTCTATGGATACTTTTTTTGTAGCATTTTCAGCAGTTTTTCCTAACAAACAATACAAAATACATTATTTTGGTTCTGCTTTGGGACAGGGATTGGAGTTCGGGATGGAAACACCCAAAATATGATGGTGGGAAGGTATCATGGTGGTGGGACTGGGGCTTGAATATTGGATATGATCAAACATTGTGAACTTCCTTATAAATGTTTTTTTTTAAATTTTAAAAAACAGCACAGATTTTACTCCAACTTATGAGCATCACTCTGGGGAGGCCCGTCCCGCCCCGAGGGTGCTCTGGGGTGTGGGTGCCACTCCCCTCGGGGCCACCACGCGCAGCGCCTGGCATTATTCCTGCGCGCTGCTGCCCACACACACTTGCTGGCACTGAGCTCACCGGTGTGGCCTCAGCCGCTTGTTTCCCAGATACGGTGGAAAGAATGAAGAGAACGAGAGCAAAACAGTCATTTTGACAACCAAGCAGAGGCCTGCTGCCAACGGCGTATCCTGAAATCACAACCCTTCTATGAACAAGGACCAAACCCACCACAATTCTTTTTATAAGAATAGATTTAAAAAATATATATCTACTACTGCAGGGCTGGAGAGATAATACAGTGGGCCGCACGCAGCCAACCCAGGTCCCGTGCCCAGAACCACACATGGTTCCCAAGCTGCCAGGAGTGATTCCTGAGCACAGAGCCAGGAGTAAGCCCTGAGCACTGCCAGGTAGGGCCCAAAAAACATGATACAAACCCCAAACTTACTACTGCAGCCAGATAGCATATGTAAAATACATTCAAATCTCCCAATTTTAATCATATATTTACAGAATTTATGACACATCAGAAAATTAAGGGAGATAGTGCAAGTTTTGGGTTGATACCTAACATAAAATATAGATATCTGGCTTTAAAAAAAAAACACTTTGTTAGAGTTATATTTCAAATTTAAAGCATCACCTCGAATGTTAAATATTCTACTAGCTATCTCTTAATGAGTACCTGAGCTGTCATTTTTAATAAAATGCTGACAATTATAACCTATAAGCTAATATAGCCTCAAAACCATGTGTAGAATATGGCTAGGAACAAAAATATACTATCTGATTTATTTAAGAAGTTTCATTTTACAATGCCTGGCAAAATGCTATGAAAATGACATGAAGATAGACTTACAATTAAAAAAATTAGGGGAGTGCCGGAGAGAGTACAGTGGGTAGGGCGCTTGCCTTGCACACAGCTGACCTGAGCTTAATCCTTGGCATCCCACATAGTCCCCTGAGCCCTGCCAGGTGTAAGTCCTGAGCACAGAGCCAGGAGTAAGCCCTGAGCACTGCCTGGGCTCTCAAAACAACAACAAAAAATTTATCACGTCAAAATATACAAACCATTTCAATATGCAACAGAACTTCATACAAAATCATAAAGACAGATCTCAGTTGCTCACTAATAAATAATGTATTCTTGTCCACTGACGCAAGATGAGGAAACTTTACATTCTCAAGATAAAATACAAACTACTTGGATCATTCTAATCACAGCTATTTCTCAGTTCAAAACTGACACAGAGATGAACACCGTAAGAACTATAAAAACTCAGTTATCTAATTCATCTAAACATGCACACTTAACATGCAAGGCAAGTAGCCACGTAGTAGGTTGCTATAATTCACTGATTATTTTAGAAATTCAACTTAATTTTTAAACACCAAAATTAAAAAAAAAAAATACCTCCTCCACAAAGCTGTCCTTCTTCTCTAGCATTTCTCGTAAAGTCTGGAGAATTTTGATGCACAATTTTTCTTCCTTTTCCATTAGTTTTTTTGTATGATTAATCAACCTTAAAGCAAAGAAAAATGAGAAAAGAAATAAACCTTGGTAGGACCGTGATCTCTCTTTAAACTGCCTATAAATACATAGCGAAATAAAGGGGGGAAGAACAAAACAGAGTTGAAGAGTAGAGGTAAACCTGGGTTCATGTGTTCAAAAACGTTTAGTGATACCTATGAAGACTGTATTATAAGATATCCTTTGTCTTACAAGCAGTAAATCTCAGTGCTTGTAAACTTACTTTTAGCAGGGACAAAACATTTTGATTAACAACAAAACAGCAATGATCTTCATTCTCATTATATGGACTCAAAACCTCATCTATGAGAAATATTCATATTTACCCCACAGCCTCCTCAAGGTTAGACCATGCCCACAAACCCTTTTCAAGGTTAACTGTGCCCTCCCACCTGAAGGCTAGGCCACGCCCACACACCTGCTCTTGGCCTGGCCACGCCCACACATCCTCCTCATTGTTAGACCACGCCCACACACCTGCTCTTTGTTTGACCCTGCCCACACATCCTCCTCATTGTTAGACCACACCCACACATCTGCTCTTGGTTTGACCCGCCCACACACCCTTCTCATTGTTGGGCCACGCCCACACATCTGCTCTAGGTTTGACCACGCCCACACGGGCCAGGCCACGCCCATACACCCTTCCCCAGACGGGACCACAGTCACACGTTCCTCCCCAGTTAGACCACCTGAGCCGTGCTGCATTGAAGGCAGAGCAGCAGTCCTCAGCTCTGCCTTCCTGCCCCCACCCAGAAAGAAGAGCTATTCTGCAGGGCTGGGCTTGACAGAAATCAGCAGCTCTGGTGATCAGAAGCAAACTAAGTAACAACAAGGCAGTCCATCCATGTGCTAATTCTGCCCCAGGCTGGCTTACGTGATGGGCTTCACGGGACCCAGAATCAGCACTTTATTATCCTGGACACTGACCCACTGTAAAGTGGCTGCTACACATATTCTCTCCCAGTGCTTGTGGGGTCCTTGAATTCTGGTCGTCATTTCGTTTGTGGTGTAGGAGATTCTTAATTTGATGCCATCCCGTTAATCTTGCTCCTGTTTGCTTGGCCAGTGGCACGAGTAGTTACAGACCCCTCTGGATTCGATGTCATGCTGGGTTCTCCCTATTTCCCTCAGTATAATTTACAGATTCAGGTCTAATACCAAGGTCTCCAGCCCATTTTGAATGGACTTGAACATGGTGTGAGAAAGGGGTCTGAGTCCACGTCTCCGCGTGGGACTGGCCAGCTCTCCCAACCCCGTGTGTTAAGGGGCTTCCTCGCCCCACTTCACCTTCGCAGCCCCCTGCTGAAGGTTGGGGGGCTGTAGACTCGAGGGTCTGTCTCTGGACTCAACACCATTCCACCGGCCTCAGGCCTGTCTTCACTCCGGTGCACACCACCTTAACTACCACAGCCTTGTGACAACTTTAAATTCGGAAAAGGAAAACCCGCCCTCCTTTGTCCAGCAATGACCATTGTCCTGAGGTCGCTTTGGCGAGTGGGAGGCTTTCACGACTCCACAGGAACACCACCAGCGTCAGTGAGGACGCCACGCCCGGTAGGAAGCTGAGCGCTCGTGGCTGGTGCTCCTGAAATCCCGCTTTTAGGACTGGAGGGATAGTACCGGGGTCAGGGTGCTCGACTCGCACATGGCTGGCCCCGATTCAATCCCTGGCACCCCGTGGGGTCCCCCGAACACCACCAGTGCTCGAAAAAAAAAAAGGTTCCAAAAAAAACCTGGTCACAAAATGGACCTGTTGGACCCGAGTTCTGGAGAGATAGAAGCCCAGAGGGAGCAGCGCAGGCCCCACACACAGTGCCCACCCTGGAGCAAGGGTGGGAGATGCAGGCGCCTGGGCTCGCCAGGGCTCCATGCTCCGGGAAGTCCCCCCACTGTGACCTCAGTGACTCAGGCCTGACCCCCCCCCCCCGCCACATGCCCGCCCAGCCACCTTTCGGGGACAGGCGAGGACAGCAGCTGGTCCCCACTTACTTGGACATGAAGGCACTGCACCGGATGCGGGCGTCGCTGCCCTCGGGGAACAGCAGCTCGGGGCTGTAGAGCACGTCCACCAGCACCGAGAACTCCGCCTGCATCATGGGGCTCAGCTGCTGCTCCAGGGAGGCCACCACGTCCTGCGGAGACACGTGGGGAGGGGTGAGGCCGAGCACCGCCAGGCACACTGCAGGGCCAGGAGGGGCAGTGGTGAGCGCTGGCTCCTTAGGACACAGGCGAGAGGATGGGGCGGGGGGGAGAAGGCCGGCGGGTCCCACTGCCGTGCACACCACATGGGTGTCCCTCCGATGGCAACACCCAGGCACGCACGCTCCCGAGTGTGGCAGCGGGCACCTGGCCCTACAGCGTCCCCTACACCGACGGCCCTCACCGGGCCAGGACACGGGCCGCATCTTGGCCGGGTGCCTGTGTCCAGCCTCCCCCGCTGCCGTGGACAGAGAACCACCTTCTCCGGGCTGAGGACAAGCCCGACACAGGTGTCCCTTTGCCCTGGGTGGGGATGGGGCAAACACCCGGCAGCAGGCAGACTCTGCTGGGGGTGGGGGCTGCGAGGCTGGGTCCAAGGTCAAGGAGGATGAGGACCCTCCGGAACTACCCTGGACTGGAGGCAGCCTGAGGGGTGAACCAACAACAGATCTAAGTGCAGTGAACGTGCCCGTGGCAGCTAACGGGGAAGGGTCGAGCGACCCACAGCCAAGGGGCAGGTCTCACAGGGACGGAGGGCACAGGGGCATTGAGGGGGGACACTGGATCCTCTCACAGACAGGCTGGACCACACCCCGAATTCTGTGACGAGGGAAACTAGAGCCAAAGGCACAAGGCAGGTGCCTGAGCAACCTCGCAGGAGCCCCGAGAAACGGCCTCAGACTGCAAGCCCACGACGGCCAGCTGCCACTACACTCGCAGGCTTCTGAAACGAGCCGGACGCAAGGACAAGTTACTCAACGTTGTCGGACTACAGCAACCCCCTTCCCAAACAGTGACCATAGAGAAGCCCACGGACACCTCGGGTGGAGCAATGCCCTGCTCTCCACAGCTGCGCACGCCGGGCCGGGCAGGAAGCTGCTAGCTGCTTGCTATTCCCAGCCAGGCACTCGGGGGAAGCGCCCTCTCTTGCTCTCGCAGCGCTAGGCTTGAGGAGTTAATTTTATTCAAACTCCCTTGGCAGAAGTGATTGTTTCTACGTGACTGTTCTAGAGGGTGCCAGTGACGGCAAATGACGCTGCCCCAGGTCCGATCCAGGAGCTAGTCTATGCGGAAAGCGGGTCAGGACACCAGATATGAACTTGGCAGGTTACATCAAGGTGGAAAAGGAATCTGTTTATGCAGTAACTGGCAGGTCATAGAACGGCACCAAAATGCATCTGTTCTCTGCTTCCCCCCTTCTTCATTTCATTAGGGGCAAAGAGACCCCGGGCCCAGTGACTGGCCTTTATCTCCATCTCTCAGTTGGATCAATGACGCAGCCTCAGGTGGATTCTCCCCCAGGGGGAAACCTGGGGCAGTGACGCCACCAACCACCTCGGTGTGCTGGGAAGAACAACGGACACAGAACGACCTGCAGCAAGGCGGTGCTCCACCTCACGACACGTGCGGACCCGCCACTGGAAAGCTCTGCCTCACCCCCTCTGGCCACTCGGTGCTCCCTAGAGATGGTGGGGGACCCCATCCCCCACTGCTAGTTCCGGTGGGCGCTGTCCTGGCGCACGGCACACACTCGCCGAGGGCCACCTGAGATTCTGCTCTTGGCCTCGTGGTCGTCCCACATGCTTCTCCATCTCCACCTGAACTGTGCCTCCGTCTCTCTCGGTCACTCCTGGTCCGACCTTCCCTGACGCCCTCCTGTGAGAAACTGTCATCCGGGCCCATGTGGTACCATCACAGACGTGCAGAAACTTGCCTCGTCTATACTTCCCGCCTCGACAACGCCACAGAATACTCCAGACGCCGGCTTCCCCGGCAGGCCGCCACGCGGGGCTAACTCAGCATCTCTGACTCAACACTCCCAAACGGGACTCCTAGCTCAGCAAACGACTCAGTCACGCAAGAACACGCCTCGTCCTGGGTCTCCACGTCCCACAACCTGTCCGCTCACCCACCAAGCCCCGCCAGCTCTACAGACAGTGATACCCAACTCTTCCCTACTTCACGGCCCCCGCGCTCTCCGAAGGCAAGCCGCCGGCCCCCTGTGCCCAGGCCAGAGCTACCCCACTCGGCCCTACACTCACCGTCCAACTCCACAACGACCTCCGTAAAGGCAAAACAAGACATGCCCACCCGCTGCTGAGCCGCCCCGGCCGCCAGCCATCACACCCAGAGAACAAACTCCACGCGGCATTACCATTTCGGTCCCTGCGTGCTTTTGTTCCTTGTTTCAAATCATTCCTTCCCCTTGGCCCACTAAATTCCTGCACATCAGAGCCCAGAGAGCCCCTCGGACCCCCTCGACCTGAGGCCTCTCCATGCGCCCTGCCGTCTCCGTTAGGCTCAGTCCTCTCCAACCGAACACATTCGCCTTCACGGCCCAGACCCAGGAGCGTCTCTCAACGGGCCTGTTCCCCCCGTGAGTCTGGGGTGCCCCAACTCGTCGCACTCGAGGAGTGTCCCCTCCTTAAGCACATGTGACCTACAGAATGGGGCGAGGGGTGTTCCCGAGGCCCCGACCTCAGGACCCATCCCCAGCACACTGCCTTGGTTCTCCCCAACCAAATGCTAATGATGTTGACCGCACCATGAAGGTGCGCACTACACACCGTCCACGGCAGCATCCTGCAGCCCCTGACACCTGCAAATGGCCCCAGGCCAGTGGTCTCCGACCCTTCTACTCCGGGGGACCAGTCTGTGGCCCTGTGGTAGAAGGACAAACCATCAGTGCCGCTGGAAACGCCTGTTCCCCTGGGCTCCCCTCCCTGCGCCCTTGTGCCACAGCTGACTTCTCGAAGGATGCTCCTGTTTTTCCTACCACGGCACTCATGCTTCTAGCAAAAGCACCCATGCTCCTGCTCCACCTGTAGACTCGACTTCTAGTAGACTGAGCTGCCTAGTACCCACGTCAGTACTCCCCGACGGCCATAACCGATACGCTCCCGTATGCGCTTCTTCCTTCTCTTCCAACAAATAACCCAACAGGCTCTTTACGATCCAAGATCCACCTGCCCTGCGTGCCTGTGGGCACCAGCATATGACTCTGACACCCGTTTCTCCGTGTCATCCCTGCCGCCATCCGGCTGGAGGGCCCAGCACGACTCAGTGCTCTGCCTGCCTCAAGCTCAGGCCTCGCCACGCGCCAGGCAAAAGCTTCCCTCCTGCCACACAGTGACAAAACCTGCCACTATTTCTGTGGGCGGAAGGTCCTCACGATGGGCTGACCTGTGCTCCCGCTGCCAGCATCTCCCACATAACTGTGTTCGCACACGGGGCCCTGACACGGGGCCCTGACCTGCTCTGCCGGCTCTGCACGGGCGACCAGGCACCGAGGGAGGAAAGAGTCTTGGAGGACAGAGTGACAGGAAAGGGCGCGGAGGACGGACGCACCAGCACCTTCATCGTGGGCTCTGAGCTGCAGAGCGTGAGACGGTTCATTGCTGGGGTGAAAGCACCTGGTTGGTGGCATTTTATGATGCAGCCCAGGCAGCCCCCGAACAGAAGGGGACCGTGCAGAGCACTGCAGAGCAAAGGAAGGGACATTATTCGCACCCGAGCACCCAGAGAGGGCTGGAAAGGAAACTGGAGGAAGATATGAATTTTTAATCTACTAGACGCATCTCTGCGGTGAGTGAACCTTTCCAAGTTTGATCCTCAGCATTACGATGCTCACTTTCCTGTGAGGCCGCCCTGAAACAGTCAATAGCTGGTGCTCACTACAAAAGACTCGACTTGGATCTGGAAGTTGTGCTTGTTAAAAAAAATAATAAGACGTGGCAGGGAACCGTACAATAAAGCCTGCCCCCCCCCCCACTAGAACGTGGCTTCTTGAACCATATTCTTCTTGTGTGACTCCTGACACCCACGTTTCAAGCGGGAGACACCGACGCCCTCTGGCGCCCTCAGCGTACCTGCAGCTTCTCGATGATATTTCTGTAATCCCACGCCGGCCCGCCCAGAGCTTCCTTGAAGCGGGGTCCAGAGCGAGCCGACAGTCTCCAGCCCAGGGCCGCCCTCTGCACGGTGCTGGAGTGGGACTTCAGGAAGAGGGTGTTCACTTGGCTGTCCAGGTCCACAGGAATGGCAATGCCACGATTCTTTGCTGGAAAAGACAGATTTTATTTATTTTTATTATTTTTTTAATTTTTAAAATTTTTTTTTAATTTTTTAAATTCTATTGATTCACCATGAGATAGTTACAAGCTTTCATGTTTGGGTTACAATCTCACAGTGATCAAACACCCATCCCTCCACCAGTGCACATTCCCCACCACCAATATCCCGGGTATACCCCCCCGCTATCCCACCCTCCCCCTGCCTCCATGGCAGACAATATTCCCCATACTCTCTCTCTATTTTTGGGCATCATGGCTTGCAACACAGACACTGAGAGGTCATCATGCTTGGTCCATTATCTAATTTCGGCACACATCTCCCATCCCAACTGGTTCCTCCAGCCATCATTTTCTTAGTGATCCCTTCTCTATTCCAGCTGCCTTCTCCCCTCTGCTTATGAAGCAGTCTTCCAGCTATGGGGCAATCCCCCTGGCCCTTGTATCTACTGTCCTTGGGTGTCAGCCTCATGTGATGCTGTTCTATACTCCACAAATGAGTGCAGTCCCTCTATGTCTGTCCCTCTCCTTCTGACTCATTTCACTTAGCATGATACTCTTCATGTTTACCCATTTATAAGCAAATTTCATGACTTCATCTCTCCTAACAACTGCATAGTATTCCATTGTGTAGATGTACCAAAGTTTCTTTAACCAGTCATCTGTTTTAGGGCACTCGGGTTGTTTCTATATTTTGGCTATTGTGAACAGTGCTGCAATTAATATATAGGTACAGATGTCATTTCTAGTGTGCTTTTTTGCATCCTCAGGATATATTCCCAGAAGTGGTATTGCAGGGTCATATAGAAGCTCAATTTCTAGTTTTTGAAGGACTGTCCATATGGTTGTCCAGAAAGGCTGGACCAGTCGGCATTCCCACCAACAGTGAAGGAATGTTCCTTTTCCCCCACATCCATGCCAGCACTGGTTGATTGTGTTCTTTTGAATGTGTGCCAGTCTCTGTGGAATGAGACGATATCTCATTGTTGTTTTGATTTGCATCTCCCTGATGACTAGCGATGTGGAGTATTTTTTCATGTGCCTTTTGGCCATTTGTAGAAAAAGAAAGATTTTTAAAATGTCTCCTAATCTCATCAATGCATCTCACACACTCTCAAAATGCCATACACACAGAAGGAAAAGGGAGAAAATGAGATTTACAGTCTGGATATAAGGCAATTACACTTAACAACACTCTTGTATGTCTGAAAGTTGTCCAGGGAATAGATCTTAAACATTTCTCATTACAAAAAAAAAAAGTGTGATTATGTGAAACCATGAATATTAAATATTTACTGTGGTTAACATTTCATTCAGAACATATACATATATAAGATAATTAAGTTGAAAACCAAAAAGTAATATGATCTTCACATTGACAATATTTCAGTAAAACTGGAAAAAAAGGGGAGAAATCAAATCTTTAAACGATGCCATTAAATTTTTTTTATGTAATTCCAAAAGCTTTTAACATAAAGTATTTCAATTCTTAAGACCAATTATTAAAGTGGGCTCATTAAACATTCAAGAACTTATTTGATTTCTTGATGATTCACAGTAAAATGCACTTCATAGAGTTTTAGTATAAAAAAAAATGCCATTGTAGAACAACCATGCAAACTTGTACCTTCCCTGACACCCAGGAAAATAAGGAATTAGACAGGTACAGAGGAAAAAATCTTGCCAGCCTATTCATTAACACACACACACACACACACACACACACACACACACACACACACACATGCATGCGCACGTACATTCTGTGCCATGCTCATACATGTAGTAAGCAACTGACAGGAAAATTAAGAATTAAGGCATTTAAAAACTCCCCTGAGAGTGGCCCGGTGCCCCGTCCTTCCTGCCAGGGCCGCTGAAACCTGCGCCTTGTCAGCTGTACCCCTCATGCCAACCGCGAGAACGTCTGCCCCAGGAGAGAGAGCCGGCAGCCCGTGGGAGGGATGAGAGGCCGGGCAGCGTGCAGTGAGCGAGGCAGGCGCGGGAGACGCGCGTCTAAGCGCGGGAAGGCACCGGCCGCCCGCCTCTGACGGGCAAGAGCAGCCTCCGGCAGAGCAGAGGAAACCCAGCCGCGCTCTCTCGGGAGGAGAGTCCCTGCCGGAGAGCAGCCCGGGGAAGGTGCTGGAAGCGGAACGCGGAATAGAGCAAGCAGGGAGGAGAGACACAGCGCCAACAGGAAGGGGAAACGCACGGGAGACCCCGGGCCCTGCAACGCTCCCCCTCTCCTGGGTTCATTTCTGTCCTGCTGGTGGGCGGGGTGGGGGCCGGAGGGGGCACAGGACACCCGGCAACGCTCAGGGCTCAAGGCTCAAGGGTTACTCCTCCTGGCAGGGCTCAGGCCAGGGGTCGGACCCCGATTAGCCATATGCAAGTATTATCCTGTCTCCTGCTACACACACACACACACACACACACACACGCACAGACACACATTCTCACACATACACATACATAAACTCACATATACACACTCACATTCACACACATACACGTTTACATTCACACTCACATACACTCACACATACACTCACATACATACACACTCATATTCACACACTCGCATTCACACACCACATATACACACTCACATTCACACATACATACACGTTCACACACACACACACTCACAGACACACATTCTCACACATACACACATTCACACATACACATACATAAACTCACATATACACACTCACATTCACACACATACATACATGTTCACATTCACACTCACACTCACACATACACTCACATACATGCTCATATTCACACACTCGCATATACACACTCACAGTCACATATACATACACACACACACACACACACACACACACGGCCCATGTGGAACATCTGGATGCCCCTGACCCAGAGGTCAGCCGCTGGGAATGCTGGGAGAACAGCTCTTCAAAGGACAGTGGAAGCCGTGCGACAGGTATGGCCTCTGTAAGCAGAAACACACAAGCCAGAATCCGGGAAAACCAAGCACCTGAATTCTAACTGATTTCAGGGAAGACACAGGATTCAGAGACGAGCAACGTTCTAATTACCACCCTCAGAGGATTTGAGCGTAAACTCTGTCTCAGAAACTTACACATTATCACACAATTGCAGAAATAAGCATTTCAAAGGAAAAAAGAGCAATGAAGACCAAGTAGATCACCTGGAAAAGGCAAGGAACCTTCCAGAACATGAAGCATTGAAAGCAAAATGAAAAATAAAACAGACTATGAATTGGTGTCAAATATGTAACAAACACGACGTCCAGAAAAAAACATCAGAGGCAAGAAGGAATGAAGTAAAGGAAGTAACAGAAGAGAACTTTTGCTTTGCTTCGTTTGAGGACCACACCTGGCAGTTCTCAGGACTTAGTCCTCGATCCATGGCCAGGGGTCACCCCTGGTGGGGCTCTGGGTACTGTATGGGGAGCCAGGAATCGAACCTAGGTCGGCTGCATACAAGGCCAGCACCCTCCTTGCTCAACTATCACTCTGGCTCCCAGAGGGAACTTCTACGAGCTAAAGGAAGATGCTGGGGGAGTTGGGGGGGGGGGGGGGCTGGAGCGATAGCACAGCGGGGAGGGTGTTTGCCTTGCACTCGGCCGACCTGGGTTCAATTCCCAGCATCCCATATGGTCCCCTGAACACCCCCAGGAGTAATTCCTGAGTGCAGAACCAGGAGTAATCCCTGAGCATCGCCAGGTGTGACAAAAGCGAGAAAGAAAGAAAAGAAAGAAAGAAAGAAAGAAAGAAAGAAAGAAAGAAAGAAAGAAAGAAAGAAAGAAAGAAAGAAAGAAAGAAAGAAAGAAAGAAAGAAAGAAAGAAAGAAAAAGAAAGATGGATGTTGGTCTTCCAATGGAAAGACCCACCCTGCCCTGGACGCGACTCAGTGGCACAGTGGCCATGCTCTGGTGAAAGTCACCCTCACCATCTGGGGGAACTGTGCCTCGAAACATCGGCAGCTATGAGTGTTACTTGGAAAGAGGGTCTTGCCAGTGCACCCAGGGAAAGACGAGACCGTGACGAACCAGGGTGACCCTCCTCCAGTGCAGGTCACGCTCCTGAGAAGCGGGGGGGGGGGGGGGGGGGGGAGGGGGGAAGAGCACACGGGGAGGGCGGGTACAGACGCCGGGCTGAGGCGTGTGCATCAGGAAGTCTGGACCGCCAACCAACAGCAGCGCCCGGGAGAAGGCACCCCGGGGCTCCTCACAGGCTGAGAGCGAGACCCCCTAGACAGACCCCCCGATCTCGGACTTCCAGCTCCAGAAACGGTGTGACAGTCCTTTCTGGTGCCTCAGAGCCACCACCTGTGGTCACTGGTAGGGCAGCCTGAGCCAGACACGCCGAGCACAGGGCCAGGATGAGCAGAGGGGAAAGACTCCTACACAGAGCCAAACTGGCACCAACACCAGCCGCCCAGACTGGCCGCTGGGACTCGGACAGGCAGGCCCGAGAGACAGTCCACTGGCCCCTGGGACTCAGACGGGCCGGCCCGAGAGACAGTCCACTGGCCCCTGGGACTCAGATGGGCCGGCCCGAGAGACAGTCCACTGGCCCCTGGGACTCAGATGGCAGGCCCGAGGGACAGTCCACTGGCCGCTGGGACTCAGACGGGCAGGCCCGAGGGACAGTCCACTGTCCGCTGGGACTCAGACAGACAGGCCCGAGAGACAGTCCACTGGCCGCTGGGACTCAGGCAGGCCCGAGAGACAGTCCACTGGCCGCTGGGACTCAGACGGGCAGGCCCGAGGGACAGTCCACTGGCCGCTGGGACTCAGACAGACAGGCCCGAGAGACAGTCCACTGGCCGCTGGGACTCAGGCAGGCCCGAGAGACAGTCCAGCAGAGCGAGGCTGGCCGTGGACACTGGCTGACCGGCTTTGATCCCTGACACCCCACCGGGTCCCCTGAGCCCCCCAGGAGTGACCCCTGAGTGCAGAGCCAGGTGTAAGGTCCGAGCACCACCAGAGGTGGGCGCAAAACCAAAAATAAATGAACGAAATGGAAACTAAAAGGGAGCACTTAATAAGAACCTTCCAGATCAAGTGGGATTCTGCAATTTTTCTCTATGCCTCCTGTGCAAAGTTAGTTCTCAAAACCCAGTGAGGCCTAATCTCGCCACTGCCGAATGGTCCCAGGCAAGCCCGGACTCCGGGCGGGGGTCTCCGGCGTCCTCTCAGGATGGGGGAGCCCGAGTCCCCCGCTGCCAGGTGGTCCGGCACGCCCACGCCACCACCACCACCACCACCAAACTCCCTCTGGCATGGAGACGGCCCTCGCCAGGATGAATCTCAGAGGCGCCAAGCTGCTGAGGGCCCCCCACTCACTCCACAGCTCCCAGTGCTCGGTGAACATCCCCTCCGAATTCCCCAGCACCGACAGCGCGGCAGGAGCACGTGAGGCGGGAAACACAGGCCCACGGAGCTCCGTGAGCAAACAGCAGAGAAGCCCCAGCTGCGCCCACCAGCTCCCCAGGCCCTCACGCAAGGACTGAGGGACACCCTCCTGAGACATGACAGGCCGTACAGGGGGAGTTAGCCCGGTCGGCTGAGGGGCAGACTCGGGGGGAGGGGGAGGCTGGGGCACTGGGGGAGGGACGGCCACCGGTGGCAGGACTGTGCTGGAGCAGGGAGTACTGGAACCACTGAGCTACGGGCGATTTTGTCAGTCCTGGTATTTCACGTTCCAAACATTCGAAAAAGAACACCAGTCAGGAATGTGAGACAGTATCTCCATGAGTTCATGAAGGCATAAGGAGAGTATGAATCTGGGGCTGGAGCGACAGCACAGCGGGGAGGGCGTTTGCCTTGCACGCGGCCAACCCGGGTTCGATTCCCAGCATCCCATAGGGTCCCCTGAGCACCACCAGGGGTAATCCCTGAGTGCAGAGCCAGGAGTGACCCCTGTGCATCGCCGAGTGTGACCCAAAAAGCAAAAAAAAAAAAAAAGAAGAAGAGTATGAATCTGATAAACAATAAAACAAGACACACCAAAAAAGAAGCAGAGAGGCAGCTACCAACGCTGGGGGTTTCTCCAACTGGAACAACGCCAAGATTGCAGCATACAGTGTTGTCTTTAACGGTTACACAATCTACACAATTGGAAAGAATCCTGGGCGGGGGGGGGGGGGGGTGAGGAGGCTGGAGAGGTAGTACAGCAGCCAAGGCACTTCCCTGCACACGCCAGACCGAGTTCGATCCCTGGCATCCCACAAGGTCCCCTACGCCCCTCCAGGAGTGACCCCTGAGTGCAGAGCCAGAAGCAACGCCCCGGGGAATCCAGCCCCCAAACAAACAAAATTCTCCTAGCATGACAATAAAAACTCTGATCACCTTAAAGGTCAAAATTTCACCAGACCCTAAGAGATGTCACTGTATTTCAGAATAACGGACCAACGTCACAAATCTTAGCAAAGCTAAAGTGATCCTGAGGGAGTGGGGAGCCCCGAGGGAGGGAGGGAGGAAGGGAGGGAGGGGGAGAGGGAGGGAGGGAGAGAGGGAGGGAGGGAGGGAGGGAGGGAGGGAGGGAGGGAGTGGGGAGCCCTGAGGGAGGGAGGGAGGGAGGGAGGGAGGGAGGGAGGGAGGGAGGGAGGGAGGGAGGGAAGGAGGGAGGGAGGGAGGGAGGGCAGGAGTGGGGAGCCCTGAGGGAGGGAGGGAGGGAGGGAGGGAGGGAGGGAGGGAGGGAGGGAGGGAGGGAGCGTGTGGGGCAGGGGACGCCTCACGCAGACACAGATGTGGGCTCATGCCCACAGCCTGGTGGGCCGGAGGCCTGACTCCCCTCCTGGAGAGCTGCTTCTGTGGACACGGGGTCCACACACACACAGGACAGTCACTGCAGGTCGCATAGTTTGTGCCAAAGAGTGAGACCCCAGGGATCCTGCGCGGATGTACAGATGGGTGCCAGGGGCCCAACTGGGCGCCTCACGCTGGCAAGGCGGGCCCTCTCCGGAAGACCCACGCTGTGGCGACGGGAAGGCAGATGGAGGAACGGGACAGGCAGCGGCCGGGGAACGGCTGAAGAAAGAGACGCCAGCACATCTTGGGGAGCACAGCAGCCCCGCCCGCCCCGGGGGTACGTGTCCCTGTCCCTCCGAGGATGCCTGGGGTCTCAGACAGCGGCATCTGGAGTGGCAGGACCGGGCCCGCTGCTCTGCGTACACATCTGTGACCTGGGCACAGGAGATTAACCGCGGCAACCAAGCAGCAGTGAAACAGGGACTCGAGCAACAGAAAGTACCAGAAGTCGTGGCACCTGCTCCCTCCCGGGCCCACCTATAAATAAACTTACAGCTCAACACACCGGGAGGCTGGGGGGTAACTGGGGCCGAGAGGGCAAAACGCCAGAGAAGGGAGGCCAGGGTGGCCGGTCTGGGCCACAGTCACGGACAGTGGCCAACGAAGGAGTCCTGGGGTTGAAGGGCGGGGACAGGAGAGCCCGAGGCACCCCCACCAGGCAGCCCGGCAAGGCAGCCGGAGGCAGGTCACAGCCCCTTTTGTCCCCCGTGATGCTCTGCCGTGTCCCTCTCCACCTGGTCACCATGTCCCACCTCACTGCACACGCGGGCTCGCCCCGGACTCCCAGAACTCCAAGCCCAGCCCACATCGTGCCGCTGTTGTTCCGACACGGCAGAATCCACGCACAGTCTACACCTGCCGTGTCTCAGAAGGGCGGAGAAACTGAGTCACCAGTCGAGGGTGGGTCCAGGGGGCGGGAGAGGGGTCCCCATACGCTCAGCTGTCCTGCAGTGCCTGGGCTCACCCCAACACAGGACGGACGGTGCAGGGGTGCAGACACCGGGCGCCTCTGCTCCCGTCAGCCCTGCAGCCCCACAGCGAGAGGCCAGCACCCCTGCCCCCTGGTCCCTCTGGGCTGCTGCCTCCCCGCCCCGTGGCCACACCCTGCATAAGCCAGGCCGAGACATCACTGTCCTGCACTCCAGGGGAAGGAGTTTTATGTGCGCCCCAACCTTACCGCAGTGACAGAGTTTGTCCCTGTGTGAGCACCACCTGCCCAGGTGAACTGAACAGATCAAATATTCTCCGTGCTCGGATCAACGGGCAAACTCGGGAAAGCGGCAAGTGGAGACAGGAAGCAGGAGAGGAAGCCGGGCTGGGGGCTGGGGAGTCTGAGAGAGTCTGAATCAGCCGGGTAGATAACGAACCTCCCCTAAGTGCTCAAGCAATCGTGAAAATATTAGTACCTTCAAAGACAAGGCCTGAAATAGATTCCCGGCGCTGTCAAAATATTACGCACATTAATTTGAACGCGACGTTGACAATGCTAATTTAACCTTCCATAGACTGGCTCAAAACTCACGCAGGAGGGAGAACTGTGGCCGGGAGGAGGGAAGAATGAGTTCCTGATCCCACAGCCGGGCGCTGGGATGCACACGCGACCAGAACTGTGATGCGCTCAGCAGACTGTGGCACAGGAGGAAGTGCTGGGCAGAGTGGCCCGAAGGGCACAGGGACGGGTGGGGGGGAGAGGGGGCACCCTCCCCCGCTCCAGCATAGCAAGACGCAACGGACAAATTCTCCTCCGGCCGGGAGTAGTGACCCCACCTGAGCTCACGGTCTCCCTGGCGCCCCAGATGCTGCAGGAAGAGACGCTCCGAGGGCCCGACATGGAGCGGGGACCCCTCAGAGGCAGGACGGCGGGTCCCGCCCTCGGACCAGGAGACTCGCCCACTCACGGGGCTCGTGTCCCCTGAGAAGTCTCCGGCTCTGACGAGCCTTCGCAGAGAGGTAGAAACATAATCAAAGTCTCTTTCTGCTTCCCAGCGAGTAGGTCACACCGGGTAGGATTAAAGTGAGACCAAAGCGCAGATGTGGAGACGCCCCACGCGGAGGAGCCAGACGGGGTGCAGAGACGCGAGACGGGCAGGAAGGGAAACCCGGAGAGCCAGGCAGGATGGACGCGACACCGCGGCTGTCTGGCCCCGCTGACCGAGAACGTGCGCAGGAGGAGGGCCGGACACGGGGCCTCCGGGATTCGAACCCGGCACCCACGCCAGGAGCAGCGGGCACCGAGAGGGGCAGGCGGGCACGGAGAGCAGGCGCAGACTCCACTGAACCCCGGGCTTGCACATCTGAGGAGCATTAAGGACGGGAGACGTGTCTTTCCTGTCTGGCAGTCGACTCACTCAGCTAATCCCCCGAGTACGAGGACGGCCGGGGCTCCTGGGAGCCCGGGGCTGGCCTGTCTCACGGGCCCCGGGCCTCAGGCCTTCCGACCACAGCCACCCCCCCCCCCCAGCCCCCACCCCCTGAGGCGCCAGCGTCCGCACCCAAGGCTGCAGACAGTCACGGCGGAGAAGACGGACGCGGGAATTTTCAACACGAGTCTCACACAGATCAAGGTCATTCTGGAGATGAAACAGGACTTTGAAGTGGAGGGCGGGGGCGACAGCACAGAGGGACGGGCACTCGCCTCGCCGGGCAGCCCGGGTTCCCGTCCCCGGCATCCCCCTGGGTCCTCCAGACACCGCCAGGAGTGACTGCTGAGGCAGAGCGGGAGGGAGCCCCGCGTGTTGGGGGGGAGCCGGGGGGGTGACCAAAACAAAATAAAATAAAATAATGATCCAAAGGGGGGGTCCGGCGCGATAGCAGAGCAGGAGGCAGGGACTGGCCTCACACGGGGCTGGCCCTGACTTACCCCCAGCATCCCCCCTGGTCCCAGAGTGACCTCTGAGTGCAGAGCCACAAGTATGCTCTGGCCCAAAACCGAATGCCCCCCCCCCCCGCACCCAAACTCTTTAAAGAAATAAAGACCCTGAGAGAAATTTCTCAAGTAAGGAAGAGAAAGACAATTATCAGACAGCGTCACTGATACGAGGGATATAAGTAAGGCCAAAGAAACCCGCTCCGAGGCTTCCTGAGAGCAAGGGGGTCACCGAGGGGAGGGGGCCGTGGGGGGCAGAGAGACATCCTTTAGGTGGGGGATGGAATGGATGGTGAGATCTACACACACACACGTTAAAACGCTGAACCTTGATGATACCATAAACCAGCGATACTTCAGCTAATGATACAGCCATTTAAAAAGAAAAAAAAAGCAAACTCCTTAATAAAATGTTTAAAGGAAATAACTTGTTGCATTCTAAATTAAAAGTCAGAATGACAAGGGCTGAATCTGAATGGCAAGTTCCTTCATCCCTGGCGGGAATCCCAACGGCTGTGGCATCGGGTCCCTCTGATTTGCCGCCGGATTCTGTCCCCTCAGATTCTGTCGAGGGAGATTTCTGGACTGAGGTTCATCAGGGATATTGACTTTCTTTTCCAGAAATATCTCTACCTGCTTTTGCTATTAGGTTAATACTGGCTTCGTAGAAGTGGGGAAGGATTCCTCAAAATTTAAGAAAAAAAACGTAGGTCACTTGTCAGCAATAGCTCATTTCCTTAATAAAAGGTGATGCAAATTATTTAGAGGGAAACCCTGTAGGAAAAGCAAGCAAAGCACAAGAAATGCAAGCTCACAGGACAGAAAAACACTGAGTGAGCTAATGATATGGAAAGGCTTTCTGTTCTTTACATCAAAAAATAACAAAAGAACCAAAAAACAGCATTAAAATGGTAACCCTATTTTTACCGCTAAGACGGATAAGGTCTAAGAATCAGCCCGCATGCCACACCACCGAGGGGAGCGCCACCCTCCGCCCCTGCTTGGACAGAGCATCCACCAAAACTAACACAGAAGCTGCCTCTTCGGGCTCACCCGTGCTCTCCTTCGTGTGCAAAACTATCAAAAGAACCTAAGTCCAACCAAAGCTGAAGCACACATTAGGGGACACAAGGCATCGACAGCAGAAAGGACAGAAACAGCAGCCTGGGACACTCGTTCATGGGCTTGGGCCCACCCGTTTCTGTCACCTGTGCAGGGAAAACCTGCTGTGAATCCACCCTGCACCACTGAGACTCTGGAAACACACCAGAACCCAGAACTTCAGCAGATAAGGTACTTGGTTCTATTCTGTGTTGTCATTTCTATAATGTTATACCTATCCCTGACATGCTAAAAATTCACTGGGGCCAAGAAAAACCAATTTGCATGACTGACTGCATTTCTCCCAGAACTACCTGTCTCTTCAATAACAATAAATCAATATGGACAGTCGAGTCAACAGATACATAAACGGCCTCGTAATGTGTGTTCCTATTTAGTAATTTACTATTTAATTTTTGAGTAATCATGTCACTTAGAGGAACCACTTCTGCAGGGATAATTATACTCAACTATACTCTCAATACAACAGCCTAGAAGGATTTAAATAGGTTTGTCTAAAAGTGACTGAACTTCTCATCTCAAGGGGTTAATATTTTCTACATGTTTGAAATTTCTTGGGAACAACTGGCTTGGAAATTGATGCTCATTATTCGAACCATTTGTAAAAGATATTTTACAGAATTTCCATTTGGAAACAAGATTATATTGCCAACAAAGCACCGAGCATTAATCCTCCCAGATCATGTGAAGATTATGAAACACATGGAATAGAATTCTTTCGTAAGTGAAATAATATGGAAGTTGCCGTCCGGGGCTTTCCCTCCCAGCGGGCTCACACGTGTGGGTGAACGAAGACGGGAACTGACCAAGGGCCACTAGCGCGTCTCACAGCCTGGCCGCCCAGGCCCCATCACATACGAGGCAGCCCCTCGGCCTGGCCTGGCCCCAGCCCGGCCTCTGTCTCTCGCACGTCGGGCCCCGCCCTCGACTAAGCGTCCAGTGTCCACCCCCGAGCAATCCCCTTTACCTGGGGAATCTCACGGCCTTCGCGTCTGTTTCAAACTGTGCGTCTCTTTGGGAGAACGGGACGGAGCCGTGCGGGAAGACCCCAGAAACTCCTGGCGAGATGGGAATCCTTCCAAAGCCCTCTGCGTTTAGAAGTGAAGCGAAATGGGGCGGGACAGGCCACGCGTACACGGGCCCGGACTCAGCCTCACACCAGGCTAGATGAGGGCCCGTCCCATCGGTCCCGCCAACGGGGCTGCTGGCCGCCCTGCCTGGCGGTGGAGAACCCTGACTGACCTCCAGCGAAGGCCGCGCTGGCTCCGACGGGCTCCCGGCCACACCCAAGGCAAGCGAGGGCGGACGTCCAACACCCAAGAGGTGAGTCGCGCTCGGGCACTCAGAAGTGCTCTGTGAATCGTGACGCCGATGTCGAGGTGGTGCGTGTGGCGTGGGACAGCATGGGGAACAGCCACAGCTCCCGCTTGTGGACGCTCTGAAAGTTGCCTTACGAGAGCAAAGCAGCCTCTCAGACCGCCTTCCCTGTGTATATTCTCTCCTGTGACAAGGCGACTGCTCCCAGCTCTCCGTATCCTGTTTTCCTGTTTTCTTCTCCTTTGGCTTTGTGGGTCACACCCGGCGGTGCTCAGGGGCTACTCCTGGCTCTGCACTCAGGGATGTCCCCTGCCGTGCGCAGGGGACCACACGGGACGCTAAGGATGACCCGGGCCGGCCACGTTGCAAGGCAGAGGCCCGACAGGCCCTGGTCTCTGTACCCTTAAAGGGTGGACGAAACACAAACGTCCTTCTGCACCTGAGTCATGGGACTTCCCCGGATCCCTCCCCTGAGGCCCCTCTGCTAGTCAGAACCCCTGCTGAACTGTAACCTCCAACCGGGGCGTGACGGACAAAGACGCCTGGGTCCAGCTGGAACGTACACTTGGGATTTGGAAAAACACGTGTGTTTGAAATCCGTCTCCGCCATATGTCATCACTGCACCACATTGCACTTAACCTTTCTACGTCCAAATTTCACAGACTGCAAAATCCTAGGGCGAGAAGCACCAACCTACTCAGGGGACACCAGGCCGTCGCCGCCCTGGCAGGGGGGAGGAGGGCAGGGCCTGCCTGCGTGAGGAGTCCCCGTCCTAGGGGAGGAGCGGGCACAGAAGCAGCAACCAGCAGGCAGACGAGGCGCTTTAAACACCGGTCCGTGTGGAGAGGAGAGCGTGAGAGCGGGTGTGGGGGGGGGGGGCGTCAGGGCCCCGTGGGAGAACGTTCTGGAAGGCTTCACAGAGCTCAGCCTTGCTAACCACACGCAGTCTGGGGAAGGAGGATCTGAAGGAAGGGGATATGCAAATTCCCGGAGATGAGCCCAGGCTTGGTCTGGCAGGGATGGGAGCCAGGGAGAGGGGGCGCGAGGGAGAAGCAGAGCGGGGGGCCCAGGGGTGTGGGGCTGGGGGGCCGGGAGGAAGCCGGAAGCTGCCCTGATGAGCTTCCCGGGCCGCGTGCGGAGTGCAGAGTGCAAAGGCCCGGAAGCCTGCGGAGCTGAGTGACGGATCTGGCTCTCGGGCTGAGCCGGCCCCGGCTGAGGGAGGTCGGCGGGGGCCGACTGAGGATGTCACCCAGGGGCCACAGAGGGTGCCCTGGTTCATCACGCAGACGCAAGGGGCTCGGCTGGGCCCCTCCCCTGGCCCCGGGGCTGACCACCAAGCAGCTGTCCCCCGGGGGGAAGCCGGGGTGTGGCCGCCTCGGGGTCCGACCCCGTCTCCGGTCAAACGTGGGGAGGGCCGCCACACGGGCCCAGCCTGCTGAGAAGCCACGCTCTGTCCCGGGCCCAGGAGTGCTCATTCCCCGTGTCCTGTCGGGGCGCGTGATCCCCCACCAACAGCCCTGGCGCCACAGAGGGCCAAGCTGACCGGCCCGCCCCCACCCCGTCTCCAGCCCCGACGGCAGCTTCGCTCCCCCTCGGGATCTAGCAGGGCTCGAGCGAGCGGTGAGAGGAAGGTAGCAAACGAAGGAGTGGGGGGAGGAGCTGGGCCCAGGGTCGAGAGCTTCCACGCAGGAATCTGAACCCAAGAAAACAAACAAGTCTGAACCAAAGGTTATAAAAATGGAAAAGATGCTGAGAGGTGGCAATCGTTCACACAGAGGAAGAAAGAGACAGAGAGGGGCGGGGAGAGAGAGACACAGAGAGAGAGACAGAGAGACACAAATGCAGAGACAGAGACAGAGAGAGAATGAGAGAGAGGGAGACAGAGACAGGGAGAGAGAGACAGAGAGAGAGACAAATGCAGAGACAGAGACAGACAGAGAGACAGAATAAGAGAGAGGGAGAGAGAGACAGGGAGAGAGAGACACAGAGAGAGACAAATGCAGAGACAGAGACAGAAAAGAGATAGAGAATGAGAGAGAGGGAGACAGAGAGAGACAGGGAGAGAGAGGGAGGGAGAGGGAAAGACAGGGAGGGAGAGGGAGAGGGAGAGGGAGAGAGAGGGAGAGGGAGGGAGAGGGAGAGGGAGAGGGAGAGGGAGAGGGAGAGAGAGAGGGAGAGGGAGAGAGAGGGAGAGGGAGGGAGAGGGAGAGGGAGAGAGAGAGGGAGGGAGAGAGAGAGGGAGAGAGAGGGAGGGAGGGGGAGAGAGAGGGAGGGAGAGGAGGGAATCAGGGTCCCACGGAGGCCCAGGAAGGCACAGTGAGGGGCCAGGGAGACGCGAGCAGGGCAGCCAGGGCCGGCGGGAGAGTGTGGCGCAGTGACCTCACCCGCTCCGAGGGAGGCCATGGCCCTGCATGCAGCCGGCCCGGGCTCTGTCTCCAACGCTGCCGCAGGAGTGAGCCCTGAGCACCGCTGGGTGTGGCCCCCAAAACAGAAAAGCAAAATAAACTAAGCACGAATCGGGGAGAAGCAGCCTTGGAATCAAAGGCTGTTTGGACCGAGGGTGCCGGCGGCAGCCCAGCCGGGGCTCTCCGTGCCCACCCCCCGCCGGGAACCAGTGGGCGCTGTGGCTACGGGGGCCTCGGGGCCAGCCATGGGCAGGGACACCTGCTTTTTAGCTGGTTCCATAACAACGTGCATCACATTTTATTAATGGAAAACTCCGGAGGGCCTGGACAGGGCTTGGTGAGGACACGCCCTGCGTCAGGGGACCCAATTCAAGGCACCAGCACCACAAACGCTCCCCGCAGAACTGCACGGAGCCACTCTGAGCACAGAGCAGGACAGCCTGAGCACTGAGCGTGGCCCCAAACTAGGGGGAGGGGGCCATGTCTACACTGATGTGTAATCACTTGGGTCAAACCACCGCCGGGAACCATGACCAAGCGCCATCTCACGCCGCAGCCCGTCTTCCCCTCCCCAAGCGCCCAGCGAGCGCCTCCCCTGGCCTGCCCAAGGCGCCACACCCAGCTACGGAGAGATGCCGCGTCTCCTCAGCGCTGAGAGGGAAGCAACGAGGCGGGTCTGTGACGGGGAGAGAGACTGCGTGGGGGAGGCTTCTCAGCTGCCCGCAGTGAGCTCTCGGGGCTGGCCCTGATGGCCAGGACAAGGACAGGGGGCATCAACTGCCCCGAGCAAGGCCAGCAGGGCCGAGAGCAGAGTCGCACAGAGACAGAGAGAGATAGAGAATGAGAGAGAGGGAGAGAGAGAGGGAGACAGGGAGAGAGAGGGAGGGAGGGAGGAAGGAGAAGGAGGGAGGGAGAGGAGGGAACTCAGGGTCCCACCGAGGCCCAGGAAGGCGCAGTGAGGGGGCCCCCCCGCCCCCCAGTCTCTCTGTGGTCCAGCCCCGCCTGTATTCGGACTCTAGTCTGTGGCACCCGGGAACAAACTTGAGCACTCTCTAAGAAGTCCCGAACCCGCCACCCTCCCGCGGCTGCAACCCCGCCCGCCTCCCGTTTAATTTAACACCTCTGAGGCCTCCGTGTGTCACAGACCCTCAATAAATAATGATGGATTTCAAATTGGAAAATCGGAGTTTTTAATAAAGATATTAATAGGCTAGGCTATTTAATAGATAATTCCATAATGAAATCTGAGCTAAGAATTAAGCTGAGCCCGTTCTCTTAAAATTTCCCTGAGCTATATTGAAATGCCATAAGCAATATTAAATTTAAATTTAGAAATATAATTAAAAATATTCTTAAAGACCCAGAATGACTCGCGTCCCCCCCCCCCCCACCCAAGGCGGGCGATGTTCGGGCTTACTTTCCATTCGCCGTCACAAAACCACACGTGGTGTGTCGCCCAGTCCCGGCCCGAAGCACCCAAGGTGCCCCAGGAGGCCCGAACGAGGGGGTCCGCCCTCTGACTCACCCACTTCGGCCAGCGTCCGCACACAGGACTCCACCGAGGCCTTCTGGGCCGGGCTGGGCCAGGTGCAGTTGTACACGCGGAAGGCCGACTGCAGCAGCTGGGTGAACACGGGCTGGTGCGTCTGCAAGAGGACAAACGGGCGGTGACCCTCCCTGGGACCGACACAGCCTCCGAAAGGGCCCATGGGGTCGAACCCGGGACCCTCTGCACCGTTCGGGCGCTACTTCACGCGTCTCTCCTTTAAAGCTGACTGTGTCCTCACAGGAGTCATCAGATGCACCTGGACCATCCTTGACTCCCGCGCACCCATGGCAGTGCTCGGAACCGTGTACACGAGGAACGAATCAGAGCACACGGGGCGTGGCTCCAGCCCTGGCACAACTACCTTCGACTCCATAAACCCGGGGTAGGACTTGAAGTCAAGACCGTGAATTTCGGAATACTCAGGCTCTTTCCCAAACACAGACGCGGCGGTCGCGCTGACCTTCCCTTTGGGCTCGGTTCTCCTGGGCTGGGCACACAGAGGAGACAGGGAATTGTGGGCCAAATGACTCACTGGCGCTACCCTGGGACGCTAGAGTGCCCGACACAGAACACCCAACAGGCATCTCACCACAGCGTCGAGGGAGTCACTTCCTGTGCTTGCGGGTGTCTGTATGTTTCACTCGCCCCGATTTGGGTGATGTGTCTCTGTGTGCGGAGACGCGGGCCTGGTGACGTTACATCACTTTGTTTCTACGTCACAGATCGTACTCTAATCAGGCACCGACGTTTCCTTCTAGACAAAATTCCCACTGCCGTACATGAGCCGTCGTCAGACGTGCTACCACCGGTGGAGTCAGAGCACCCGTGTGTGGAGACGCAGCCATTGCGTCGTAAGCATGTGTGGGGAAGTGCTAACATCTGTGTTTCTCTCAGAAGTGTCTGAGGGGATGGCGCTGGAGCGACAGCACAGCGGGGAGGGCGTTTGCCTTGCACGCGGCCGACCCGGTTCGATTCCCAGCATCCCACAGGGCC
This sequence comes from Sorex araneus, assembly GCF_027595985.1. NCBI lineage: Eukaryota > Metazoa > Chordata > Mammalia > Eulipotyphla > Soricidae > Sorex > Sorex araneus. Next base: position 64,976,655 of record NC_073311.1, read on the forward strand.
CCTGAGCACTGCCAGGAGTGATTCCTGAGTGCAAACCAGGAGGAACCCCTGAGCATCGCCGGGTGTGACCAGGAAAGAGAAAAAAAGGAGTATCTGAGGGGAAATCTGGGCCCCACATCCCAGTTCATCCTTCCCAGACAAGCTGCCCCCGGGGATGACCCAGTCAGCACTGCCGTCACTTAGGGAACCGCTACACCTGGTGGGTCAGTGAACAGGTGAGAGCATTTTTCTCATGCATAGAAGGAACCAGAACGATTCTCGCAGGGACCGGCGAGATGGCCCCGAGGCCTGGCCACACCTGGTCCGTGGTGGCCACACACTGGCCCTGGGCACGCTGCGGGCCCACGTCCCCCAGGGCCAGCCCTCACGTAATAATGTCGTGTGTAGAAGTTCGGGGAGCTCAGAAGGGGGCAGAGCGGTCAGTGACACAGGGGTGCGGGGGACGGCCCGGCCGGCCGGCGGCGCCTACCTGCAGGCTGGTGCTGTTGTCCGAGAAGGGCGAGTTGAAGAAGCCGCTGACGATGCTCATGATGGACTCGGTGACGCACTTCTCCAGGAAGGTGTCCGCGTGCTTCCTGTCCGTGGTGGTGTTGCACACCTGCAGGGTGACCGGCCGCGTCAGTCTGGCACGGGCTGGCACTGAAGCGCAAGGCCAGAACTTCCCAGGAGCACCCGGAAATGCTGCTTTAACACGCCTCCCGCTGTGCAGACCTTGAGCGGGACGGGTCTGGCTCAGGTACCAACCCCCGAGCTCTCCTCCCGCCAGGGGTGAGCGGGCCCCTCTTCCCGGCCCCGTCCCTCCTACCCTCGCCCTCTCCCTTCTCCCTCCATCCTCGCGTCTGGCGGGGCAGGAGATGACGTGTCTACGTGCCTCTAGAACCCGGGGCAGCAAAGCTCAGAACCAGTGGGCGGAGTTTACAGAGCTGCACGTTTCCACGCCTAGTGCCCGCGAGGCCGGGCACGCAAACACGCGGGTGGCTGGAGGAGACAGCGCAGAAGACAAAGGCCTTCCTCAAACACGGGGTTTCCCGCCCACCGGTGCCCTGAGCATCCTTCGCATGCGCGGGCTCTGTCTGGAGAGCGGCCGGAGCGCAGGGCGCCAGGCTGTGGGAAGCCACTGGCCCAGGCAAGGAGAGAGGACGGGGGGAAATGGACACGGAGGCCCTGAGCTGTGTCTGGGAGGCACCGGGCAGACGCGGGCTGGGCTGCCAGGACCCAAGTCCCCAAGGGTGCCGGGGAGGCCGACGGCAAAAGCTACCACACACGACGGACAGGAACGGGAAAGGGGTGAGGGGACAAGAAACCCAGGGCCAGGAAAACCCTGGCGGGAGGAGGGACTCAGGGTGAGGGAAACTGAGACCGTGGCATCAGCGAGTCCCAGGTTGGGGGAACGTGTGCCACGTCTCCCAGAAGGCCCTAACCTGGACACCGTGTGCCCGTCCATACAAGGTGACCAAAGCTGCCATCAGCCCAGCGGGGGCTCTCAACGCTTCCACACCAAGAAAAGCACGACGAGGAGAGCCAAAGCTGCCGCCAGCCTCGTGACAACGGGCGCCGCGGGAAAAGCGTCTCTGCCCGGTGCAGAGGGGCCCGCGCGGGGCTCGTTCCGTCTCTCCTCCATCCCACGGACACATTTTACCACGTCCTCCCCTTAGGCAGCCCACAGCACTTTTACAGAGAAGGGGGAAATGAATGGAAATATAAACGGTGTCATCCTGGGACGGTCATTCCGGCACTGAGCACAGGCCGGGCTCGGAGACGCCCCAGGAGCGTCGGTGCCCTCAGTCTGTCCCAGAGCCGGGGACGAGGCGTCTGGGGAGGCTCGACAAATCTGCCCGGGGACGAGCTTTGAATGTGGCCACAGGTGAACAGAAAACTGATTTCCCCAGAGGGGCATGAGGTAGGATTGATTCCTTTGTCCAGTGGCACGTCCTGCTAGGCAGAGGGGACATGGGCACTGAGGGGACAGCAGGACTCGAACCCGTGACGCTCCAGACCGCTGCGGCAGTGCCGAGTGCCATTCCTGGGGTGGGAGCAACCAGAGACAGTGGGTGAAGTGATGACATGCGAGCAGCCGTCCTAGGTTCAGTCCCCGGCAGCCCAGACGGTCGCCTGAGCACCGAGGGGTAGCCCCTGGGACAGAGCCAGGAGGAAGCCCTGAGCACCGCCAGCTGTGATGGTCCGAAACCAGACACGGAAGAAGAACAGGAATCTCTTTCTAGACCAAGGCTCCCTCAAAACTCTGGGGAGCCGAAAAGACCCACATGGGAATTTACTGGTCAGTGCATATGGACAAGAAGTTCAAGTAGGGGCGGGAAGGATAGCACAGCAGGGAGGGCATGTTTGCCTTGCACGCAGCCGACCCGGGTTCGATTCCCAGCATCCCATATGGTCCCCTGAGCACCGCCAGGAGCAACCCCTGTGCATCGCCGGGTGTGATCCAAAAAGCAAAAAAAAAAAAAAAAAAAAGAAGTTCAAGTAGGAGCTGGAGCGATAGCACAGCAGGGGAGAGTGTTTGCCTTGCACGTGGCCGACCCGGGTTCGATTCCCAGCAATCCATATGATCCCCTGAGCACCGCCAGGAGTGATTTCTGATCGAAAAGTCAGGAGTGACCCCTGTACATCGCCAGGTGTGACCCCCCCTCCAAAAAAAGCAAGAAAATCAAGTAATCTCCCAGGTAACTTTTCTGCCCAGGCGGATGGTTCTGGTTCAGGCCTGTCTCCCAAACTGCCACAAAGGCGTGGGGAGGAGGAGGATGAGGAGCCATCCGTCTCCCTGGCATCTTCTAATCCTTTCTGGGGGGGAATGAGCCTAATAAATATGATTTCTTTTTCCCGCGCTTTATTTATTTTTACCACCTCTTTCCAATAAAGCTTGGAAATGACTCAAAGTTACATCACATGAAATTAACTTTTCATGTGTAATACATATATATTTAAAGTTTCAATCTGTTGGCACAGACTACGCCTGTGTTATTATTTCCTATAAAATGTTCCCCTGTGCTGTCATTACCCAGACACTCCTTCTGAAAGGCGATGTTTACCCTGCCCTTCTAATGCGGCATCAGGCTTCAATTCGGTTTTGGAAGGGGCTGAGGTACACATAACCAGAAACACAAATCATTCTTCTTATTTTCTCAGTTATTTCCTCCTTTCTCGTCTTTTATGTAAGTTCTGTCTTTTTTTAATAAAGAATTGTGCAAAACTGTTATTCTAACTTTCAGAGTTGGTGTATATTACAAAAAAAAAAAAAAAAAAAAAACGCACGGCCAGATGTGGGTACTGCAGTGTGGGAAGTGGGCCCTGGCCGGCCCCGCTGCTGTCTAGAGTCACTGCACATGCGGCTCTCGGGGGCTTCTCCCACCTCCACGACAGCCCAGCCCTGCAGCAGGGCAGACCCTCTCCTGGCCAAGGCTTCCGCAGACACCGAGGTCCGAGTACGGCTGCCCTCCACCTCATGTCCAGGGCCCCTCTGCAGTCCCAGCTGGCCCCTGCGCCCTGGCCTCTCTGGTACCCTGGCACCCTCTGTCCCCTGGCCCTGCCCCCTCGGGGGCTCTCTCGCAAGCTCTCGTGACTCCCGAAACCCAGCGGCACCCGAACATCATCAGACTCCGCGGTTCCGCCGTGACCCACAGCGGGGGCGGCCACTCGGCCACATCCTGTCCACATCTGTCACCGAAGGATGAGTCCCACCCTCTAGACTGCTCCCAGCTGCAATCTGGACAATACGTCACGTTCGGTTATTTTACAAAACCTCGGCAACTAGAACATCAGTCTCATGATTTAATTGAACCGTTTCTCCATTATTAAATATTTAAACTGCTCCCCGTGGTCTATTATTATTAGAACTCCTTTGACCATAAACCCCTGGTATCCTTTCTAATTATTTCCCAAGGACAGAGTCCGGGAAAGTGAAACGACTTAAGATATTAAAAAGATATGGAGCACTTCTATTTTTTCATGTATTACCATGGCGGGGGGGGCGGGACACACATTTACACTCTCCGAAAGGAACCACAGGTATGTGGCCCAAACTGAACATTTCTCTCACGTGTGGGGGTCACGGCTGCTGCTGGGGCTCAGAACATGCCCTCGGCCGCTGACCCACAGCCTCCACCCGACTCCCTTTTATCTCACAACTTTGAGGGTTGGTTGGACATCGAATCTGGTGTGTGTGTATGTGCACATGCGTGAGACCCAGCAATGCTCGGGGCTGACCCCAAACTCTGCTCAGGGGTCACTCCTGGCGGTGCTGAGGGGCCATACGTGATGCCGGGGTCCAGCCAGGCGAGGCCGCACGCCAAGGAGAGCACCCTAACCACTGGACTATCTCTCCAGCCCACGGCCATCCACTTACACCCTTTCACGTCCGTCCCGAGGTCTATTGCCAGTTACGCTCTTACATGCGATGAGGTAGGGTAGGAGCCAGGTTCATTTTACCCGAGATAGTCAATGAGCTCAGACGTCACCTTGATGCAGCCCCAACCAGCCGTTTCTGCTGACTGTCTTCAGGCTGTGTTCCATGCCAAGAGCATCTATGCAGCCATCGGCGAAGGAGACATTTGAAAACCACCCTTGGGGGGACGGCAGGGAGGACCCAGAGCAGACAGACTGACCAGCCCCTCCCGGAACAGCCAAGACAGGTCCGGAGCTCTGCGAGAGAAACTCCCGCACCCTGGACAGAGAAGAAATCACCAACCGCTCCCGACTGACCAGAGATAACTGCTTCTACGCCAACGCCCTGTGTCCACCAAGTCCGCTCCCGGCCACTGATTTCACGCCAGCCTGCTCAGCCGCCTGCTGGGGACACACTCGCTTCATCCTCAAACTCACTTTGCACATGACTCTGCCACTTCCGTCCCTGATTTATTTATCCCACTGACATGCACCACGCGTGAGACATGAGGAGACTGGGTGTGCAGAGACCAAAGCCGACACACAGAGCCCTGACGAGCACTGAACCTCGAGCTAAGGACACACCAGCCCCCACGCTGTGGGGTGGCGGGAACACGGGGACACGCAGCCCTCTCCGCCAAATACGTCCAAAGTGAGGCAAACGCAGGGCTACGGCTCTCACCACAGGCCTGACGGTCAACCAGTGTCCGTTAGAGGTTAACGGTCCTCAACACACTGTCTCCCATTAGCAAAACCCTTATTGGAAACTCATGTCCCAGAACTTTAAAGCAGCAGCTACGAAACATCCTTAAAGGACAAACTAAACTAACAGGCTCTGGACATTATACTTCAGCATGCAGAATGAGAGGGGCCAAGATGTGCGAACTGAAGCTGTTACCCAGAGAATTCCTTCCTGCCTCTCTTCATTTATTCCACATTACCGGAACAAAAATACACGCCGGACAGTGTCTAGCAAATGCCAACCGACTCCACATGTCCACCCCCTACCGCCCTCCCTCCAGACAGCCCGAGCAGAGACGCGAGTCGAAGAGGGAGGTGACCTCGCTTTCACTCACGACGTTACTCACGGGAGGCCGCCCCCGGGAGACTGAAGAGCAAGACGCAGCCGGCCTGGGCTGAGAAGACAGCCCCGCTCCAACTCGCCCAGGATGGGAGTCAGGATTCCTGAGTGCTCTCCCATCCGTGCTCGATACCTGCATTCCCACTACAGCCGGGTCACAGGCACTGGCCAAAGGGCTTCCCTGGACAGAGTCAACAGGCCCCAGAAGGGGCCAGAGCAACAGCACAGTGGGCAGGGCATTTGCCTTGCATGCAGTCGACCCGGGTTGGATCCCCGGCAACCCATATGGTTGCCTGAGCCTGCCAGGAGCGATCCCTGAGCACAGAGGCAGGAGTAACCCCTGCGTATCACCGAGTGATAAACTGTCACTGTATCACTGTCATCCTGTTGTTCATCAATTTGCTCGAGCGAGCGCCAGTAACATCTCCATTTGTCCCAGCCCTGAGATTTTAGCAGCCTCTCTTTACTCGTCCTTCCCAATGGTGCCGTATTGGAGGCTCTTTCAGGGTCAGGGGAATGAGATCTGTTATTGTTACTGTATTCGGCATATTGAATACACCCAGGGGAGCTTGCCAGGCTCTGCCGTGTGGGCGGGATGCTCTTGGTAGCTTGCCGGCTCTCCAAGAGGGACAGAGAATGCATATAAGAGAATACAAGCAAGGATGTTAAAACCAAACACCCGTGTGCTGCTTTAGGCACATCAGTGGGCCAGACTATGAGAGGGATAAACAAGCTACAGAAATTCCACTCAGCATAGTCAGCGGGAGGGGCACACACAGGCTGACGCTGGTGCCACGCCGGCCACCCTGAGGGCTTCCTCTCTCACCATCCAGCCCAGAGTGCTTCCTGGCTTGGATCTACAGGGTCAGACGGCAGGGCTGGGTCCGCAGGCTGACGCTGCACAGAAGAAATATCGACTGAAGACCTCAGTGCACGTAGAGCAGTAAGTTTGGAGTGTCACTTACCCGTGCCATATCCACCAGGAAGTTCTCGAATAATTTCCAAATGTGGTTGCTCGTGTAGATTTCCTTCATCTCCACTTCAGTGTCCACATAGCAGTGGTTGACAAAATTCACGTAAGCGATTTTCACCTGCACAGATGCCAAGCCAAAGAGAGCGCTGCTGACGGCCATTCCAGACAGCCACCACAAGCTCAGGGGGACACGCGACAACTCCTGGTTTGCGTGTCCTGGACCCAGGACGCACTCCCAGGATAAGAACTCAGTGTTGTACCCTAGCCAGCGTGTCACACATTTACAAACGTGGCCACCATATACCCAAAGAAAGAAACGCTCAGGGTCTACATTTCTAGAAACTTCCTTAGTCCTGCTGGCAGGTGACCAGGTTCCAATGGGTCTCTGCCCTATCGGCAGAGATGATAAACTAGGACATGGCGGAAGATGATTCCTGAACAGAACAAAATGTGGGTCCGCGTGCTCAGGAAAGCTGCTGTCCCATCCGGCAAGCGACCCTGTCGGGGAGGGCAGGCTGTTCCATGCTCAGGAAGCTTCTGGACTCTGCAGGTCATCCCTCACTCTGACCCTGACCGTGAGCAAGTGCCCACGCTCTCCCGGTGAGCCAGCTGCGGCTGGGACTGGCGTGAAACTCAGCTTTGTCCGTCTCGGACAACTGGAAAAAAATAACTGTTGATGCTTTCGCAAACTTCTGTAAGTATCGCCTCAGCACGCAGCCGTGACGAGAGACAGGGGCTCTGTGGAAGCTGGGCAGGGGGTGTCTCCGCCGGGCTCACCTCGGGGATGCAGTCATCGTGGGTCACCACCCTCACGATGTCGTCCAGGGGCAGCAAGGAGTTGCACTTGATCTCGGTGTAGACGTTCTTGCCCTCGGTGCAGGCCGCCAGCAGCTCCACGAGTGTGATGTGGTAGGCCAGGGGGCCGCTCTCGTCCCCGCGGTCCCTCTCCGAGCACATCATGCGGAGGAGGACGGGGAACGACGCCCGGTCGTTGTAGAATATCAGCACGTCCTCACCGCCGTTGATCAGCTGGAACGAGAACCAGAGAGTCACACGGCGCCGGGGGCTGCTGCTGTGTCCGGACGCCGGGCACACGTGTGTCTCGGGACTGACACCGGTGGGCCGGGCAAAGGCAGCCCCTGGCCACGGCAGGAGCTGGGGGGCTGCGAGGAGGCGGACGGCAGGAGTCACATAACTGCACCCTTTCTTTGGGGACTCACATGTAGGGAAGTTTAGGAGGAAAACGTTCCTTCCTAAGTTGTTAATACCGTTTCAATGCAAGTTTCTCTGTGTAGTAATCTGCTGAGGTTCTGTAACCTGTATTGTCTATTGTCCGTATCAATTCATTAGCCTCGGTGGGAAGCATGTTGGCGAGGAATGTAACCGGCATGCTCTTTCTCTATTGTATCTGAATTAATAAGCCAACACTGGCTCATTACGAAACAACATTTCACGCTTGTTCACAAAGAAGGGACATGTATGAAAACCGTATTACATAGTAATGTTCTATGTTGTGAGTAACTTGCACTTGTGTTGCACGCAGGAACACCCACACCACACACAGAGCAGAGCGGGCTGAGACGCTCTTCACTCTCCTATGCTGATTCTTTTCTCTGGGACCGTAACACAGAATCAAATTAGTTCTTAGCTTTCTAGGAAATGAGAAACTGAGGCTATAAAGAAGCAATGGGTTCTGCTGATGAGCTTAAAATGTTCTTTGAAATGGTTACAAATAATTCACATGCAAAATGTCAGGACTTCCAGGAAAAAATTAATTTGAAGAGTAAAAGGGCAAAAGAACCGCATCGTTATAGGAACCACCCCATTCTCAAACGTAAGGGAACTGATGACCAATCACTCCCTGGAGCGACCCAGCCCACGGACTGTCTGGAGGTGGTGGCTGGTGGCCGCCTGGACCCAGGGCCGTCCCGTGAGCACAGACCAACGAGCCGCCCGGCCGTCTGTCCCCACGACCAATTCAGTCTCTGCCTGAGTCACGCGCGATGTCGACCCACAGGGAAAAAAAAAATATTTCATTGTTCTGTTTTTCTGAAATGTCCAACTGACTCTGAAGAGCCTGCCCAGGTAATGGCCCACTAACGGTCATTCCCCTCCGTCCAGGGAGGCGCCCTGCAGGGGGGCCGCGGGGAGACTCTGCTTCACTGAAAGCTCACCCACGTGGGCCCGCGCCGCTGTGGTCCTTACACAGTCGGTCAAGTTTTACAGCATCGTGTTCACGACTTAAACCAGGCAAATCCTTCCTTCCCTCAGTCGAGGGAAGTTTGTTTCATCTTTCCTGCCAATTACTTCTGTTCCCCTCCTGGGGTCTCAGGGAAAAGAAATAGAGAACTCGATAAAAAAAGACAAATGCCACCTGACGTCACTCACGGTGGCGCGGAAAGGAAGAAAGGGAACGACAGACGCCCGGTGCAAAGTCAGGCTCCCGGGCAGAGGGGGGGACGCAGGAGCAGCAGAGGCAGGAGGTGCGGGGCCAGCAGGAGGGACGCTGGCGCTGGGGCAGCGCGGTCAGCAGTGAGGACGCTGGCGCTGGGGCAGCCTGGGTGCCGCGTGCTGTCGTGGCACCCATAAGCGCCCGCCAGGCTGTGCACACGTGCTGGAAGGTTCCTTCGCTCTCTGCTGACTCTTCAAAAGTCTCTCCCCTTGGGCAGCCTCTGCTGGCCCCGTGCCCGGGGCAGGCCTGGCACTGGCGCTCAGGCGGGGGGACCCAGCCACTCTGCTCAGCGGCCCTGACGGCGAGGGCCGGGATCAAACTCGGGGCCTCGTGCACGCACGGCCTGGAGCCCCCCGAATGCTCCTCCCTGGCCCGTGCTGGCGCCCCAGAAGCCCCCTTCTTCCTGCTGCGGCAGGGTCTGCAACATCGTCTCCGTCCCTGGTACAGGCCCGTGGCCGGGTAAGCAGCACCTCGTCTCGCCACTGTCCACCCGGAGTCCAGTTCCCACCCACGAGCCAACCCCGGCCCCCGCCCCGCTCGGAAACACTCATGTGGCCAGACTCCGGGAGTTTGTTCCCTGTTTCGTTCTGCTGGGGCTGGAGTGATAGCAGAGCAGGTAGGTAGGGTGTTTGCCTTGCACGCGGCCGACCCGGGTTCGATTCCCAGCATCCCATATGGTCCCCTGAGCACAGCCAGGGGTAATTCCTGAGTGTAGAGTCAGGAGCGACCCCTGAGCATCGCTGGGTGTGACCCAAAAAGCAAAAACCTGTTTCATTCTGCTCTTGCCTTTCACAAGCATGAGTTTTCGTCCAGTGTTTGTCTCTGTCTGCCTTGAGGACCGAAAAAGAGGGGCTGGAGCGACAGCACAGCGGGGAGGGCATTTGCCTTGCACACAGCTGACCGGGGTTCGATTCCCAGCATCCCCATGGGGTTCCCCGAGCACCATCGAGAGTCATTCCTGAGTGCAGAGCCAGCAGTAACCCCTGAGCATCGCCGGGTGTGACCCAAAAAGAAAAAAAAAAAAAAAAGGACCAAAAAAGGAAACGGAGCTTTCTGACAGCCACAGAAACCAACGTGCGCCCGAGGGCCACACGAGGGTGGGGCCAGACAGACAGCGCCGGGTGCACGACCACGACGTGACTCCCAGGCAGGTGCTCGGGCCCGGGGACGACTCTCCGGGCATCCCCACCACACCCGGGGGCACGTACCTCGGTCATCACCATGTCCTGGCACTTCTTCACGTACTTGCCGTCGGCCTTGACCACGGTCTGCAGGAAGCGCAGGTACTGCACGTGGCGCCCGTGCGTCTCCACGCAGCGCACGAAGTGCTGCACCACGCGCTCACTCAGCTCGCAGCACAGCGGGTAGTTGTCCATGAAGATGTGCCGCATGGTCTCCGCCTCCAGGAGCTGTGGGCACAGGGAGGACCCGTCAGGCCCCGCGCTGCCCGGCCAGCCCGCAGAACGCACCTGCCGGTGACTCAGCCATTTCCTTTGTTGGTCTGGGGGGCCACACCCTGGGGTGCTCGGGGCTCGGAGCACTCCCGGCTCTGTGCTCCAAGATCAGTCCTGGCGGGACTCGGGGGGCCGTGCGGGATGCTGGGGACGGAACCCGGTGGGGGCCACACGCAAGGCCAGCGCCCGCCCGCTGGGCTGTCTCCGGCCCAGCGGTCACTTCTCTGCCCACTGCAAGGTCACCGTGACTTTCCTGTCAGGCCCCAGACGACGCGGAAGGAAAGAGACTCAGCATGAGAAGGCGAATGAGCAGGCAGGGGGCCTCTCGGCTAGAGGAGGCCCTTTCGCCTACACCCAAGGGCACGTTTGTACCAAAAGAAAAATCCGCCATCGGGGCTGGAGTGATAGCACAGTGGGTAGGGCGTTTGCCTTGCACACGGCCGACCCGAGTTCGAATCCCAGCATCCCATAGGGTCCCCTGAGCACGGCCAGGGGTAATTCCTGAGTGCAGAGCCAGGAGTGACCCCTGTGCATCGCTGGGTATGACCCAAAAAGGAAAAAAAAAAAAATCTGCCATCAAGGCAATCACTTGGGGAAGACTTCCGGATGAATTATTCAAGTACCCGAAGCTCACGTGAACTTGGACGTGGCCTTTTCTGGAGTAACGCCGTATCAAGACGTGAGTTTCCGATGTAAATGAATCGGCAGAGATTTAAAAAGGCGTTTGTTGAAGCTGGAGAGCCAGTTCACGGGTCAAGGTGCTTGCCGTGCATGAGGCCAGCCCGAGTCTGACCCCCGGCACCCCCTAAGGTCACCCCAGCCCCGCCAGGAGTGAGCGCTGAGTGGCGAGAACCACCAGGTGTGGGCCCCAAACTAAGTTACCTTGTTAACATTCAGCGGGCAGGACATTTGCCTTGCACGCGGCTGACATGGGTTCGATTCCTCCGCCCCTCTCTGAGAGCCCAGGAAGCTACCGAGAGTATCCCGCCCGCACAGCAGAGCCTGGCAAGCTCCCCGTGGCGTATTCGATATGCCAAACACAGTAACAACCATTCTCACAATGGAGACGTTACTGGTGCCCGCTCGAGCAAATCGATGAAAAGCGGGATGACAGTGCTACAGTGCCCAGAGAGAGGGCAGGAGCTAAGACCCTCGAGTTGCACGTGAACCTCCCCCACCCCAGCTGGGACCCCAGCACCCCATAAGGTCTGCCAGGAACTCCCGGGAGCAAGCCCTGAGCGCAGAGCGAGGACTGAGCCGTGAGCACTGCCGGGCGAGGCCCAAACCTCTCCCAAAGGACAAATGAAAATACAGAGAGGAAGTGGGCGGGGCTTGTCGTGGGTCAGCGGGGCCCTGAGGAGTGGCCAGCCCGTCCGCGGTGTCCACTGCCGCTTGCAGTGACAGCACCTGCCGTCCTTCAGGGCCCTGAGGGGCGTCTCGGGGACGGCCCGGGGCGGGCGAGACGCGCGGGAACACTCACGCCGGGCGTCAGGAACAGGTTCAGGTGCTTGTGGAGGAGAACCTGGTTCTGGGGGTTCCCCCGGCAGAAGTTCTGCAGGAACGTGTGGGCCAGGTTCATGATCTCGTTCATCTTCTCGTCGGTCTGCAAGGGAAGCGGCAGGTGACCCCGAGGAGCCGCGCCCGCCCACCCTTCCTCCCGGCCCGCCTCCTCGCCCCCTTCTCTGCTGCCCCCAGCCCCACGGCCCTGCTACCCCCTCCTGCTCCTCCTCCTCACCCCTCCACTCCTCTCCTGGGACTCTCCACCTCTGCCGCTTGGCCCCCCGCCCCCGCCTCCTGCTCCCCCCACCTCCCGGGCGCTGCCTCCATCCTCCCCGGCGGGAGCGACGGGCGGCTTTCTGCCTCTGGGTGCTCCTGCCGTCCTCCCTCTGTCCTTGTCCCCCACCAGGTCCCAAGGGGGCCACAGAGAGAGTTCAGTGGCTACCACACCCGCCTTGCACACAGGCGTGCCGGGTTCAATCCCCGACACCCTTACGGTCCCCCAGCCTGCCAGGAGTCAGCCCTGAGCACAGAGCCGGGAGTGAGCCCTGAGCACAGAGCCAGGAGTGAGCCCTGAGCTCAGAGCCGGGAGTCAGCCCTGAGCACGGAGCCGGGAGTCAGCCCTGAGCACAGAGCCAGGAGTCAGCTCTGAGCACAGAGCCGGGAGTCAGCCCTGAGCACAGAGCCGGGATTGAGCCCTGAGCACAGATCCGGGAGTCAGCCCTGAGCACAGAGCCAGGAGTCAGCCCTGAGCACAGAGCTGGGAGTCAGCCCTGAGCACAGAGCCGGGATTGAGCCCTGAGCACAGAGCCGGAAGTATCCCTGGGCACTGCTGGGTGTGGCCCCCAAACCCAAAAGCTTTAAAGTAAATAAGTATCTCCTTATCCAGCTAATGTCTCGGTGACTAGAGTGGAAACTGAGGCTGGCCTGCCGGTGCCCGTTCTGCTAAACGCACACAGAGCCTGCTGACGGGTGGGTGGGCAGGAGAGGCTCAAGGACACGCACCACAGAACCCCGTGACCACCAAGGGGCTCCCGTACTCCAGTGTGGGGAAGCCGGGCAGACACCCCCTAGGCACAGGGCAGGAACCCCACGACGCTGTGGACGGAGGAGGGGGCGGGAGAGCGTCCCTGCGGCTCTGCTGGCAAGCCAGCGCAGGCCTCCAAAGACCACTATCCCCGTCCCGCTGCCCCCTTCTCCTTCCGCACCTCGGGTCCCGCCCCGCCAGGCGGAAACACGTCACAGGAGGCCAGCAGCTGCCAACGACGCAGCCCAGGGCCAGGCGGGAAGCGAGCAGGGCGCCCGGCACTCAGCGGCCATCCCGGGCAGGCCGTCCCGTTTGCAGGGAGCTGCGGGAGGGGCCCGGGCTCACCTTCTCGTAGGGGATCTGCAGCAGGTCCAGCACGGCCGTGTGGGCGCCCATGTTCTTGAGCAGGCGCTGGTGCTGGCTCCGGCACTTCTTGTTCTGCACGCACAGTCGGTTCAGCCGGATCAGAATCTGGGAGGGAGGAAGGCGGCCTGAACTCCGGAGGGTTCCAGAGAGACGGGGGGGAGAAAACACGTGGCCTGCCGCTGCCAGGACAGCCAAGGCCACGGGCGCCAGCCGCGCCCGCCGCTCACCTCCTTCACAATCCTGTAGTTGTTGCTCTTGTTGCTATCGATCTGCGGCTTCTTGGTCCCGTCCTGCACTGGGCTCAGGACGCTGCTCTCCTGGGGGACAGAGTGGGATGGACGTCAGCCGGACAGTACGCACAGGCCAGCAGTGCAGGGCGTGCGAGCAGGGCCTGCCTGCCCCCCTCAAGCGCAAGCCTGCTTGTCTGCTTGTTGGGGGCCGCGCCCGGCGGTGCCCGGGGCCGACTCCAGGCGGGTGCTGGGGTGCAGCCCGCAGGGCTCAGGGAGCGTGTGCAGTGCAGGGGGGCGGGGGCTGACAGCCAGTCCCCTGGCGCGAGGCGAGCTCCGTCCCCCCGTGCTGTGTGCGGTGTTTCCAGCCCTTCCGGCTGCTTCTCAACATCGTTTCAGCGCCTGTCCATCCCTATCTCACGCTCAGCCAGACCAGGAGAACCGAGGCCCGCTCAGGACACAACCCGGCTGGACTGGACACGAAATTCTTCTCCGGGGGTCTTCTCAGGCCCTCCAGAGCTCCTTCCCCTGAATGAGGAACCCAAGTGTTCCCGACCCGCTGGCAACCAGATCACAGCCGCAGCGGCCTGAGCAAGTCGACGAGAGAGAGCACTGTGCCCCCGGGAGGGCGAGAGAGAGCACTGTGCTCCCAGGAGGGTGAGAAAGAGCACTGTGCTCCTGGGAGGGCCGAGAGAGAGCACTGCGCTCCCGGGAGGGCCGAGAGCACTGTGCTCCCAGGAGGGTGAGAGAGAGCACTGTACTCCCGGGGGAGCGAGAGAGAGCATTGCACTCCTGGGAGGGTGAGAGAGAGCACTGTGCTCCCAGGAGAGTGAGAGAGAGCACTGTGCTCCCAGGAGGGTGAGAGAGAGCACTGTGCTCCCGGGAGGGCCGAGAGAGAGCACTGCACTCCCGGGAGGGTGAGAGAGAGCACTGCACTCCCAGGAGGGTGAGAAAGAGCACTGTGCTCCTGGGAGGGCCGAGAGAGAGCACTGCGCTCCCGGGAGGGCTGAGAGCACTGTGCTCCCAGGAGGGTGAGAAAGAGCACTGCGCTCCCGGGGAGGGGGGGAGGGATGTTGGGTTTGGTGGTGGAGAATGGGCACTGGTGAAGGGATGGGTTATTGAACTTTGTATGGGGGAAACATGAGCACAAAGATGTATGGATCTGTAACTGTACCCTCACGATGACTCTCTAATTAAAATAAACTAATAGCACACATCCAAAAGAACAAAAGCAACCGCTGTTGGAGAGGATGTGGGGAGAAAGGGACCCTTCTACACTGCTGGTGGGAATGCCGACTGGTTCAGCCCTTCTGGAAAACAATATGGACGACTCTCAAAAAATTAGAGGTTGAGCTCCCATTTGACCCAGCAATACCACTGCTGGGAATATATCCCAGAGAGGCAAAAAAGTAAAATCGAAACAACATCTGCACATGTATGTTCATCGCAGCACTGTTTACAATAGCCAGAATCTGGAAAAAACCCGAATGCCCCAGAACGGATGACTGGTTGAGGAAACTTTGGTACATCTATACAATGGAATACTATGCAGCTGTCAGAAAAAAGGAAGTCACGAATTTCGTATTTAAGTGGATGGGCATGAAAAGTTTCATGCTGAGTGAAATGAGTCAGAAAGAGAGAGACAGACATAGAAAGATTGCACTCATCTAGGGTATATAGAATAACAGAGTGGGAGACTAACACCCAAGAATTGTAGAAATAAGTACTAGGAGGTTGACTCCATGGCTTGGAGGCTGGCCTCACATTCGGGGGAAAGGGCAACTCAGAGAAGGGATCACCAACTATAATGTAGTCGAAGGCCATATGGGGGAAGGGAGTTGCGGGCTGAATGAGGGCTAGAGACTGAGCACAGTGGCCACTCAACACCTTTATTGCAAACCACAACAGCTAATTAGAAAGAGAGAACAGAAGGGAATGCCCTGCCACAGTGGCAGGGTGGGGTGGGGGGAGATGGGATCGGGGAGGGTGGGAGGGATGCTGGGTTTACTGGTGGTGGGGAATGGGCACTGGTGAAGGGATGGGTTCCCGAACTTTGTATGAGGGAAGCATAAGCACAAAAGTGTATAAATCTGTAAATGTGCCCTCAGGGTGATTCACGAATTAAAAATAAATAAATTAAAAATAAATAAATAAATAAATAAATAAATAAATAAAAAGAAAAAGAAAAAGCAAAAAAAAAAAAGAAAGCACTGTGCTCCCGGTAGGGCTAGAGAGAGCACTGCGCTCCCAGGAGGACCGAGAGAGAACACAGCACTCCCGGGAGGGTGAGAGAGAGCACTGTGCTCCCAGGAGGGTGAGAAAGAGCACTGCACTCCCAGGAGGGCGAGAAAGAGCACTATGCTCCCGGGAGGGCCAAGAGAGAGCACTGTGCTCCCAGGAGGGCCAAGAGAGAGCACTGTGCTCCCAGGAGGGCCAAGAGAGAGCACTGTGCTCCCAGGAGGGCCAAGAGAGAGCACTGTGCTCCCAGGAGGGCCAAGAGAGAGCACTGTGCTCCCAGGAGGACCGAGAGAGAACACAGCACTCCCAGGAGGGTGAGAGAGAGCACTGTGCTCCTGGGAGGGCTGAGAGAGAGCACTGTGCTCCCGGGAGGGCCGAGAAAGAGAGCACTGCGCTCCTGGGAGGGCCGAGAGAGAGCACTGCACTCCTGGGAGGGTGAGAGAGAGCACTACACTCCCAGGAGGGTGAGAGAGAGCACTGCGCTCCTGGGAGGGCCGAGAAAGAGAGCACTGCGCTCCCGGGGGGGCAAGAGAGAGCACTGCGCTCCCGGGAGGGTGAGAGAGAGCACTACACTCCCAGGAGGGCGAGAGAGAGCACTATGCTCCCGGGGGGGAGAGAGAGAGCACTGCGCTCCCGGGAGGCCGGAAAGGGCGGCCTGTCTCCTGCCCTGATCTGCCGAAAGGCTCAGCTCTGAACATTTCCAGCATCCCAGATGGCACTGCCCATCCGAGGCTACCTGGCATGTCTGTCGGACAGTAGACACTGAGCCCTGACACGGGAGAGGGGGACTGCAGAGACACGCGTGTACGCCAGGCCGGCAGAGGGGGCACGGCCAGTGGCCAAGGCTATGGCTGGAGAGAGACGGGAGGTCAGGGACGGAGACGAGATGGTCTGACGGTAAAAATCACTTGTTGATGAAAAGTACAGCTGCAGGGGCTGGAGCAATAGCACAGCAGGGAGGGCGTTTGCCTTGCACACGGTCGACCCGGGTTCGATCCCCAGCATCCCATAGGGTCCCCCGAGCACCACCAGGAGTAATTCCTGAGTGCAGAGCCAGGAGTAACCCCTGGGCATCGCCAGGTGTGACCCAAAAAGAAAAAGAAAACTAGAGCTTCGGGGATTAGAATTGTCATCTGCTTTCTCTGATCACAAGGGTGCAGGCTCAACCCTTTCTGGAAAGCTGTTCTAGAAAAACCAGTTGGTACTAAAAACTTAGGATTAAAACGTAACCAAGCCTAGAGCCTGATAGGGCTATGATACAGGAAGGAGATCTTACGCAGCTTCCTGACAAATAATCAGGGGGAAATGCAAGCAACACTCTGGCAGACGTACTTAAGTCTACTTTCCAAACAGCCTGGAGAGAGAGCAACTGTCTTATTTCAAGAAAAGCAATTTTCAGCCAAATGTACCACGCTACCACAAACGATGCCCCTTGCCTCGGCCTAAGGGGAGATGGGGGGCATGTTGGACTCCTTAAGAAGGGGAATCATGAAGAATAATCATCTTCACATCAAATTGCCCAGAGTCCACAAAGAGTCCAGGAAATAATCCCTTTTCATTTCAGAAAATAATTCAACCTAATTAAACTCAACTAGAATACTAACCCACTGAACACCTGGATGACTCAAAACCAAGTAACCGGGGAACCTGAGAAATGCGTAAACTCTGTGTCCACCGTTAGCTTGTCGTTTTCTATTTGGAGGCCAAAATATTCCACGGAAAGTGGCTCCAAGAGTTTCCCATGGGTCGGGGCAGGAAACGGCCATTCTTACATCCTACACAACTTCATCCTAGTGGCACTGTCGAAGCACTGTCATCTTGTTCATCAATTTGCTCGAGCGGGCTCCAGTAACGTCTCCATTGTGAGACCTGTTGTTACTGGTTTCGGCATGTCGAATACGCCGCGGGGAGCTTGCCAGGCTCTCTCCTAGATACAACGGAAAAGTCTACAACGCACTGGCTTTACTCTAGTGACGAAATACCAGTATGGTAGAAATAAAGGAGCAATCCGGGCTGAGCAGGCGCGAACACGCGAGGACCAGGCTGTGCCGGGCGCAGCGAGCCAGGCCGGGCCTCCCACCCCGGCGAGGAAGAACCCACAGCCCGGGGCCCCGCCTTCAGGACAGCCGCTGCCACCACCGCGAAGAGAGCTCAGGAAGCAGGAAACCACTTAGTTCAAGACTTACAGGAGACGTCTCTGGTGCTGTAGCTGAAAGCAGTGAGACGCAGGACTCGCCTAGGAAGAAGGTTCTAGAAGAGCGAGGGGCTGGCCGAGCAGCTAGGCCCAGGCAGACCCGAACTGCACTGGCCCCCAGCACAGCTCTCCCCGCAGCTCACTCTGCCCCGCCCAGGAAACCCACTCCTGCTAACAGCCCCGACGTATCAAATAAACACCGCGAGCACCCAGGGAGCTGAGCCTCGGCCCGGCCCAGCGAGCCACGCGGCTTTGCTCTCTGGAACAGACTTCCGAGGCCCTCGAGGTCAGCAAGAGCAGCAGCGCCTGCCCCGGGCCCGGCCAGCGGCCACCCCCGTCCGACCTGCTTCCACGGCACCGGGAGTCTCCTGCCGGGCGGACCCGACCCGGAGCACCTCCTAAGGAGCGTCCCCGCCTGGCCACGGAGACGGGGACTCCTGGTGGGCAAGGGGAATCAGGTGCCCCCACCCCGGCCCCCGAGCCCCACACGCCCTGACCCCCAGACTGACCACCCGGCCCCGCGGGAGACTCCGAAGGCTGTGGCCAGCCCTGGGTCAGGGGTCCCTCCAGCAGCCCCTGGCTGAGGCCCCTCTGTCCCCCCGGACCCTGACCTGGGCAGCCTCCATCCCAGAACCCGCAGGGCTGGGGTCTCCCCGCTCCTCTAGACTCAGTCTCCCCCCTGGGTGCTCGTCAGACACGCCACGACGTGAGCTACCTGTGCCAAGAGCACTGGGCGAGGAGGGAGAGAGGGCCGGGCCCTGGGGACAGTGCGGTGGTGCGCGGGGCCCCGTCTGCACCCGCCCGGCCGGAGAAAAGCGCCCCGAGGAGGACAGCGCAGCCGGCCGGCACCTGGGCCGGGGTCCACTCCTCACGGGCTTGATCAGCAGCACCAGCCCCGGCTGCAGGAGGGGACCCAGGCCAGAGGGGCCCGTCCCCGAGGCCAGCATGGGGGCGTCTTGCAGCTGAGCTCGGGTGCCTGCGACAACCCCCTCACCCACCGCCTCGGTCAAGTGGAACCTCGCCGGACAGGCCGAGACACTCGAGGGGGGACGGTTCCCTCGGACACTCAGCCGAGGATGGGGGCACGTGCCGGGGCCAAGCCTCGGGCCGGGGGAGGAGTCTGATCCGTAACGGGCACAGCGGGTGGAGAGTCACGGATTAGCACGGGCACCGGCAGGGAGGCCCAGTCGGTGCCAAGCGAGTGTGCCAGGCCCACGGCTGGGGCACTCCAGCTGCTTTGGGGGGGGCTCCCCACGGCCGCCCCACGGTCTGTCACTGCAGCAGGGACCGCGGGGCAGCCGTGCCCAGCGAGTGGCCACCCAGGGCCGGCCATCGGGGCCTGACGACCTGACCCCTCTCCTACGCAGAGGACAGCAGCTCGGGCAGGGGCACCAGCCGAGGCCACGGGCTGACACTTGCCGGCATGGGAAGACGGTTTCCCCACACGGCCAGCAGAGCCCTCAGCCGTGGAACCGTCCTGACGACGGCACGACGGCTTTGCCGCGGCTCAGGCCCGGCTGAGGACAAGGCCCAGCGCCCTGCTTGGGGCCTTTGTGACACTTCCTCCCCCACACAGGCCGAGACCGTGGTGCCAGCCCGCGTGCCGGCCGCCCACTCGTCCTGTTCACCGCACTCGGGCCCAGCCGGCACCGGCTCACGGCACTCGGGCGTGAACCGCAGCTCACGCCTCCTGCCTTCCCCGCGAGCCTGCTCCCTCGCAGTGTCCTGGCCCCCACGGGGTTCCTGCTGACACAGCCCCTCGCCCCACGCCAGGCTGCTGGGTGATGCTGGGCTGTCCTTGCTGCGGCCGCAGGGAGCTTACGGCTTACCGAGCCACTCCCACAACAGTGCGACTGAGGCCCAACTAATGGTCCTGTACTGCTGTTCTCTTTCCTTGATGCCGTTTGTGTGGTTTATGTAGCAATGTCCTTTTGCGTGAGGGAGACAGTCGATGCTCTGCTTTATAACAGGGGACGTAATTGACTCCAAAGTCATATTTACTCCCGGGCATCCGTATTTACTTGACTTAAGCCTCGTTGCCCTTACTTCCTAGCACCCCAAGAGCAGGGTCCCGGCGAGGGACTGATGGACCCAGGGCAAGCTGTGAGCTACCCTGGCATCGAAATGGGGCAGGCCAAGCGCCATGATACTTAACACTAAGTTAAGAGCACGGTCATGGACAAACTCTGTCATGACCCGAAAGAGGCAACTGCATAAGGAGCCTGCTGGAGTTAGGAGGACTAGCCTGGCCTGAGCACTGTGGTCTGGGATATATAACAGGATGTCCCCAGGAAGGGCCAACCTTCAAGCTTGGTATCTCTTACTGTGCTCACACAAAAGGACACGAAAGGCTGCTGGTGGGTGGGGGGTCTGAGGTTCTGAGGGTCCACACACAAACACGAGCCGCGTTCCCTCGAGGCCGGGGCCCGAGTCCCTACTAACAAAGGGGCCCGGAGCCCCCAGCCCCGCTGAAGAGCGCAGTGTCCCCCGGCGGCCCCAGGGGCAGCCGGATCCTCCAGACCAACCACCGGCCGCAGAGGGTCCCCAGCGCCGAGGGGCCGCGGCTCCCAAGAGAAGCCTTTCGGGCCACTGACCGTCGGCGTACAGCCAGCACGGCCTGCTGCGGGGGGCGTCCAGGGCGGACACTGGGGGGCGCAAAGCACGGGGGACGCCGAGACACCCCACCTCCCGAGCCAAGGGAGAGCCCACTCAGGCGACAGCACCGGGGGGCCGGCTCAGCCGGGACAGCAGAACTGACCCCGGCTCAGGGCTGGACAGGATCCCACGGTCCCGCAGCTGTGGGCACGCAGCGCCCCCTGGCCACGGGCCAAGGCATCGCCCGCGAGGGGCCAGGCCGGGCGCACGGCAGAGGCTCCAGGCCAGCCGCCTGCCACGGTCCAGGCCGCATCTCCCCGAGTCCTCGGGCCAGGACAAGCGAGAGGCCGGGACGAGGGACCGGCGCTCACGTATAAACAGCACGAGCGAGCGGCTCTTGAGAGGACAGGACTCGGCGCACACCGGTGAAGGCAGACCCAGCCTGAGGGGCTGCACGGCAGGAGCCCAGCCACAGGGCCCTCTGGAAAGGGGACCTCTGAAAAGCAAAGAGGCCTAGGTGCCACGGGACCACGAGTTCTAGCCCGGGCAACTGCTAGAGCCGTGGATGGCGGGGACAGGGCGTGTGCTCGCGGTCGGGAGAACATGAAGACCAGCGGGAGGTACGGACTGCACTCAGCAATGAAGCACCACCATAGGCTCATCAACTCGACACTACACTGCGCACACGCGCTACTCTACAACAGGAGGGGGCGGGGCACTGGCCTGGGACGCGGCCAACATGGGTTCGATCCCTGTCACCACATACGGTCCCATGGTACCACCAACAGTGACTTTTTTTTTTTTTTTTTTTTTTGCTTTTTGGGTCACACCTGGCGATGCTCAGGGTTACTCCTGGCTCTGCACTCAGGAATTACTCCTGGCGGTGCTCAGGGGACCATATGGGATGCCGGGGATCGAACTTGGGTCGGCCACGTGCAAGGCAAACGCCCTCCCCGCTGTGCTATCGCTCCAGTCCCCTCCAACAGTGACTCCTGAGTGAAGCCAGAAGCCCGGAGGCCCTGAGGACAGTGTCATGTGACACCCCCTCAAAAAAAACCAAAAACCACCACAAAGGAGATAATAGGGTCTTTTCTTAAATCTGTAACATCTCTGAAAAACCGGCTTTTTAAAAGCATGATGACCTCTCAGTGTCTGTATTGCAGATCGTAATGGCCAAAAGTAGAGAGAGATTACGGGGGAAATTGTCTGCCATGGAGGCAGGGGGAGGGTGGGAAAGGGGGGGTACAGTGGGGACATTGGTGGTGGGGAATGTGCACTGGTGGAGGGATGGGTGTTTGATCATTGCGTGATTGAAACTCAAACATGAAAGCTTGTAACTGTATCTCACAGCGATTCAATAATAAAAAATAAATAATAAAAATATTTTTAAAGCATTGTACTTATAATCAAAGATTATTACATATAAGACAACACAACATGAATAAAAAACTTCAACAACTTTTGGTCTTGACACTATTACATGTGACTATTAAGAACCATAAAATGAAAAAGCAACAATAACTAACCAAAAATGACCACACAGATTGGAAAAAAAGAAAATCTAACTTCAGGTCTGAAAATGTATAATGGCTCAAATTTTAAAATCCATCAAGTAAACAGAGACTCGGATAAAGTTATTCATGGCAGACGCTAAACCCAGCTCTAAAGTCCGGGATGTTAGAATAAAAAAGAGGTACAAAGAGAAGACTGACGTTCAACACACAATGACTTCAAGTTCCAGAGAGAAAGCGCCACATTATCGAACAGACAACCAACTTCTCAGAGGCAGCAACGGAAACAAGAAAACGCGGAACAGTAGAACCCTTAGAAGCAGGAGAAAATACTCTCAGCTGACAAAAGACTTTTGTTTCCAGCAAAAGTGCATTTTTAATGTCTCGGCATCAATGAAAGGGTCTCAAAGCATAGACAGCAGGAAGAAAGCGAGCAGTGAGGGCCAGCGGCACGACCAACTAACCCCCGGGTCTGAAAGGCCAGGGGAAGGATGCCAGAGCGAGAGGGACCCTGCACGCGCCAGCTGCAGGAGAATCTCGCAGGCTCGAGCCCAAGGGGCAGGTCACCCACCTGACGGCGCCTGGACAGTGGACAGTGAGTCTCGGCAAACTTCAGAGGATCGTCCCAACCGTATCCCCTTACCATGAGTCCAAGGAAGCAAATAGATCAGTAACCCCCCAAAATGATATTTACCTATGAGTCTGGACATTTCAAACTTAACTTCTCACTAATTTTATGTCAAAGGAGAAATCATACTAGAAAATGGAGAGACAGGGGCTGGAGCGATAGCACAGCGGGTGGGGCGTTTGCCTTGCACACAGCCGGCCCGGGTTCGATTCCCAGCATCCCTATGGTCCCCTGAGCACCGCCAGGGGTAATTCCTGAGTGCAGTGCCAGGAGTGACCCCTGTGCATCGCTAGGTGTGATGCAAAAAAAAAAAAAAAAAAACAGAAAATGGAGAGACAGTACAGTGGTACTGCAGCTGGCGTACACACAGCCGACCCGGGTTCAATCCCGAGCACCACCAGGAGTGAACCCTGAGTGCAGAGCCAGGAGGAACCCCTGAGCACCGCCAGGTGTGGCCCCAAAACAAAAACAACAGGTAAAAAACCCTAATATTGAACAAAATCAAAAACTACTAGATTAAGTTAGAAATTACAAATGACTGTTACTTTACAGTGATAAAGCATGAATCTGTCCAGATTTGTGGATGGCACTACCTTAGAAGGAAGTTGTGCCATTAAGTATTTGAAAAGTCTGACACCACAAAAAGTCAGTGAATACAATATGTAAAAAATGCAAATGCAAAGAAATCCAGGAGTTCAACAAAACTCAAGCCAGACCATGGATCAATGGAAATCCCTACTGCCCTGAGCTCAAGGCCAGAGCAGAGACACATCTTCAATCCTGAGAGCAAGGAGGAGGGCCGGGACCACGAGCACAGCAGAAACTGAGCAAAATCAGCTAATAGGAATAAGCACAAGTCAATACATTAAGAACTTCAGTATTTGGATAGAAAAATGCACAACAAACTGAAAATTCATTTTATAACCTTACAAGTGCTGAATTGCCATGAAAATCTTCCCAGGAGGTCCGAGGCAGACACGCAGAGATGTCTTACCAAAACCGAGCACTGCAATCTTACAAGAAGGCAAGCAGTCTGCAACCTGTTTTATTCGGGGATTAACCTACCCTGGGCATCAACACTGGACTGGAAGTACGTTGGAAAGAAGTCAAACCAAGGTCCCTGGCAATAGGAACTCACCACATTGGCAACCTGGATCTAGTAAAGTGAAAAAATAATTACCAAGATACATTCACGCTAAAATCCACTCAGCATCGAGGGGGCAAAAACTCAGTTTAGGAGTCACATGATTACAATGAACAGGTAAAGAGCAAGAATAGAATCTAACTGATGCATGAGCTGCCCTTGATCAAGGTCAACAGGTCTTCATACTGAAAAAAATAAAAAAGAAAGAAATTAAAGAAATAACAAAGGGGCAGGGCTGGGCTCAGCGGGAGGACACCTGAGTGCATGTGCGTGCCCGCCTCTGCATCCAGCCCTGGCACTCCAGAAACCGAACCACAACAGACCCCCAAGCTAAGCACCGACGGGAACCTGCTCTAGTGGTAAAGACTCCCTATGACGTATAATAAACTGATGCTGGAGAGGGCGACATGGTAATCACTCCCTCTAAGTGGCATGCGGCAGAGAGAGTCCAGCCAGCAGGGTGCCTGCCTTGCACGGCCAACCGGGGTCGGATCCTGAGTACAGAAGGGAGTGATCCCTGAGCACAGAGCCGGGAGCAGGCCCTGAGCAATGCCAAGTGTGGCCCAAAACCAACAAACAAACAAACAAAAAAGTTCTGAGTAAGATAAAATTCCAAAAATGACAAAATTCCATGGGGTAGAAATTCTACATTCCACACTTACTTTTTTTATGAAATATTAAGTAATAAATCCTGCGTAGATCAGTAGCGATTAGTCTCAAAAACAACTGGGCACCTACTACATTCTCCTTTGGGACTTCCGTGATCTTCATCACGGCAGTCACCGGCCACCACCTTTCAGTCGGACACAGCCTGCGCACTCCCGACACACGCAGAGGCTGGGGCGAGCACGCCCCCCTGGCAGGCTGCATCAACCAAGAAGGCGCCGAACAGGGATCTAAAATAACGTATTAGTTTAGATAATACAGGACTGCTTCCCGGTGTGCACAGTCAGAAGTCAGTCCTGAGCACTGCTGGATATGCTCTCTCAAAAAATAAAATAAATAATGTATTACTAAATACGATGTTAGCAACGGCCTCCTCCACTGAGACACCGATTAATTAACCTGTCTGGGCCGGAGAGGGATAGGACGTCTCCTTGCACACCGCTGACCCAGGTCCAATCCCCTGTAGCACATGTGGTCGCCCAAGCCCACCAGGCGGGACCCCAGAGTACAGCCAGGTGTGCCCCCCAACGGCCCCCACGGGTGGGGGTGGGGATGGTTTCTGGCTGTATCACTTAGTGAAATGCAAAAGCAATCCATCATTAACTGGCTGAAAGCTAAGAGCGTGGGAAGGAAGCCTCAGAACCACCATCTACCCACTCTTTCAACACAGATTTGGGGATTTTGGGTATTCTCATGCTGACAGAGCACATGGCCCTTGTTTTGAGTACGAGGTGGACTGGACAAAGAGTGTCAGCCAAGCAGGGGCGGTCCACACCCCGCTGCACGCCCACTGGGGGGACGCTGGGAGCACTTGGCTCGAGCCTTTGCTCACCCTCTACCCACTGTTGTCCTAATCCCCAATTACGCACCCAGACAGAGAGAGGAACAGGGGGACCGAGCGGGGAAAGTGTACAATGACAAGAACTATCCAGAGAGGGGCCGGAGCGACAGTCCAGCGGGGAGGGAGTTTGCCTTGCACACGCCGACCTGGGTTCCATCCCCGGCATCCCATATAGTCCCCCGAGCACCGCCAGGAGGAGCCCCTGAGCATCGCAGGGTGTGACCCCAAAAAAAAACTAGTCAGCGAACCAGCTGAAGCAGGGCCTGCACATTACGGGCGCGGTCCGGGCACTGACGCGGGATGCGACACATGCGCGGTACGGGTGCTGATGCAGGATGCGGGAGACGTGCGGAACGGGTACTGATGCGGGATGCGGGACATGCGTGGTGTGGGTGCTGATGCGGGATGCGGGACATGCGCGGTGCGGGTGCTGATGCGGGATGCGGGACATGCGCGGTGAGGGTGCTGATGCGGGATGCAGGAGACGCGCAGTGCGAGTGCTGACGTGGGATGTGGAAGACGCGCGGTGTGGATGCTGACGCGGAATGCGGGACATGCGTGGTGCGGGTGTTGATGCGGGATGCGGGAGCCGCGCGGCAGTGTGCTGATGCAGGATGCGGGACATGCGCGGTACGTGCGCTGACACGGGATACGGGACATGCGCAGTACGGGCGCTGGCACGGGATGCGGGAAACGCGCAGGACAGGGCTAACTCGGGATGCGGGACACGCGCGGCCCGGGCGCTGGTGTGGGTCCCCCCGAACCTCGAGCGGCTCCTCGGCAGCCTTGCCCTGGCCCTCGCCCAGCTCTCCACTCTCGTAGCCGCCGCTCTTCTCCACCCACAGCTCCGACTTCTCCACGGTCAGGCGCAGCTGGTCCAGGTCGGCCTTGATCTGCTTGTAGTTGTCCACGTCTTGGTTGGACACCAGCAACTGCACCTGTGGGCGGGGGGCGCAGGCTTTGAGCGAGGGAGGACGCCCGGATGCCATATTCCCACATGGCAACCAATGATCAAGAATCAGCAAGGCATGGCCCAAGCACGCAGGCCCAGCACTGTGCTGAGAGTGACCCCAGCCCCCACCCACCCACATGGGGGGGTCCCCCACAATGACAAAAAGCCTCGGCCAGGCTCTTCAAGGCACTGAGGAGAAATGTGACCGCAGACCTATCCTACCTCCAGTTTCATGGCTAAGGTGAGATATTTTCTGAGACTCAGTTGTTTTAAAAAGACATAGGGACATGAAAGTGAAAGAAAACACTGACAGATCTTCAATAATTCAGTGCAATACTAAATGCAATAAATAACAATAAAATACACATATGAACATCGGAATTATTTGCTGTTAGCACCAAGACTGAAGCAATGCAAAGATTAGATCGGCAACAGTTACTCTGGCTTAGATTTCACATTTTCCCATCAGGAAACATCTTTTTTTCAACACTCCTCCCTGTACTACCAAACACATCGCTAAGATTTGGAATCAAAATAACAAGTTAAGGGGCTGGAGCGATAGCACAGCGGGGAGGGCGTTTGCCTTGCACGCAGCCAACCCAGGTTCGAATCCCAGCATCCCATAGGGTCCCCTGAGCACCGCCAGGAGTAATTCCTGAGTGCAGAGCCAGGAGTAACCCCTGTGCATCGCCAGGTGTGACCCAAAAAAAAAACAAAAACAAACAAACAAACAAAAACAAGTTATGGCAACAAAATCCCAAGCGGTGTATCAACAGACCCCCGCCCCCCACACACACCCCTTGTCCCCAGCCCTGCCGCAAGCCTTCCTGAGTCTCAGCGGCCACTCCCTGCATTCGAGACGGAGCTGAGACTCTCTTGCTGACAGTGACCGTGTTCTGGCACCAGACACGGTCACTTCTCTGCAGGGACAGGCCGGCGCCCCAGAGCCAGCCGCGGGGTCTCGCCGGCCCGCAGCCAGCATCCGGCCAGTGTTTCCCGGGGCTCTGAGTGTCCGCTCTGGGCCTGGCCTCACCTGCTTGAAGGCCTGCAGGACCTCGGCCCTCTGGCTGAAGTGCTTGAAGAGCAGCTGCAGGGCCCCCGAGAGCAGCGGCGGGTAGTCGTGCATGATCAGGTGGATGAGGACCCGCAGGAACGTGCGGCCGCCCTCGTCGTCCAGCTGGACGGGATTCTTCTCCTTCCTACGGGCAGAAGGGACTCGGGAAGAACCGCATTTCCAGAACCCTCCCCGCACGCGACTAAAGCCGTGTCTGTGTCCTCCCAGCTCCCCACGCCCACTCTGGGAACGCCCAGACAGAGCAGGGTGCACTGGCCACCTAGACACAGACAAAGCGGGGAGCGTGGAGCCTGGCCAACTTCCTGGAGGAAGAAGGCTCGGCGGTGTATGCCCAGTGACTCACTTTCCCCTGGAGTCTACAGTGCACACAGATGGTGGAGAGGGGCTGTGGAAGGGCAGGGCTCATACGAGCATGTACACCTGAATGGCCACAAAGTACACGTGCACACACATATACATGCACATGTGTGATCCCAGGCATGTGTGGGCAGACATACACATGCGCGTGCATATACATGGGAATATGCATACATGTGCACTTGAATGGCCACAAAGTACACATGGACATGTGCATACACACACCCATGCACGTGTCTGGTGACAGGCATGTATAGCCAAACATACACGTGTACGTGCATACACAGATGCACATGTACACATAAGTATGTATATAAACATGCATGATCACACATGCACTCATACACCTGTGTGGGTGTGTGGTCACAAATGTGTCTCTGTGTTTGTGACGCACAATCATCGAGAGGGCGTGTGTGTGTGTGTGTGTGTGTGTGTGTGTGTGTTGGGCGTGTCTAGAATTGAGGGAAGATTCCCCTGGATGAAAGGCCCAACTTTCTTTGAAGAGGGGGCAAAAGTCCCCACAGGTTAACGCTCTCTCAGGAAGAACAAAAACTCAAAAAACCCTCCACGTAGCAAAGACAAAAAGTGGCGAAGCACACACACATCTCTGCTGGGCGGAATGTGCCCTGGAGATCGGTCTCACCCTCCCTAACTCTCAGTGTCCGTCTTTCCCGTCAGAGAGGACATGGGCATAAACGAGACGACATCCAGTTCTCCTGGCCAATGAGTGAGAAAAGGAGCGCGGGAGGCAGTGCCAGCTGCACCGGCCCGCTGGGCGCCCTCCCTCCCTGGCGGCAGCTGCCTTCCTCTCCCGGAGAGAGAGGCCTTCAGACAGAGAGGAGCGGGACCCTGCCCGCATTTCTCCTTCATTCTCCAGCCTTCCAGCGGCCAGAAAACAACTTTATTCCTCTTGCATTAATTGAATGATAAAGTAGCGACTTCCTGTCCCAAACCGTGCAGATTCGGAAGTTGCTGATCTCGGTGCCAGGGAAGTAAAGGGCACTCGGTGCCATCGTCACGTGAGGAGCCAAGAGCCAAGAATTCAGGGGGAAGCTCAATGCACTGACCCCACCTCAGCCCCGCTGGCCTGCAGCCAGGCAACCTCCCTGCTCTGTAGCCAATTAGCAGATCCCGTTCTGGAAGGGGGTACACTGGCCACGGTGCTTCTAGAACGCTAAACTGAATGGCTCCAGGAGGTGAGTATAACCAACCACCAGTCAGATCCAAGGAACACCTTAATCACAGGAAGCGGAAGACGAACGCTGTTACTCTACCTTCCGGCAAACATGGTCTCGGCCTGCGCCGCGATCTCGTGGATGTCCGGAACCACAGCTGCAAGGACAAGCGGGGGTCCGCTGTGACCACAGCCCAGTCGGAAGCTCAGGGTCACCAAAGGTGAGACACGCACAAGTAGCGTGTCTCGGGGCTGGAGAGCTGGGGCAGCGGGCGGGGCACTAGCCTGGCGCACAGCGACCCGTACAGTCCCACAGGCCCCTCCGGCAGGGACCCTGCACAGAGCCAGGAGTGAGCCCTGCGCACCCCCAGGTGTGGCCCAAAACATACGCAAACATATACATATATGTTTACATGTTTTACATGTATATTTACAGACATATCATCTCAACTGTTTTATGCCGCCAAAACTTAGTAAGTTTTTTAAAAAAAAAAAACAATTCCACTTACTATCAATAATTTCAAAGTGCGCATTTTTAATATATGTTGTTGAAGATCATAAAGTATCTCCAAAGTTTCCTCATCTACATCTGCATACGTAAATCAAATATACACACAGGCACACAAACACACAGACCGGGCACGGGGGGACACGGGTGACCCCCCCATGGTGCTTGTGGTGGCCCTGGCTCTGTGCCTGGGTGCTGCCAGCAAGGCTGGGCCGAGCCGGCTCAGCCGCAGGAATCGCCTTTACCCTGCCCAGGCCCTCTGGCTCTGCCGGGTCACGGGTCAAAGAACAAAGCACGTCCAGAGTGAGCCTGGTGACGTTCGAACACAGCAGAGAGCTGAAATCTGAGTCACCCCCACAGTGGACAGCACCCCAACAGGTGGCAGGAGCAACATATGCACACATACACACACATACACACATGCACACACACATGTATACACACATACACATGTGCACACATATATACATGCATACACATACAAAAGCATACATATACATACATATATACACACATGCATGCACAAACATACACATGCACACATACACATAAATACATACACACACGCACACACGTGTATGCACACATATACATGCATACACATACAAAACACATCTGCACACATTTATGCACACATATACATAAAACCACATATACAAACATATATACATGCATACATGCACAAATACACAAACACATACATATGCACACGTGTACACATGTGTGCTCATACATGCACACACATACATGCACAGACAGACATATATACACATACACACATGCACGCGCACCGGCAAACTCATATGCACATATACATGCACATATACACACATGTACACACACATGTGCACATACACACATACACATATACATGTGCACACATACATGCACATACAACATACATATGCACACATATATACACACATACACATATGTACATACACACATATACAAATACTATATGCATGCATACATATACATGCATGCATAAACATACACATATACACAAATACCTGAGCATAGAGAGACATACACACACACATACACACACATGGTCTTCTGAAATCCCCCTAAACTCCAGCTCTTTCCTCTGGGCCAGACATTTTATTTTCGGGGGTGGGAACCCCCAGGGTGCTCCAGGGCCGGGGGCTCACTTCCAGGAGTGCTCGGCCACCGGTGAGCACCGCTGCGTGTGAGCTGCTGGACCTCCCAGCCACCTGTCGGGGGTCACACCCCCCGCCACAAGCTCCCTCTCCTCTGCCAGCGCCCGCCCGGCCGCCCGCCCCGGCCACTCTTCCTCTTCATCTGAGCAAGGGGTCTGCAGGACACACTTGGCTTCTCTCCTGCGCTCGCCCGGGAACCCAGAGGAAGCTGTGAACGTGGGTCCCAGACGCGCACAGGATGGTCTCCCCTGCGCACCCCGGAGACAGGCAGGCCAGGGCGCCGAGACCCCCCCCACCCAGGCTGGCCAGCCCCGGCAGCCCCTGGCAGAAGCCGGCCCGGGAGCCAATGCCGTGATGCTGTGGGCGCCGCCAGCGCGGCTGGCCTGCCCCGTTCCTGGAAGGAGCCCTGGGGCTGCCTTCTGGGAAGCGGACTCCGCAGAGCGCTTCCTGCCGGGGCTGCTGGCCGACCTGCCGGGCCCCAGGGGAGCAGGGAGAGCGGCTCCGGGGAAGAGGACCCTGCCCTGGCTGACACCCGTCCCCGCCGGCCTGACT
This sequence comes from Sorex araneus, assembly GCF_027595985.1. Lineage (NCBI taxonomy): Eukaryota > Metazoa > Chordata > Mammalia > Eulipotyphla > Soricidae > Sorex > Sorex araneus. The sequence continues at coordinate 65,007,725 of NC_073311.1, forward strand.
CTCCCACGCCAGTTTATGCCCCTTTGCTACCCTTCGGCTCTGGGCCTCCGGCAACCCACACAGGGGCCGGGCGAGCGGAGGGAGCTGACCGGGGTACCCGGCAGCTCGCACCGGTGGGAGGCAGATCATCCGTGCGGCCTCCCTGCCGCTGGGAGATTAGTTCCGCCCTCCGTCCCCCCAAAGCACAGCCCCGGCCACGACAGGCCGTACCTGAGGGCAGCAGCATGTCCGGGGTGCCGCTGGGGGAGGCATCTGCGTTCTCGCTGCTCTCGCCAAACTCCTTCTTGTAGATGGACAGCATGTACGAGATCCTGTAGTCCAGCCTGACGCTCAGGATGAACTGCGAGGGACAACGCGCGTCCTTAGGTGCGGACGTGCCCCGGCGCCCGGCCACCCACACGTGCAGCCACGTTCCCGGACCCCGCGGGACTCCCCAGCCCCCTCCCCCGCCCATTGCGCCTTCTTCCACCAGAGACTAGGGCACATAGTGTCGCCCACGGCGTCACGGAGGGAGTGGGGGGCAGCAAAATCCCTGACCCGGCCGGGTGGGAGGGAGGGTCCCCAAATAATCCTGGTGGAATCATGCCTGGCTGATGCGATTCTCTGAGCACTTGGCCTTGGGGAATATCAGGGCTGACCCCGAGGGCCAAGCTCCCCACTCGCCCGCAGACAGCCCGGGTGGGCCGAGCCACCCCGCACCTGGGGCACAAGGCCAGCCGATGCCACGGCCGTGCTGGGCCACACGGGACCATACCAGGCCAAGCCGGGCCACGCTGAGCCAAACTGGGCCAAACTGGGCCACGCCGGGCCAAACTGAGCCACATTGGGCCATGGTGGGCCAAACTGGGCCACACTGGGCCACACTGGGCCACGGTGGGCTGTGCTGGTGGGGAGAGCCGGGGTCCTCCTGACGGTCCACACCAGCAGCCCAGAGCCCGAAGCCCTGACGGTCCACACCAGCAGCCCAGGAAGGCCCCAGAAACATTCCCAGCACAGAGCTACAGGCAGACTCTGGGATGGACGGATGATCCCAGCACTCTTAGAACAAAACATAGAAAGAGAATCGGCCACACAAGACACTGACACACACTGTAGACACTGAAACCCTGTACACACTAACACACTGCAGACACTGACACACACTGTAGACACTGAAACACACTGCAGACATTGGCACACACTACAGACACTGAAACACTGCAGACACTGACACACTGTATACACTGACACTGTAGACACTGACACACTGTAGACACTGACACACTGTAGACACTGACACACTGTAGACACTGAAACACTGTAGACACTGAAACACTGTAGACACTGAAACACTGTAGACACTGACACACTGTAGACACTGAAACACTGTAGACACTGACACACTGTAGACACTGAAACACTGTAGACACTGACACACACTGTAGACACACTGTAGACATTGAAACACTGTAGACACTGACACACTGCAGACACTGACACACTGTAGACACTGACACACTGTAGACACTGACACACTGCAGACACTGACACACTGTAGACACTGACACACTGTAGACACTGAAACACTGCAGACACTGACACACTGCAGACACTGACACACTGCAGACACTGAAACACTGCAGACACTGACACACCGTAGACACTGACACACCGTAGACACTGACACACCGTAGACACTGACACACTGCAGACACTGAAACACTGCAGACACTGACACACTGCAGACACTGACACACTGCAGACACTGACACACCGTAGACACTGACACAATGCAGACACTGAAACACTGTAGACACTGACACACTGTAGACACTGAAACACTGTAGACACTGAAACACTGCAGATACTGAAACACTGTAGACACTGACACACTGCAGACACTGAAACACTGCAGACACTGAAACACTGTAGACACTGACACACTATAGACACTGACACAATGCAGACACTGAAACACTGTAGACACTGACACACTGCAGACACTGACACACTGTAGACACTGACACACTGTAGACACTGACACACTGTAGACACTGAAACACTGTAGACACTGACACACTGTAGACACTGAAACACTGTAGACACTGACACACTGTAGACACTGACACACTGTAGACACTGCTGTTGATGAAATCAACCCTGGAGGCCAGGCCCACAGCCCAGAGGCCAGAGCACAGGCCAGTGTGCCACAGGCCCTGACCTGGCCCCGGCACCACCACAAGTGGCCCCTCGACAACGAGCAAATCAAGCAAGAATGGTGTTTCTTGCTGCAACAACAATCTGGATTCCTAGAACCCTGCGTCCTGTTCAGAAGAAAGCAGGGGACGAGCTGGGCCTCAACCAACTCCACGTGCTCCCAAGTCCTCCTCAGGTGGAAACGCAGCCGCGTCAGGGCCAGCACAGGAGACGGTCCACGGGGGCCCTCAACCTCCAAGCCCCCCAATATCAGATGGCGTCAGGCCAGGAGTTAACGCGTCAACACCGGCTCACGGCCCCGCGCTCTCAGCCCGGGCAGCCCTGCAGTGACGCGGGGGCCTGGCCCAGGGCTGTCCCGCACCTGGAGGATCTCGATGATCTTCAGCTTGGTGTCCATGACGGTCACGTCCTCCTGCTCGCCGCCGCCCCCCTGCTTGCTGGGGAGGGCGCTGGCCGGCCCATCGGGGATGCTCACGGGGAAGATGGAGCCGCGGCTGAGCACCATCTGCGTCATCATCTCGCCCACCCCGTGGATGGTCCTCATGACGTTGTTTCCTGCAGGAGAGACGGCCCCGCTCAGCGCACACGGCCCGGGATGGACGGAGAGGGGCCGAGGTGGGCCAGGACGTGGGCGGGGCAGGAGATGGGACAGCACTCGAGCCACCTGGTTCCGTCCCTGGCACTGCCGGGGGTGGCCCCGAAGGCCCAGGGTGGGCTCTGTGGCGGCACCACCACCCCCTGCACCACCAGAATCAATGGGGGTGATGTGGGGGAGCCGGCGCCAACTTGAACTGAGACCCGGGTTCGAGCCTGGAAGCACACGGGGCCCCAGGCACAGCCTGGAGCGACCTCGAGCGAGAGCACGGCCGGGTGCGGACCCCGTGGAACGAGACGAAAGCCAAGACTGACGCCTCGGGAGGGCAAAGCTGCAAGGTCAAAGTTGAAGGTTCTCAGGAAGCACTTTCCAGGGCTGGGGGCGCGCTGACATCCGTGCCCCCTGCGTGCCCGCCAACACGCGCCCCGCCAGGGAGAGGCTGTTGGCACGGCGTCAGGGGGCGGGAACAGAGCTGCCGGGAAAAGCCTCGCCGGCCGGAGCCGCTCCCAGCTGGCACTTGCCCTGCCCGCCCGTCCCCTGGGCCCGGGAAACAGGACCCGAAGCGCACGAGGAGGGAGTGTGCTGGGGGTCCCCTCGGAAGCCAAGCCCGCCCCCTCCGGCAGCTCTCCCCGGCCGGCTCCCCACTCCTCTGCCCGAGGCCCCAACCGCCCCTGCTGCACTCTCCCACCCGGCCCGACGGAATGGAGGTCGTCTCCTCAAGGGCACCCGCCGCCCCTTCAGGCCCTGCCCCGTGGGTGCACATGGGGCTTGGCCCCAAGGAGACCCGAGAATGTGGTGCAGAAGGGTGTGGGCCGTGGGGAAGGGGAATGGAAGGAGACGGATGAGCTCGAACCCTGGGCTCTGAGTGAAGACAGGCGCCAGGGGGGCTCCCTGGGGGCCAGGAGGGCAGGCTGAGGTGGGGAGGGGGCGGGGGGGAGATACAGGAAAGGACCTGGAAGGTGAGAGGCTTGTCACACCCAGCGTCTCACCCGCGGAGGACCCGGCCGCCCCGAGAGCAGGCGGCCGCAGACACACGCCCTTGAACCCAGCGGAAAGGCAGATTCTGTTTTTTCCCCTCGTGTGGCATCTTTCGGGCAGGAATTAGCTCAGGGTTTTGAGCGTGTGTCAAGGACCTTTCGTCAGACTGCTGCTTGCGAAAGCCCAGCGAGAAGCAGGCGGGCAGTGCGGGAAACGCGGATGACAGCGCGTCTCCCCGTCTGCGCAAGGCCGGCCGGGGCCAGGAGCCAGCCCCTCTCCCCGCCTGCGGCCTCCGGGCGGACGCTTCTGCGGGGCCCTGACCATAGGGCCCTGACGCCCCACGCCCCGGGCCTCATTGCGCCGAGGGCTGGCTGCTGGCAACGCCTGGGCCCTCAAGGGGAACAGGCTTACTCGCCCAGCCCCGGGCTGCGTGCGTTAGCTCCAGCGCGGCCGTCTGGCCAGACATACGCGGGCCCCTCCGTGACTCACCCCGACCCACACCGCAGGCCTCCACCCCCTCACGCCTGCATCCGATTGGGGTCTGCGTGGGCAAGAACCATTTAATCCCAGCGGCTGCGGCCCAGCGAGTCAGACCGGCCACACCATCCCCCAAACACAGCCCCTGCCACCAGGCAGCTAAAACGAGCGCCCAGAACCATGACAATCCGTAACACATGTCGTCGATGTCGGGGGCGCTCACCAGCTGTGCCACACCCGGAGATGCCCGTGGCCCGTGGTCACCACAGACGGCCCGTGAGGACAACAGGAAGCGTCTACACTGGGGACTGTTACGGCTTCAGAAGCACAGTCACGCCCCGTGTCGGAGACAGCGTGAATCTCGGTCTCCGCTTTCCCGCAGAGAAGTTTCTAGATTCTGGGCTGCTGCGGTGGGGCAGAGGCTGTGGGTGCCCGGTCCCCCAGGGCCAGCGGCTCTTCCTCCCGCCCTCCTCGCCTTCCCTGTTCTTGGCTCTTCCAAAGCTTCCCGCTCTAGAACCTGACACTGCAGGCCCGCAGGCGCCGGAAACTCTGGGCCTCTCCCATCAACCCCGTCAGAATCCGCATTGATGGAGAAGGTGTACTGAGGTTGGCTGGTAAAAATGCAGGTTTTTCGGAGTCCGAAGAAGGGAGGAAGGAAGTTGGCCACGAAAGTCAACAGACTTGACTCAGACGGAGAACTCGCTACTGACCCCAATTTCCTCAACAGAAAATGCCGGAGTAAGACACTGGCGGGGGGGGGAAGGTCGCCCGGGTGGTGGGACATCGAAAGCCCGTAGCGACTTATTAGGAAGCACTTTGTAAACCACGGTGTGTAAATAAAGTTAAAAAATAATAATAATACTCAGGCCAGGTGGGGCTCACATGGCCCGCACAGGCCTTGCCTGGCCAAAGTCCCGGTCCCGGTCCCTGACCCCGATGCCCCCCCACAATGCCGCTGGACACGGCCCTGGAGGCCCCGAGCACACACAGGACGTGATCCCCACAACCATATACTGCGAAACAACGGGACGACATCAGACAGACGCTTCTGCGCCACGGGGGAAAGGCGGACCAGAACGGAAGGCCCCGGAGACTGGGAGAGCATCAGCCCAGCGCTGTCCTGACCAAGGGCTGACGGCCGAGACATAGAAGAGCACTGAGAGAACCTCGGGAGCAATAAGCAAACGGCCCCACCAAATAGGTGGGGGAGAGCCCGGGGCGCTGGTCCAGCCGGTAAGGCACTTGCTCCACATGCAGCTGACCTGGGTTCTCTGCCCGGCACCCCACATGGTCCTGAGCATCGCCGGAGTGGTCCCTGAGTGCAGAGACAGGAGCCGCCCCTGAGCACCGCTGGGCGTGGCCCCAAATAAAACAGAGGAAGAAACTTCTTCAGAGAACCGTAAGGAGGGCCTACAGGTCTATGAAAAAATGCTCTGCATCACTAATCATCAGGAAAATGCAAATCAACAACGAGGTACCCCCTCACACCAGAGAGACTGGTGCACACAAAGAAAAATAAATAAACACCCACAGTGCTCACATGGGTGTTGGAAAGGGGAACCTCATTCATTGCTGGTGGGAATGCCGACTCTGGTCCATTTGGAAAAGAATATGACATTCCTCAAAAGACTAGGAATTGGAATATGATCCAGCAATTCCAATCCCAAGAGCCAAAGAAAAAAGAAATCAACTCACAAAAGGCATTAGCACTCCTGTTTCACTGCAGCAATAGACACAACAGCCAAAAGCTGGAACCGACCCGAACATCCAAGCACAGACGACTGGATAAAGAGCTGATGGGACACAGGCACAGTGGAACTTACTCAGCGGTAAGGAAAGATGGAATCGTGCAATCTGCTCCTACATGGATGGACGTGGAGAGTATCTGCAGGATGGACACTGGGGCGAGGGGAAGTGAACTTTCGGTGGAGGCTGGAATGCCAGAGCACTTTAGGCATGAAATGTACCAAGAAGAGTGCTGACAATAACAATGCCTAAGTAAAACTTTAAAAATCAAATACTCGACCGAGTAGACAAGATGACATCCAATTTTCTTATTCTAAATAAACATGCAGTGAATGCAGTGTACCGATGACCATTCAGTGAATGCAGTGTACTGGTGACCCATTCAATGAATGCAGTGTACTGATGACCATTCAGTGAATGCAGTGTACTGGTGACCATTCAGTGAATGCAGTGTACTGGTGACCCATTCAATGAATGCAGTGTACTGATGACCCACTCAGTGAATGCAGGGTACTGATGACCCACTCAGTGAATGCAGTGTACTGATGACCCATTCAATGAATGCAGGGTACTGATGACCATTCAGTGAATGCAGTGTACTGATGACCATTCAATGAATGCAGTGTACTGATGACCCACTCAGTGAATGCAGTGTACTGATGACCATTCAGTGAATGCAGTGTACTGATGACCATTCAGTGAATGCAGTGTACTGATGACCCACTCAGTGAATGCAGTGTACTGAAGACCATTCAATGGATGCAGTGTACTGATGACCCACTCAGTGAATGCAGTGTACTGATGACCCATTCAGTGAATGCAGTGTACTGGTGACCCATTCAGAGTCCAAGAATCCAGGAGCTTGGGAAAACGAGCAAAGCAACACCTTCTCAAAACATGGAACCAAAATAAAGCAACGTTTTCACCATCGATCTTTGAATCTCAAATCCTCCGCGCAGTAAAGAATTTTTCCCATCCCACATCCTACAGAAGGGTTATTCAAAGGACGAGTTGGAAGAGCAATTTATCCCATGAGGGAATCCTACGTCTTACTTGGGTTCCGTCACTGTCAGACACTGACAGTCGTCTCAGGACTCCAAACTGCGAGGTCTCCATTTGCAGAGCTGATCTCCCTAATTCCTAACGGTTGGTGATCTGAGCGAAAAATGAATTTACATGCGAATTGTCTGATTGGGTTGTGATTTAAATACAGTGAAAAGCTCAGGTCCCAAGTGAGAGGTGGCAGCAGTTTTGACAAGGGCGTGTCACCCAGATGTCGAACCCCCGTCACTCCCAGCCAGCTCCTCCCTGCCTTTCCGGCTCGTCCCCGCTGCCCTCCTCAACACACCAAGGTCAACCTCTCCTGTTCCATCAGCCCCTGGACACACGCAGGGGAGTCCAGGCTCAGGGCCCCGGCTTCCGTGAAACAATCGCGGTGAGAGAGCTGGTCTCAAGTGCCATCTCTCGGTGAGAGAGCACCATCTCCCGGTGCTCAGGTGCCGGGGTCTCGATGGCGTCCCACCAGGGACTGGGGTGAAATGAGAAATCTGCTGGTTCTCAACAGCGAGGCGTGCGCTCACAGAGAGACTCCGTCAGACTCCACAATGCTCCCAAAGGCAAACTAATGGGTTCATAACCCAACGGGGTAAAACCCTTCTCGGGAAATGCCCCCATCCCGGGTCCAGGCACAGGGGCTCAAGTGCAGCCGTGGGAACAGGGCGGTGAGAGCCAGACTTCACCCCCGGGGCCACGTGGCCAAACACAAGGGGACCAACTGGTAGGACGGGGGCGGGGAGGCAGCCACGGGAAGGAAACAGGCGGAAGGGAGCCTGGGGGGGCCCAAAGGATCCAGCGCGGGGCCTGCTGGATCTCGGCTGAGACCCAGCCCCGCAGGAATCACCCCAGCCTCCTTGGGAAAGTGCTCATGGCCACTGAGACAGTCGCCCAGGGAAGGGGGCGGGAGCCGCCCTGGCCCGGACACCTCTGGGATTTGGACCCCCAAGCCTCAAAGGAGCTGTGAAGGGGCCCTGGGAGAGAGGGCACGGCAGGGACCGTGCAGGCCTTGCACACAGCTGACCGGGGTTCATCCCCGGCACCCCAGAGGGTCCCCCAAGCATCAGCAGGGGTGATCCCCGAGTGCAGAGCCAGGAGTCAGCCCTGAGCACTGTGGGGTGCGGCCCAGGACAGGTGGGGGTCGGGGGTTCTAGATGACCCCAGAGAAGGAGCCTTTAGCAGACAGGATGGACAGGAGCAAGTTCTGGAAGCTTCCATAAGAGGTGAGGGAACAAACGCAGGCAAGGAAGGAGGTGCAGCTGCCCCGGGAACACCCTTCCCGCAAGGCCGGACGCGTGGGCGCCCCGGAGAGCCCCGACAACCACTGAGGAAGAGGCTCCGTGAAGGGCTGAGGGCCGCGGAACTTGTGGGTGATTCCTACGTCCCCCCAGACCAACGGCCTCGCTGGGTCACGGCTGCCCTTCAGACCAGCACGCAGAAAACTGGGGAGCAGGGGCTGGAGCAATAGCACAGCGGGTAGGGCGTTTGCCTTGCACGCGGCCGACCCGAGTTTGAATCCCAGCATCCCATATGGTCCCCTGAGCACCACCAGGGATAATTCCTGAGTGCATGAGCCAGGAATGACCCCTGTGCATTGCCGGGTGTGACCCAAAAAGCAAAAAAAAAAAAAAAAAGAAAACTGGGGAGCAGTCGGGGAATGAAGCCCCCACTGAGTCAGACTCCAAGGTGCCCAGACACGGAGTGAGGAACAGGGAGAGGACGGGCGGGGGCAGTCCTGGGTGGAGCCTCCCAGGGGGTCATAGGGGACGGGTGGGGGCAGTCCTGGGTGGAGCCTCCTAGGGGGGTCGTAGGGGACGGGTGGGGGCAGTCCTGGGTAGAGCCCTCCCAGGGGGGTCGTAGGGGACGGGGCGGGGGCAGTCCTGGGTGGGGCCCTCCCAGGGGGCCATAGGGGACGGGTGGGGGCAGTCCTGGGTGGAGCCTCCTAGGGGGCCGTAGGGGATGGCCAGGCAGTCCTGGGTGGAGCCCTCTTACTCTCCCGGTAACCCAAGGACAGCGCAAGCCTTCCCGGGCCAGAATCATTCCCGTCACTTCGAGCTAACTCCACGCTCCCAGCTCGTCTGCGGGAACAGGAGGGCGGGAGGCAGCCTGGGGTGGACGCTGAGCCAGTACCGGCCACTCACTGGCAGTGTGGAACATCCATCTGAAAGCTCGGAGCAGCCAAAGGAAACCCACCATTGGTCTGCACTGCCAAGGTCCGGAGAGAGATTTCTGCCGCTCAGAGGCAGACAGATACACTCAGACACGCACATCCTGGGACTGCCATCGTTAGCGGAACACAGGGCTGAGCACCGGGCTGAGAGGGCCCCGGGCAGGGCGTGGAAAAGCTGCAGAATCAGGAAAATAGGATTCTCAGAGTTTCTGTCTCCCGCTGATTCTCAGTCAATAAATCTGAGTCTGGGGCTGGAGCGATAGCACAGCGGGTAGGGCGTTTGCCTTGCACGCGGCCGACCCGGGTTCGAATCCCAGCATCCCATATGGTCCCCTGAGCACTGCCAGGAGTAATTCCTGAGTGTAGAACCAGGAGAAACCCCTGTGCATCGCCGGGTGTGACCCAAAAAGCAAAAAAATAAATAAATAAATAAATAAATCTGAGTCTTTGTTCACTGTATCACTGTGTCACTGTCATCCTGTTGTTTGTCGATTTACTCGAGCGGGCACCAGTAACATCTCTGTACCTCTCTGCCCTGAGATTTTATTTTTTGTTTGTTTGTTTGTTTTTGGGTCACACCCATCGATGCACAGGGATTACTCCTGGCTCGTGCACTCAGGAATTACTCCTGGCAGTGCTCGGAGGACCATATGGGATGCTGGGAATCGAACCCGAGTCAGCCGTGTGCAAGGCAAACACCCTACCTGCTGTGCTATCACTTCAGCCCCCCTGCCCTGAGATTTTAGCAGCCTCTCCTTACTCATCTTTCCCAATGATTGGAGGCTCTTCAGAGTCAGGGGAATGAGACCTGTTATCGTTACTGTATTTGGCATATCAAATATGCTACAGGGAGCTTGCCAGGCTCTGCCGTGCGGGCGGGATACTCTCGGTAGCTTGCTGGGCTCTCTGAGAGGGATGTATATACTGTCATCCCGTTGATCATTGATTTGCTCGAGTGGGCCCAGTAACGTCTCCATTCAACCTAGCCCTGAGATTTTAGCAGCCTCTCTTTACTCTTTCCTCCCAATGGTGCTGCATTAGAGGCTCTTCAGGGTCAGAGGAATGAGACCCATCATTGTTACTATATTTGGCATATGAATATGCCACGGGGAGCTTGCCAGGTTTTCCAAGAGGAAGAACTAGGCTATCAGATGTCGTGCGGCCGCATTGCAGCCGAGTGCTTCCGGGAGCTTGGTTTTATAGTCTGTGGATGTAGGCTGTTGATGGGATTACACGGCACCAGGGGCAGTTTCTGGGTGTGACTGCCTAGCTACTGGGAAATGGGGAATCTGGGTGGAAGAGGCCCAGTCCCAATCCAAGCAGCCTTGAAGATCACGGCCCCAGGTCCCGCACACCTGGGTTCCTCTGCCGGTTCCTTCATGTGTGGGGCTCATTCGAACGTGTTTGTTACTGAATGGTATAATCTGACTCTTGGGCTCACAGGCCCTTCTTGTAACTTCAATACGGGAGAGAGACTCAGAAAAAGTTCTGGAAAGAGAGGCTGGAGAGAGTGCAGGGCTAAGGCACGCGACTTGCCCCATGAAGACCCCACGGCTGCCCGAGCACTCCCCAGTGCAGCCTTGGGAACCCCAAATAACCCTGAGGTGACCCCCAGCACCACCCTCAAGCTGACCCTTGGACCAGCTGACCCTAGAACCCCAGGGAACAGCCTCCCAGCCTCCTGGACGCCACCTAGGGTCCCCATCCCCCCAAAAATGACTCAGACACACAATGCCTATCTGCCCTACGGGGGACTCCGGCTCATCTTCCAACCCGTGCACGTTCACACAAAGGAGCGTTAGGAAAGGATCCAGGGAAGACGAGGCAGCTCAGAGGACGTCCGGGGGAGGGGGCGGAGAGACAGAGCGGCCAGGATGGAAGCAGACGCAGCTCGGGCTGGGGTGCGGGGAGAGGGTCTGCACCCATGGCGGAAGTGGGGCCGAGAGGGCTGCGCAGGGAGCCGGGGTCAGCGGGAAAACAGCCGAGCCTGTGACGGAAACGTCCGGGACACGCCAAACTATGTTCAGGGGGGGGACAATGCTCGGCTTTAAGAAACTGGTTTTGGTCCGACCAGTACAGTCCCTTCCAGTCGGGCTGCCAGTGGGCGCGGCTGTTTCACGCTGAGCCGCCTCGGAAAGGGAGAAACGGGCAGGAGAGCTAGGACGGGGCACAGGCAGGGGCCCCGGTCGCCCCCGGGAGCACTGCAGGGGCTAACCCCGAGCCGAGAGTAGCCCCTGGGCACCCTGAGTAACTCAGACGGGAAGTAGAGGGCAGTGCTAGGGGCGAGGAGGGCAGTGCTCGCTCCCTCTCTTCCTCTCCCTCCCTCCCTCTCCCTCCCTCTCTTTCCCTCCCTCCCTCTCCCTCCCTCTCCCTCCCTCCCTCTCCCTCCCTCTCCCTCTCTCCCTCCTTCTCCCTCCCTCTCCCTCTCTCCCTTCCTCACCCTCCCTCCCTATCCCTCCCTCTCCCTCCTTCCTCACTCTCCCTCTCCCTCCCTCTCTTTCCCTCCCTCCCTCTCCCTCCCTCTCCCTCCCTCCCTCTCCCTCCCTCTCCCTCTCTCCCTCCTTCTCCCTCCCTCTCCCTCTCTCCCTTCCTCACCCTCCCTCCCTATCCCTCCCTCTCCCTCCTTCCTCACTCTCCCTCCCTCTCCCTCTCTCTCCCTCTCCCTCCCTCTCCCTCTCTCCCTCCTTCTCTCTCCTTCTCTCTCCCTCCCTCTCCCTCTCTCTCCCTCCCTCCCTCTCCCTCCCTCTCCCTCCCTCTCCCTCTCTCCCTCCTTCTCTGTGCTTCTCTCTCCCTCCCTCTCCCTCTCTCTCCCTCCCTCCCTCTCCCTCTCTCTCCCTCTTTCCCTTCCTCACCCTCCCTCCCTATCCCTCCCTCTCCCTCCTTCTTCACTCTCCCTCCCTCTCCCTCTCTCTCCCTCCCTCCCTCTCCCTCTCCCTCTTCCTCTCTCCCTTTTCTCCCTCTCCCTCCCTCTCCCTCTCTCTCCCTCCCTCTCCCTCTCCGTCTTCCTCTCTCCCTTTTTCTCCCTCTCCCTCTCTCTCCTTCTTCCTCTCTCCCTATCTCTTCCCTCCCCCTCTCTCCCTCTCTCTCTCTATCACACACTGCATGGATATTTGCTCCGGGGGTGCCATCTACCCCCCGCCATGAAGAGCACCCTACAGAGAGCAGCGAGCACCCTCCAGAGAGCGGCGAGCACCCTCCAGAGAGTGGCGAGCACTGCAGCCCGTCTTCACGGAAGAGCCGTGACACTCAGACAAGGCTCCTCGTGCCCTCAGGGAGAAAGCGCTTCCCGGTAGCGGCCAGGGTCTTCCTCTGCTGCCGCCAGCAGGGCCGGGCGCCCCGCCCCGCCTCCCGCCCCCTCTCCCTGCACCCGGGAAGCGCAGCTGCACTGCCCGGAAAAGCACTTCAAGGTGGACGAGCCCAGAGGGAGAGGAAGAAAGCTCCGCCGAGACTCAGCTGCACCGGCCGTGTCCAGACACACACGAAGCTCAGGACCCCGGGCTTTGCGGTAGGCCACTCCTGCCCGGCTGCTCCAGATGGGGCAGGTGCCGTCCCTCGCCTGCCCCAGGAGTCCCGGCGGCCGCCGTCTTCCAGAAGCCCACGAGAAGCCCAGGTGTGCGGGAGCAGGCGTGGCAAACGCCGGGCCTTGCGGGACAGGGGAGGAGCCGGTCCCTCCCCCCCATGGCACTCTGCGGTGACACGCACCAACCGGCCCCGCCTACTTACTAAGCCCCTACACGACCACGATCCACAGACACACAGACGAGTCTCGGAACCCAGCAGCTCGCTGCAAAGATCTCCCCAGACCCTAATTACGAAACGTTTAGAATTCCAGGACATTCCAAGCTCTTCACAACAAGCGATACAAAGCAAATTGCCTAGCACTGCCTTCTCGGCAGGTTTGCGGGGTGGTGGGAAAATTCCAAATAATAATGGTGGGGCTGGTGTCGAAATACTGAACGGAATCAAAGTAGGGAGAGAGAGAGAGAGCACTGTGGGAATTGTGTGCCACACCGGCAGGGGGAGGGTTGGGATGGGGGAATACCGGGGATTCTGGTGGTGGAAGACGTGCTCTGGGGAAGCGGCGGGTATTTGATCATTGCATGACCAAAACTCAAGCACGAACGCTTTGTCACTGTATCTCACGGTGACACAATTGAAAAAAAGAAAGTTCCACTGAGGCCGAGGCTGGTCCTGACCGGAGAGGGCGCAGGCCGCACTCTCTCCCGGTGCGTCCTGCTCCAGAGACCCAGGGCCCAGGGCAGCCGGGAAAGCAAAGCCGCCCCTGGGGGGCCGTGGCAGGGAGCAGGGGCGCGGCCCCATCGCATCACCAGGTCTCTGGGCGAGGACCCGCCTGCTCTATTCTTGTGCCCGAGACAACGGGCTGGGGGACACGCCTCCTCCTAAACGGTGCCCGAGGCGCCCGTTTCCCTCCAGCTCAGTTCAGCCCACCAGGGCGGGGCCTGAGGACCCCCGGGGTCGGTGCACGGGCTGGGCCGCCAACTGCTGTGCCCCCGCCTCAGTCAGCCCCCCTGCACGGTTCTCAATGGCTCTCAACGACCGAGAGAGCGAACAGGAAAACCGTTTTTTAAAACACAGCATTTTGGAGAGCAAACTGTGTCTCAGGGCCGACCCGCCTGGCGTGAGGACAGAAATCCTTGGGGCGGCCCGGGCAGCAGCTGGGCTGGGTGCCCCGACCTGCAGGGGGCGGCGGTGAGCGTCCACTCTGCCCAGCTGGGGAGCAGAGCCCCGCCTGGCCACAGGCAGACCCCGCCCTCATCGGACAGCAGCAGGGCCTGCCTCTCTAACTGCGCCAGTCACGGTCGCGGGAGGAGCGGGAGGGGAGTCTCGGGCCCGCTGCCTTGCCACCGCTCTGCCCTCGCTCTCTCCCTACGCGGGCTGGGGTCTCCCGGGCACGCGCAGGAGATCCTGGGGCCTGTGGACTCCCGGGTGGGTGCTGGCCCACGGGGGCAGAGGTGCTTGGGCCCCGCAGTGCTGGGTCACCCGAGGCCTTCGGGGCTACACCCAGCCACGCTGCAGGGCACACGAGGTGCCAGGGATTGAGCCGGGCATGGGCACACACAGACACGTGCCGGGACGCCCCCCGCTCCCCAGCTCTGACGGTCCCGCGGGTGTTTCCTCAGACGGGGCCTGGGGGTCTGCCATTTGCATATTTTCTTAGACCCCCAGGAGCCCACGCTGCCCCCTCCCGGGCTCCAGAGACTGTCTCTACCCCGGCTGGCTTTGTTCACCCCTCCTCTGGGCCTCCCCCAGACCCTCGACATCACAGCCTTCTCCCTCCTCTTCCTCCGTGTCGCAAAGGTGCTCCCACTCCAGCCTGCTCTCCCTCCCGGCTCTCGTCCTTTCGTCCCTGACCCCGAAGCACCACGTGAAGAGTCGCCTTTACCCTTCCTTCCCGAGCCAAGTCTCCCTCTCCCGCTGACTGCTCCACCCCCACCTGAGCTGGGGGGCTCGGGGCGTTCCTCCCCCAGGGCTGGTGCAGATGCCCAGGTCCGCCGCAGGAGGCTGGACGGCAGTTCCCTTCGCAGATAGGGACCCCCGGCCCCGGCGCTGGGCTTCTCCTCTGCTTTGATCTGAGCGCCAGTGCACAGGGACGGACGCCTCTGCTCCCGCGGGCACCCCGGGAGGAGGACGCTGAGCTGCTCAGGCCTCCGGCGCCCTCTGCTGCCCGTGCCGGGACGCGGACGCCAAGGGGCTCCTTTGACCCTGCGGCCTTCGGGATTTCCCTAACTTGCTCCCGCGAGTCTCTGCCAGGGTTCACTCTGTCATCCTGGAGCCCGTGTGTCTCCACCGCTGCTCTCTGTGCTGGGGGGAGCCCCCGGCCGTGCCCAGGTCACCTGCGAAGCCGCAGCCACACCTGCGGCCAGGAGGGGAGGCAGCGACACGGTACCCGGCACCCCCGACCCGAGGCTCCCTGACTCAGCACTGCTCACCAGAGTCTGGCAGCACCGGCGTCTCCAGGACGACGTCCCCGCTGGCTGTGCCGGGCCCTGCAGCTCAGAGACCAGCAGCGCCGCCTGCTGCTGAGCCCGGAGGAACAGACGTGCCTGACCCTGCCTCTGACTCCCGGGACAGTGCTCCCACACAGGCTCCACCTTCCTCTTCTAGCTGCTTCTGTCCCCCGAGGCCCCTGGAGCGGGCGCCGCCGGCTTCCCCGCAAGCCCGCGTGGGTGAAAACGCTCTCCCCAGCACTGGGCATCACGGCTGCTGCATCCCACGGTGTCCACTGGGCACCACAGCGACTGCGTCCCACAGTGACCACTGGACAGAGGGCACTGCCTTCCCCAGCACTGCGGTGCCCCGTCCCCCCCCTGAGGAAGGCGTCGGCCAACGGCAGCTGAGGCCCTGGGCCTGACGGGGCAGCTGGGCCCATGGACACGGGGTGGTCAGCGCTGCCCCCTTCCCGACCTGGATGCCCTGAGCATCCTTCCACATATGCGCCCCGCCCCCGGGTATTTCGGGGTGCCCAGCCCAAAGCACTGTAGGCGCCACACCTCAAGGCCACATGCCAGGGGCCAGGTGTGTCCTGCGTCCCTCAGAGGAAGCTCGGAGCTGACCCATCTGCGTCCTCGAGACCAGCACCGAGAGGCGGGCGGGCCTGGGGTGGAGACGGCCCCCAACCCCCCCCCAGCTGCACACCTGCCCTTTGGGCATCGCTCCCCGCCCCCACGGCCGTGGCAGCTTCTCCCCACGCCCCTGGCGCCGCTCAGCACCCACCCGAGGCCAACACCAGCGATTTCTCTTCTCCCTGCAGGCGTCAGACCGGTGCGAGCCCCTCGCAAGCCCTACCTCCGTCTTGGAACTTGCTTAATCTTTCCAGGTACGACGACAGGGGGACCTGGACGATGTCCAGGATGGCCAGCAGCGTCCTCGTCAGCCTCAGCAGCTCGCTGAAGCTGTAGAAGCCGAAGTAAATGAGGTTCCGGGCCAAGTGCACCACCTGGGGGCAGACACGGGCGGGGACGGGGGAGACGTCAGAGACGAGACTAAATGCTGGTTCTCCCATGACTGCCCAGACCAGTCTGAGTGTTTCCAAACCTCCTTTAACTCCGAGGAACTGAAATACCCATAAAAGCAACCCCGTGAGCTCTGATTTATTCAGATTTTTAAAAACCCAAATCAGGGGCTGGAGCGATAGCACAGCAGGTAGGATGTTTGCCTTGCATGTGGCTGACCCGGGTTCGATTCCCAGCATCCCATATGGTCCCCTGAGCACTGCCAGGGGTAATTCCTGAGTGCAGAGCCAGGAGTAACCCCTGAGCATTGCCAGGTGTGACCCAAAAGAAAAAAAAAAAAACAATATCATCCCAGTTTGTCAACCTATCCACGGCCCAGGCAACAAGAAGGGGGCGACTGGGCGAGACCCCGGCAGGCAGAGGAGCGCCCGAGGTCAGCCACCTGCGGTTCCTACCAGCGACGGTAAGGCAGGGCTGTGAGCAGCAGGACACTCGCCTCGCTCGAGTGACCAGGCCACGTGAAGTTTACCCAGAAATAACGAGCTCCTGACACTGCCTCCCTCTGGTGCCACAGGGCTGACCGGTGTGAGCGGGTCCTACTGGACAGTGGCCTTCCACCCACTCCCCAGAGGAAGGCCTGAGGGGCCAACGGAATGTACTGGAAAGGCCTGTCACCTCGGAGATGAGCCGAGGGAAGACTGAAACCCTCTCTCTTCCTGTCTCTCCCTCCCACCCTCCTCCCTCCCTCCCTCCCTTCCTCCTTCTCTCTCTCCCTCTTCTCTCTCTCCATCTCTCCTGTTTCTCTCTTTCTCCCTCTCTCTCTTACCCTCTCCCTCTCCTTCTGTCTTTCCCACTTTCCCTCTCTCTCCCTTTACCCTCTCCCATCCTCCCTCTCTCTCTCTCTCTTTTTCTCTCTCTCTCTCTCTCTCTCTCTCTCTCTCTCTCTCTCTCTCTCTCTCTCACACACACACACACACACACACACACACACACACACACCACACACGCACTCACATGACCAAGAAAGGTCCATGAGTATCAGTCGATGCTGTTCCCGGAAGTGCCAGAGCCAGGGCCCGCCCCGGCATGGTCACCCCCATGGCAGACCCTCACGGGCACCTCACGGGCACCGCCAGACGCTCCCTGGGACAACAGCTGTGCCAGGGAGCAGGAGCAGCTCTCGGCGTGCGCCCAGGCTGCAGCTTTGGCCCCGTGGCCGTCAGGTCACGTTGTAACTAGAAATATTTCGACTCAGGTCAATGCCGCTAAAACTGTCGACTCCCAGGAGGGGAAACAGTGTCGAAACACGAGAATACACAACTCTGTTCGCGGAGGCAGTCAGGCCTAGAGGGAACGGGGAGAGCCAGCTGGGGCTGGCTGGTGGTCAGCAAAGCGCGAGGAGCGTCTCGAGTGAGTCCCCGGCAGCGTGGCCATCCACCAGGCGACAACAGCCCAGGCACGGGGGTCACGCCTCGGGCACTGGGCAGTGCGCTCTGGGCGAGACTCGCCGAGTCGCCCGTGGGCCCGACGTACCTCGAAGGTCAGCTTGTTCTTCTCCTTGTCCCCGAAGGGGAAGGGCTGGTTGACCACCTCCTTCAGGTACTCCTCCACGAACGCCATGGTCAGCGCGAACTTCCTCTTCATGTCGCTCCTGGAGGAGTCGGTGATGGAGTCGTACCTGCAGAGAGCGCGGCGCGGTGAGCTGGCCGCCGGCACGAGGCTCTCCCCCGCCCGCACCCCTCCTGAGCGCGCCCACGGGCGCCTGCCGGGTCCCCCCGCTGCCCCCCGCCAACACGCTGCTGCCCCGGGCGCGACCTCCCGCCCGCCGCGGCCCGGCCTACTCGTGGATGCTGATCTTGGTGGGGATCTCGGTCCAGAGCCGGGCGTAGCGCACGGGCACCACGGGCTCCTGCGGGTCGCGGTCCACGTGCATGTGCAGCATCAGGCGGCAGAAGGACGCGCGCAGGTCGAAGGGCAGGCTCTCGTCCGCCACGCAGCGCAGGATCAGGTCCACCGACAGCTGCGTGGAGATCTGGTCGATGGCCAGGTACTGGCGGTCCAGGCACATCCGCGCAAACAGGTTCAGCTGGAACCTTCCGGAGAAGACAGGCCACGTGACGCCGGCCCTGGGACACTGTCCAGCACGGCCAGGTCAGGAGGGACCCGATGACGCCCATGTTGGAGGTGGGACATTCGGGGTCAGGTCATGTGGTCAAGGACCACGTGGAGATGAGCACGCATGTCCGCCGGTGCAGTCACAGTCTTAGCACGCTCAGGAAGCTCACCTGTGTCTGTCCGTGCGTGTGTGCGTCTGTGTGTCATGCGTGTGTCTATGTCTGTGCATCTATATCTGTTCCTGTGTGTGTGTGTCTATGTGTCTGTTCATGTGTGTCTGTGTATCTATCCATGTTTCTGTGTGTCTATGTATGTGTGCGTGTTTATCCATGTGTATGTCAGTGTCTGTCCATGTGTCTGTCCGTGTACGTGTCAGTGTGTTGGTGTGTCTGTGTATTTGTCCATAAGTGTGTGTCTGTGTATATATCTGTCCAGCTGTATGTGTGTATGTGTATGTATCTACATGTGTATCTATGTATATCTGTATGCATGTGTGTCTGTGTATGTTTGCATTGTATATGTGTCTATACATCTAAGTGTCTGTGTGTGTATCACTGACTGCATGTCTGTGTGTCTGTGTCTGTGTGCATCTGTGTCTGTGTCTGTCGGTCCAGAGCCGGGCGTAGCGCCAGGGCACCACAGGCTCCTGTGTGCATCTGTGTGTGTGTCTGTGTTTTGTGCATCTGTGTCTGTGTGCATCTGTGTCTGTGTGTCTGTGTCTGTGTGTGTCTGTGTGCATCTGTGTGTCTGTGTCTGTGTGCATCTGTGTGTGTGTGTCTGTGTCTGTGTGCATCTGTGTCTGTGTGTGTGTCTGTGTCTGTGTGTGTCTGTGTCTGTGTGTGTGTCTGTGTCTGTGTGCATCTGTGTCTGTGTGTGTCCATGTCCGTGTGTGTCTGTGTGCCTCCTCTCTTTAAGTAGAAATGCACAGGCCTGAGGGCTCTGAATGTCCCCCGAAACCCTCTCTCCTTCCTCCCCGGAGCCTCGAGCTCAGATCTCAGTGCTCTGTCCTGCCCACCCCCCCCCTCCCCTGCTGCCTCAGGCCTCCAGTGGCCCGGCCATCGCACCCACACTCTGTCGCCTCCTCCCTGGGTCACAAGCCAGCAGGGGCTCTGGACGGCCCAGCCAGGCCAGCTCTGCCCTCCCTGCCTGGGGCTGGGGGCACAGGCTGGCGGGGCCCCTCCCCAGCTTCCGCCCCGTCACAGGCGCCCGCTGGAGCCGCAAGAGGATTCTGGCCACTGCGCACACGGGCACCATATGCCACCCCTGTACCCACAGAACTCTCCACACCGCTCCCCCTCCTCCCCTCCCCCTCTCCCCTTCTCGCCTCTCCTCTCTGTCTCTCCCCTCTCTCTCTCTCTCTCCTCTTTCTCTCCTCTCTGTCCCTCCCTCTCCCTCCTTCTCTCTCTCCCTCTCCCTCTCCCCCGCCCAGACCAGTGCTGTCTCTGCCTCAGCGGCTGCCCCGCCAATTCCTTCCCTCTCCCCCTTCCTCCAAGTCACACATGCACATGCACGCCTGTGTCTCAGGGACAACCACCCCCCATGCCAAAGACCCGAGCACTGCCAGTGGAGTCTATGGCAAAGAGAGACGGGAGCTGGTCTCTGCAGAGTTCGGGCCTCGGGCTGACGCCAGCCCCTTCTCAGGCCCGACGGCTGACTTCAGGGGCACCAGCGAGCCCCGCGGCGGGAAGGGGCTACCTGTAGTAGGTGAGCACCTCCAGGTCCGCCTTGGTGCCCTCCTTGGCCTCCTGGGCCAGGTGCCTGATGGCCTTGCCGTGAGGCTCCTTGTTGCTGTCGATCCAGTACAGCCAGACTTCGTCCTCGTCCACGTCGTCGGCCAGGATGGACGGCTCCATGGGGTTGTCCATCTGCATGGAGACCAGCCTGGGAACAACGGAGACGGCACATGAGGCCGATTCATGGGGCCCCTCAAGGAGAAGGAACACACATGCACACGCACACGCATGCACACGCACACATAGCACTCACATGCATGCACACACGCGCACACATGCACGCGCACGCACATGCACACATAAGCACTCACTTGCATGCACACGCACATACACATGAGTATATTTGCACATGCATGCACACACATGCATATGCATGTAAATATGTGCGCGCACATGCACATGCACACATAAGCACTCACATGCATGCACACATGCACACACACATGAGTATACTTGCACATGCACGCACACACATGCATATGCATGTACATATGCATGCACACATGCACACGCACACACATGCACACATAAGCACTCACATGCATGCACACACACATGAGCATACATGCACATGCACGCACACACACATATGCATGCACACATGCACACACATGCACCTGCATACACATGCACACATAAGCACTCACATGCATGCATGCACACATACACGCACACACATGCGTGCACACGCCCACGCCCACGGCCTCACTTGGTCTGGATGAGGATGTCAGCGTTCCCTGGGCTCAGCATGAATTTACAGATGAGTTCTTGGGTGACGGGGATCGCGGTGGTATTCGACACACAGAGATCTGATAAATAATCCAAAAATCTGGCAAGATGAGGAAAAAAGAGCAATAAAATGTTAAGAAAAAGGCTGTCACGGCCGGAGAGATAGGACGGTGGGGAATGAGCCCGTCGTGCAGGAACCGAGCTGCCTTGGCCTCCCAGCACGTCTGGTCACCCTGTCCCCGCCAGGGCTGGGCCCGGAGCACAGAGCCCGGAGGAAGCCCTGAGCACCGCCGAGTGTGGCCACAGGTGGTGGTGCCGCCGCAGCACAGACAAATGCAGGGGGGCAGGGGGGCCGGAGGGCACCAGCGCCTCCTCCGGAGCCTGACTTCCAGGAACCACCTGCGGCCTTAGACACGGACTGTCCGTCCACTCGGCAGCATCACGGACTTTGCTCCAAGCAGGAGGACACTTGATTCTCCCCCTTTGCGGGTGCTCACCCCCGCCAGCCTCTAGGGGGCACCAGTAACGTCTCCATGGTGAGACGTGTTGTTACTGTTTCTGGCATATCGAATACGCCAACAGGGAAACAAAGAAACACTGCCCATCTTCTAGACCCCTCTGTACCTCCCCCGGAAACGGTAACGTGGTGCAAGAGAAACAGAACTGGGCGTGTGACAGCTCATCTGCCCGCGACCCCCTTGGGACCACAGAGATCGCGCTGGCTGAGCCGCTTCCACTCTCTCATTTCCGAAACGTGAGCACCAGGGTAGGGCCGAGGGCCGCACGGTGGCGGGTGGGGATTTTATTTTATTTTATTTTATTTTTGCTTTTTGGGTCACACCTGGCGATGCACAGGGGTTACTCCTGGCTCTGCACTCAGGAATTACTCCTGGTGGTGCTCAGGAGGCCATATGGGATGCTGGGATTCGAACCCGGGTTGGCTGCGTGCAAGGCAAACGCCCCACCCGCTATGCTATCGCTCCAGCCCCGGGTGGGGATTTTAATCGGACAACGTGTATGGATATACTCTGAAACAGAACCGAGCAATATAAAAGCCGACCTGATCGGACTGAAAATCAACTGAGTCCGTCAAGACTTTGACCTCCAGTAAGGCAGTGACTGTTGTACGTGGGCAGAGAAGCAATAAGCCCACAGAGTTTTGTCCATAACCGTTAGTGAAACGGGGGCCAGAGCCATCGCACAGTGGGGAGAGCGTTCGCCTCGCATGTGGTCGACCCGAGTTCAATCCCTGGCATCCCATAAGGCCCCCTGAGCACCATCAGGAGTAATTCCCGAGTGCAGAGCCAGGAACAATCCCTGTGCATCGCCGGGTGTGACCCAAAAAGCCAAAAAGCATAAGTTTGTGGAATGAAAGTTCTGAAACTTTCCCAAGTTCTGAAAATAGGGCCAGAGTCCACAGCACAAGGGGGGCGCGGCCTTCCAGGTCTCTCCCTGGCACCCCATTCGGTCCCCCAGGACCTCCGGGACAGATCCCTGAGCACGGGGCCAAGAGTCAGCCTCGAGCACCACAGGGTGTGCCCCAAAGTTCCCCCCACAAAAAAAAAAAAAAAAAGTGAAAAACTCCAAGTTGGGAGAGCAAAGGCGCAGGCCGTGCCGGGAGCGCTCGGACCTGGGCTCGCGGTTCCTCCGCAGCAGGCTGACGAAGGTCTCTATCTCCTTGGCTGTGATGTGCTTCTCCAGCAGCTTCCTGTTGTTGTGCAGCAGGGCTGTGATGGTGTCCTCGGCCAGGATGTCGTAGCCGATCTGGGACTGCATGACGCAGAAGTTCCTCGCGATGTATTCCTGCGAGGCAGAAGGGCCGTCAGAGCCGCGTCCGAACACGGGAGCAGCCCGGAGGGCCGGGAAACGGCTCCTCCATCACGAGGGCCGTCTCGGGAGGAGAGGAGAATCCGTTAGGCTCTGCCTAGCGTAAATCGTGCCCGAAAATGAAGCACCTAGAAACGATCCTTCAGAGGAGTGCCTGTTTCCCTCCGAGGGGGGAAATACAACAATCGCCCAAGCGAAAAGCACAACATTCTGGATCAGAGGACAGCAGAGGGCCGCTTGCCTTGCCTGTGGTTGACCAGGGTTCGATTCCCAGGATCCCTTATGGTTCCAAGAGCACTGCCAGGAGGGATTCCTGAGTGCAGAGACCTGAGCACTCTGGGTGTATCCCCCCCTCCAAAAAAAAAATTTTCAAATGACAACTTTCTATCACTGAGTAACTGAGAATTCCGTCAGCACAGTCTCCAACATGAACAAATCCTGGCCGTAACGAGCTAGCAAGAAGAATCCTCTTTGGGACTCCCAGGATACAGGTGGGGACCCAGGAACGGGGTCCAGGGCAGAGAGATTTTTTTTTTCTGTTTCTGCTCTAAAACCTTATTCTAAAAGGCTGCGGAAGCTGCTTCATGCAGTTCTTCACTGCACATCAACGAGAAAAGCATGTTCCCGCCTCGCTGAGATTCACTGGCTTTCCTCTCCCGGGCCCGCCGGCCCCCTGGCTGCTCCACACGTCACAGCGCAGCCCCTCCAGGGGACAGGGACAGAGGTCTGTTCCTGAGACGCCCACGGCCCTGCCCTGCCAGCGGTTCAGATCTCACCCGGGAGCAGCAGAACCACAAAGAGGCCATCGCACATGTGGCCGCTCCCACCGGGCCTGGCTGTGTACCTGTTCTTTTCTTTTTACTTTTTTTTATTTTATTTTATTTTATTTTATTTTTGAAATTTTATTGATTCACCATGATATAATTATAAGATTTCATGTCTGAGTTACAATCACACAATGATCAAACACCCATCCCTCCACCAGTGCACATTCCCCACCACCAATATCCCCAGTATACCCCCCCTTCCCCACCCTCCCCCTGCCTCTAAGGCAGACAATATTCCCCATACTCTCTCTCTACTTTTGGGCATCATGGTTTGCAAGGCAGACACTGAGAGGCCATCACGTTTGGTCCATTATCTACTTTCGGCATGCATCTCCCATCCCGACTGGTTCCTCCAGCCATCGTTTTCTTAGTGATCCCTTCTCTAGTCCAGCTGTCCTCTCCCTGCCCGCTCATGAGGCAGGCTTCCAACTACGGGGCAATCCCCCTGGCCCTTGTATCTACTGTCCTCGGGTATCAGCCTCATGTGATGTTATTCTATACTCCACAGATGAGTGCAGTCCCTCTGTGTCTGTCCCTCTCCTTCTGACTCACTTCCCTCAGCATGAGACTCCCCATGCCCATCCACTTATAAGCAAGTTTCATGCCTCCATCTCTCCTAACGGCTGCGTCGTGTTGGTACCTGGTTCTTGCGGTAGTCCCGCTGGGAGTGGCGCAGGACGCGGTAGCACAGGCGCAGGAGGTACTTGTAGGGGGCGTATCTCTGGTCGCCCAGGTCCTCCAGCCTCAGCATGGCCCCCTCGCCTGCCTTCTCCTTGAAGGGCGCCTTCAGGATCCCGAAGACCTGGTGGAAGGAGGGAGGGAGGCCGGCTTTGGCGAGTGGCCCTCATTCCGCGTGCAGACACGCGGCACTGACCTCGCCTGCGGCTGCAGCGGCAGCGGCAACCCAGGCTCAAATCCGCTGAGCACCAGCAGGAGGCACTCCTGAGCACAGAGCTAGGAACAGCCTCTGAGCACTGTGGGAGGGAGGGAGGAAGGGAAGACCTGGGGACCCACGGCCCAGGAAGGAACAGGAAAACAAAGTGTGCGTCTGGTTGGACCAAGGTATAAAAACAGGCTCAGGCCAAATCAAGGCTGATTTCCATAGACTCTATAATTACTTCTCTTTCTTCATATAACTTAGAAATTCAAAATAACATACAGCGGGCCGGAGCAATAGCACAGCGGGCAGGGTGTTGGCCTTCTTGCGGCCAACCTGGGTTCAATCCCCGGCACCCCACAGGGTCCCCCAAGCACCGCTAGCCGTGATCCCTGAGTGCAGAGCCAGGAGCAAGCCCTGAGCATCGCCGGAGTGACCCAAAAAGCAAAAAATAAATATTTTTTTTTAAATAGGGTAACATACAGGAATCAGATCTATCCAGCTGGCACGGGCATCCACAACCTGCCCCAGGCCCGGCTTCTCGGCCGCCCTGCGGAGCCTGTGCCCTGCCCCTGGACACGGGCACCCAGGGCCGGGTCCCAGCAGTCAAGCACATTGGGCAGTGGCGCCGGGGCGGCCAGTGCTGGGAGAACGAGTGAGAGGGGGAGGCTGGGGGCAGTTCAGGGCACCTCTCTAGTGGGAGGGTCCCCAGGCTGCATGTGGCACCAGCACCCGTGGGGACGCACACCAGCAAACGGGCGGAGGAGACCCTCGGGGTGAAACGCAGCCCAGAGCCACTCGGACGTGGAATTGACACTTAGGACAGCAAAAGGTTTGAGACATGTTGGCTGAAACATTAATCAATCAACCCAGGCCCTACAGGGCCTTGAAATCAAATATATAAATACACACACACACACATACACACACACACACACACGCACACGCTGACGGCAGAGAACACCGCCTCATTATAGACTGAAGAAACCGTTGCTTTCTCCACTCTTGGTGGGTTTCGGAACCCCCACTGAGAATACACGTGCCCCTCCCTCTCCGGAGCCACGGGAACATCCACCCCCACGGCAGGGCCCTGTGTAACCCACGCCAAACCCTGCAACCTCACGCGGCAAGCAAGCGACTAGAGAGTAGACGGCAGGCTGTCCGTGCAGGTATCTGACGGGGGGGGGGGGCGGGCGGGGGGGGCCTGGACCATCTCGCACACACACAGCACAGGCACAGCTGCGGCCCAGGGGGAAGAAACAGCCCCACCACGAGCAAAGGCAACGCCGTGACAGGCTTCAGCAGGGAGAAGCTCAGGTGGGCTCAGGTTCAGTTCCTGGGACTGACACAGTTTCGGTTTCCAGGAAACCAACGAATGTGTAACCAGCCAACCCGACCCCACCTGGAAAGTGCCTGGGCCCAGCAAGTGGACTCAGTCAATGACCATGTGCCAGAGATTGTTTAACTGTGACCACTATTGCCTGACCACTATTGCCATGTGCCTGCTGAACTCTGGGCCCTAGAGAAACCACTCAGGATTTGGAGTCGGGGTCCTTGTCACGAGTGCCCTGTGCTGGGTGAGACTCAGCCCTGGCTCCAGCCAGCAATGGCTCAGGCTAGCGTCAAGTTCCTCTGCTTTTGCATTACCGTGTGTGGAACTCGGGCATAACAAGTGAAGGCACTGGAATGTTCTGGACCGTTCTCCAGCTTCCCCGGGAGGAGGGAGGAGGAGAGCGTCAGGGTAGCACTGCCCAAGTTCTCCAGGAAATTCCACCTTGAAAACGGCTCCGGCACATCCTCCAGGGCACGGCGGCCGGAGAGCCTGCGGCTGTCACCTCCCGCCCGCCCCCGGGCCCCGGGGAGGCTGGGACAGTCGCCTGTTCCAACTCAGGCGAGTGACATGCAAGTTTAAGGAAGAAAGTTCACCTGCGCCAGTATGTTCTGTTCGCGCATCAGCTTCTGGCGCTCGCGGTTTGGCTTGGTGACGACCACGTCCAGGACCTCCTGTCCGTTGTTCAGCACGTCGGCGACAAAGAAGATGAGATCCTCCAGCAGTTTGGTGACAAACCTGCGATGAAACGGAAAGGAAACGTCACTGACTCTCTACAGGGCCGGAGCAAGAGCACAGCGCGGAGGGCGCTTGCCTTGCACACGGCCGGCCCGGGTTCAATCCCCGGCATCCCATGTGGTCCCCGGAGCACCGCCAGGAGTGATTCCCGAGTACAGAGTGACCCCCCCTGAGCAGCGCCAGGTTTGGCCCAAAAAAAAAAAAAGTATTGACTGTAACTGGAGCATTTGGTTAGGTGGCTCACACTGGCCAGAATCTTCACGGAGTTTCAGCCGCAATCGCCCCCCTGCTCCGGCTCTAAGGAACTGTGACGGCTATGATGCGGCCAAACTGCCGAGCCCGCAGCAGACGAGGCCAGGAACAGCGGCCCTGCAGTGAGCATCTGCTCCGTCATGGAGGGCCGATCCTGCCGGAGGGAAAACTCGGACTCCCCCCGCGTCTCCTGGTCCCCAACCCGTCTCAGTTTCTCCCAAACACAGACACAGAAACCCCCCCGGGTGGTCTGCAAGCAGAGGCAGTCACACGGCCAGACACTCACAGCCATCACGGAAACACGGACTGGTTTGCGAAAGTCACAGCGGCCGTGACTCAAAGTCACACCCGTTGCGCTGCCTCTTGGCCTCTGGGTGCTGCTTTCACGACCAGCCTCGGGGAGATGGGGGCCGGAAGTGTTCCTAAAAACCCACCTCTTGGCTCTCTTCCTCCTGAGCTCATGAAGACAGCTAAAAAGCCGTTCTCCAGGGGATGGAGCAATAGCACAGCGGGGAGGGCGTTTGCCTTGCACGTGGCCGACCCGGGTGCAAATCCCAGCATCCCATATGGTCCCCCGAGCACTGCCAAGGGTAATTCCTGAGTGCAGAGCCAGGAGTCACCCCTGTGCATTGCCGCGTGTGACTCAAAGACAAAAAAAAAAAAACCAACCAAAAAAGCCGTTCTCCAACCGTGTAAATTAGCCCGTTACGTGGTGCCGTGGGCATTCCCTGTCCCTGGCACGCTGGGTCAGGCCGACAGCAACAGGATGACCATGTCAAAAAAGGGCCCAGGATTCCCTCGGAGTGGAAGGTCCTCAGCAGGAAACGCCCTGATCTCCTCCCCAGGCCGCCTCGCCCGGGTGAACGGCCCACCCCGGAGCGGGCGAAGGGGCCAGGAGACACCCGGGACTTAGCCCTCTGCCCCCACATGCCAATTCTACCCGCTCCAATCCAAGCCCAGAGGCTCCGTTTTCTGACGCTATTTTAAACTCAGGAGCACTGTTGCTATTTGGGGTCCCGCAGTGCTCACGGTGACTGGCAGGACTAGCAGTGCTCAGGGCAGCCTGTGAAGGAGGCCGGTCCCTACGGACACAGCCTGCGCTCTGACCTCAGGCCCGTGCCTGCTCCCGGCCTTCTGCCCAAACCCGCTCACCTTCTCCCCACCCGGGCACGGAAGAGACCAGCGTGCTCGCTGAGACAGCCCCGGGGGGCAGGGGCCGGGACTTGGGCACACAGCCCCGGGGGGCAAGGGCCGGGACTCGGGCACACAGCCCCGGGGACAAGGGCTGGGACTCGGGCACACAGCCCCGGGGGCAAGGGCCGGGACTCGGGCACACGGGCCAAGCAGCCAACCGGAAACCCGTGTCTGTGCGGACACCTGGGAACACACCAGCCTGGCCACGGGAACTCGTGCGGGTCCTCTCCACTGGCAAGGCCGCGGTGGGCTGCACAGGGGCAGTGGCCCCCTCTCCATACGCCCGCCCTCTCAGTCTGCCCCCCCCCCACTCTCTGCTGGGACGTCACTAACTCCTCACTCTCAACCCGCTTGCTGAAGCACGTGTGTGACCTTGTGAGAGGCCAGGACACATGTTTATCTAAAGTAAGGCAGACAGACGGGGAGGGGCACGGCTCAGCCGCTGCATGCAGGGGTCCCGGCTCAAGTCCCCCGAGAACCAGAGTGGGAGCAGCCCAGAGCTCCCCGGCTGCGCACCAGCCCCTCCCCCCCGCGTGCTGCAGACCCTGCCCGCCCGCGGCCGCTCACCTCCTCTCGTTCTGCGTGATCGTGCCATTCTCCAGCTTCTTCACGGTGGTCGCCAGCACTTTGTTCGCATCGTTGGCGAAGTCCAGGTCGCGGACCTCGGACAGCGGGACAGACACGATGGCAAACGCCTCCTTGTCCTCCTTCGCTTGGCAGGTCCCGATCTGCAGGGACACGGCCCAGTGAGCGGGGCCAGGGGCACGGACACACCTGGCACGGACGCGCCCGGGCGCCGCCTAGGGCCGCAGGACCCAGTGCACGCGCCCGGTCTGCTGGCAGGAGTGGGAACAACCGTCCCCGCACCTGCCCAGATGCCAGCTGGGACCCACCCATCCCTCTCGCCCTGGCTCGGGGCTTCGGTTCCCACAGGACAGGAGAACGTCCCCCTGGAAGCGTCTCCTTCCACGAGCTGCTCCCAGCCTGGCCCCTTGCTGGCCGCACTGGACAGCGGCCCCGGCCCACGCGGACACCAACAGGACCGAGAGCCACGCCCGCTCCGCGCGCACCTCACGGAGGGCCCCGCCCCCCCCTCCTGCCGCACCCACCTTCAGCATCACGGGCCGCTCCTCGTCCGTGTCTATGGGGATGCTGGTGCTGGTCACCCACGTGTTGGTGCACAGGTGCCGTAGGCGCACGTACGAGTTCCTGCAGCGGGGAGGGCGCGAGGGCGAACCCCGGGTCAGCGGGCCCGCCCGGCAGCAGAGGACAGGGACACGCTGGGCTCGGGGCGGGCGTCACTGGGGCCGAATTTGGAAATGAAGGTGACTTCAGACCACGCTGTGCCTCACAGGTGGGGGGCCCAGGACAGAGTGCCCACTCGAGACCCCTCTCACGGGGGTCTCAGGACAAGAGTGCCCACTCACGGCCCCTCTCATGGGGGTCTCAGGACAAGCTCGCCCACTCACAGCCCCTCTCACGGGGGGTCTCAGGACAAGCTCGCCCACTCACAGCCCCTCTCACCGGGGGTCTCAGGACAAGGGCGCCCACTCCTGGTCCCGTTCCACCCGGAGGAGCAGCGAAGGCGAAGGCCGCCAGAGTCTCGACCTCCTCGCTCTCACTTATGCTCCAGACCACACGTGATGATGTCATGATTTTATCTCTTTGCCCACCAGCAAACTTATATTATCTTTCTTTGTGGGGGGCCTGCGGGGGGCCTGCGGGGGCTCCCAAGCAGCGCTCAAGGCACCCAGGGTGCAGGGGTCCAACCTGGCCTGAGGAGGCAGCACCATTCAGGCCCCGCAGGGCCGGGGGCTCCCTGGGTCACCCCCGCAGTGCCCGGGGCAGCAGAGTCAAAGCAGAGTCGCCTGCCTCGCCCCCCACCCTCGCTCCCCAGCCCCCTCTGTCCTCGCCCCCCATTTCCTTACCTCGGCACCAGGCAATCGGCCCTCTGGAGAGTCGTGGCGTCCAGCTCGAAGAGAGACGCGATGTCGTTCCCGTGTGGCACGGACACCAGCGTGTACATGATCTTCTCCCCCGCCTGCCGCTTCTTCTTCGAGGCTGGCATTTCTCCGTCTCTCTGGGGAGAGGGGACGAGCTGATTTACTTTTATTGGCCTCTCACTGGAGGCGCCGGTGAGTCAGAAGACATGCGATTATGCATAAATGTGCATGTTATTTCCTCATTGAGCGAGAGAGAGGCCATTGCCCGGCACCCCGGGAAGCGGCCTTCGAGCTAGCGGCCATCTGCAGCAACCAGTCAAGACGCGCTGAGTCTCACGAAAGCCCCGGTCCTTCCTTCGACTCCGATACACACAACTGGCAATTTCGATGATTCTTCATTCGAGACAAACAGGGAGAAGTGGCGCCCTGAGCCCTTCAGACTCGAACATCGGAGGGCACGGCAGCGTTTACGAGTGCGTGCCTCACTCCCAGCACACAATCGGGATGTTGCGGGGAAGTGCGGGAATTAGTAACATTCCACTCAGCTACTACGTCTCGCCTGTCGGTGCAAACACACGCACAGGCTATCCGCCTGCAGAGATCTGAGCAGTCGTCAGAGGAGCTGACACACGCCCCCCCCTCTCGCCCCACAGACAGCGGCACCGACTCACGTCTCAGATCTCCCTTCCCACATCCCCAACTCCCAACACCCTATGGAAGAAGCGAAGCACGAGAAGCCCAAAGGCAACATAAAACTGGGGTAAACAGTAAGTATATAAATACAATTACTGACACACATGTATTAGAATGAATAGCACCGGAGCACTGTCGTCCCGTTGTTTATCGATTTGCTCAAGCGGGCACCAGTAACGTCTCCATTGTGAGACTTGTGGTTACTGTTTTTGGCATATCGAATACACCACAGGGAGCTTGCCAGGCTCTGCCCTGTGGGCGAGATACTCTCAGTAGCTTGCCGGGCTCTCCGAGAGGGGCGGAGGAATCGAACCCGGGTTGGCCGCGTGCAAGGCAAACGCCCTACCCGCTGTGCTACTGCTCCATGTCCCTCCCGAAGCTGCAGTTGGTTGAAGAGGACGGCCTTCCCCGAATAGAGACGGACCGGTCTTCGGTCGAGGGTATACGAGTAGCTACGCTCTCCTGCTAGGACCTCCAAACAAGCTCTCAAAGGCTTCGACAAAGAAGCAAACACTGAATCCAACAGGCTACCAAGACAGCCTTTTCAGCAAGTGACGCCGGGTCATCCGTATCAAAGGGAAATACGGATGTATTTCCACAGTCCGTACCTCCTTCACAGAGCTAACTCAATACGGATCGCAGCCCTAACCGTCAAGCACGGAAAGGGGAAAACTCCCCAGAAGATAATCTAGAAGGACAGGGGACACCCCATACCATCACAGCCTCGGGTACAATACCAGAGGCACCATGTATGACAGAGATACTTGATCAAGCAACATTCATGAAAATTAAAAGTTACTGGTCTGTAAAAGACTGTCAAGAGAACAAAAGGCAGACCCAGAGCTGGGCGAGAACACGCGTAGAGGATATATCTGATGAAGGCTCATTCTCCAACAGCGTCATGTAGTAAGACACCAAATGGCTTAATAATAATAAGAAACCGAAGAATCACGTCCAGTAAGAAGAAATCGAGATGTGACCCCGAGCAGCCGCACATGAACGGCTCCTCCGTTCCTGAACGCCCGTGATCCCAGGGGCCACTCACGACTCTCGGCACCCAGCGGCTTCCTGCAGAAACGCCTCTGGACTGTGAACTAAGCTACAGCCCCATGCCACCCCGGGAGGGGAAGGTTTTTCCTTCTCGGCCTTTCCTTTCCCCGGCGGCGTGGCGACCGCCGGCTTATAGGGCCCACTAAAGAGAGGGACGAGCTTGCAGTGATGTGACTTCTGGCAGAAGTTTCTCCGGACTTAATTACTAAAATACCAGAATCCAAAACCGCACACACAGCTGGTGTCACAGCCACGCGACCTCATGTGCTCTCTGTCCCCCGCGGGGAGCCCAGGAGGGGGCCGGCCCGCCCCAGGCCAGCACAAGGCCCCCGCGCCTGCCCGAGCCCCAGCTCCCGTCCTGCGCTCTGCCTCCTGCCCACTCACTGGGGGTCACTCAGGAGGCGCACGCGGCCTCTGACGCGGGGATGCCCTCGGAAAGAAGACTCTGCAAGAAGGTTCTGGAAGGGCTGTTCCGGGCTGCTTCTCCCTGCACGGGCCTGGGGGTTCCGAGCCTCAGCTCCAGCACCAACCCCCGCCAACAGGGCCTGCGGTGTTCCCAACACCCCGAAACCCAGCCTGCCCTTTTCTTTTCTCTGCGCCTGTTTGTTTGGGGGGGTCACATCCGGCAGTGCTCAGGGCTGACTCCTAAGTCTGTGCTCAGGGGTCATTCTGGGCAGGCTCGGGGGACCATACGGGCTGCCAAGGACGGAGCCTGGGTCAGCCACATGCAAGGCATGTGCCCTGGCCACTGTCCTACTGTCCTGGCCCCCAAACTGGCCGTTTTCTCTCTCTCCCACCCCCTCACTTCTGACACACCCTGGCCAGGCAGAACTCCAGGAAATCTGGGTGTCTTCTCTTATCTGGGCTTTCCCCCCAAAAAAAAGAGTGACGTGCTATGTATAAACGCACCGTTCCTGAGCAACTCCTGTCGCTGTGTGAGAATGTGCACGGGCTGGCGGTCCTCAACACCACCAGCCCATTGGGGGACGTACCAGGCACAGGCGGGGTCTGTGCTGAGGGCATGGGGGGGGCTCTAGTCTGGGGTGAATGGGGTCCCAGGTTCCACAGAGCTCCGGGTCGGGGCAATGCAGGCAGCACCCTGGGCGGAGAAGGGGTTCAGCCCGCCCAGCGGGGAGGGGACACACGGAGACAGAGCCAGGCCAGCCCCGGGCATGGACAGCAGCGCCCACACAAGGCGCTGACGCCCACCCGGACGCTCGCCCGGGCCCCTCCAGAGAGCCATTTGCGGAGAGGAGAGATGGCTTCTAGGGAGGAGAGCGCCGTGGCCGCCGGGTTCCCAGCTGTGCCTGGCGCGGTGCCAGCGTCTGCAGGGCCCGCGGCTGCTGCACGTTCGTAAGCTCACAAATAACAGGCTCTTCTGCGGAGTAAATGCAGCCATTTGGGTCCTAATGGCCACTCTCCGCCCCCGCACCTCGTCTCGGCGGCTCCATGCATTAACCTCCGCAGCGCGCGGCCGGCAGGACAGCGAGTGCTCTGCCTCGAGATTACAGGAAAGTGCTCGCCGTGCAGGAAGCAGACGGCACGGGGGGGGTGGGGGGAGGAGGGCAGGGACAAGGAGCCCCGTCTCAGCCCCGGTCGGCCCAGCTAAGAGACACGGGGAGACACTGCACCCCACTCCACAGGGAGGAAACTGAGGCTGGGGCAGCCCCTGCCTTGAGCAAGGCCACACGGGTCAACAGCGATGTGCCGGGATTCTGCTGGGCTCAGGGCTGAGATCAGCACTGCAGCGAGTTCGCGGGAACGACAGCAGCCCCGGACACGCAGAGCTCTCTGCCCTCGCTCCTGCTCTCTCCTCTCTCCTCTGTCCCTCTCTTCTCTCTCTCTCTCTCTCTCTCTCCTCTCTCTCTCCTCTCTCCTCTGTCCCTCTCCTCTCTCTCTCTCTCTCTCTCTCTCTCTCTCTCTCTCTCTCTCTCTCTCTCTCTCTCTCTCTCTCTCTCCTCTCTCTCCTCTCTCTCCCTCCCTCCCCCTCCCTCCCCCTCTCTCCCTCTCTTCCCTCTTTCTGAACATAGGAGCAAAGGACTCGGGCATCCCGGGGGCGCCATACACAACGCCCAGGAAGCAGGTCCCACACAGAGATAAGACAGGACCTAAATTAAAACCCCAGGGGCCTGACAGAGCGACTCCTGGGTCTCAGGACATATGACACCAGTAATGTTTTCACCGGGCCCGATCCCTGCCCGTGGTAAGCCTGAGGGTCGGCTGGTGGGCTCGGGCAGGAGCCACTCGTGTCCTGAAATTCTGACTAGCCTCACTTCCCGGTCCCCGTCACAGAGAGCTACGTGCCACGGCAAAGACATTTCCCTTCCGCCTTTTGAATCTTGTCTATCAAAGGCAGGGGCTCGAACCCAGCTCACACCGATTCCAGAACAGGATTCCAGACTCCTACGGAAACAGAGTTAAAGACTGCCTGTTTGGGGGCTGGAGCGATAGCACAGCGGGTGGGGCGTTTGCCTTGCACGCGGCCGACCCGGGTTCGATTCCCAGCATCCCATATGGTCCCCTGCATATCATCCCATGGGGTGCATCCCATATGGAGCACCGACAAGGGTTATTCCTGAGTGCAGAACCAGGAGTCACCCCTGTGCATCGCCAGGTGTGACCCAAAAAGCAAAAACCAAAAACAAAAAAACAGACTTCCTGTTTTAAGCCAAAAGTGCTGGCAAACTGGTCAGCTCTGCCCACTGTGCACGCAACGACTCTGCCCACCCGCCGCTCAGCGCATCACCCGGATGTCAGCCTCATCACACCCCGAGTCTGCGTCTCTGAGTCCTTCCCTGAGTGGACCCGCTCACCACTGGTGAGAATGAAACAGCGTCCGCGGCACCGTGTTTCTGAAAGCCCGCCCGCAGAATGAGATGCGGGGCCGGGACGGGCCAGAGGCAGAGGGTCTGCACTGCACGCGAAGGGTCCAGCTCTGGCTCCAGCCCGACACCACAACCAGGAAATAAATAGGCAAGACTGAGAAGTTTGGCAACGTCAGAACATCTGGTCGTCTGGTGGCCTGATATTCCAGCTTGGCCTATTAAGAACAGATTCTTTTGAGTCAGGGCTGTTCTGGCGCTGCCTTTTGGTACGAGCCTTGGTTCTGCAATCCTGCATTTCAAACGCTGCTGACGGTTGAACCCACCAACTCTCCAGACACCACTGGCCTACAGAACTTTCTCATACAGTCTCAAAGCTGCTAGAAATTTCCCTAAACTCCCTGCCCAGTCCGAGCCATATCTCTTCCCTTTGACCATTCTGTGATCAACAATCACATAAAGAAATTCTCAGAGCCCTATCTTCAGCTGTCATGCTAATTTCCAGTGTGTTCATATAAAATAAAAACAGCATGTTTGAGACTTGTTGATGAAAAGAATTCCACTTACCACATTCTTCCCTTCATTTTGGGCATCTCGATAGTCTGGATTAAGCTGAAAAGGAACAAAACCAGTTTTAATTGGTCTTAAAAATACATAAACAGCGGCTGGAGCAATAGCACAGCCGGGGGGGGCGTTTGCCTTGCACGCGGTTGACCTGGATCAATCCCCAGCATCCCATAGGGTCCCCCAAGCACCACCAGGAGTAACCGCTAAGCATCGCTGGATGTGACCCAAAAAGAAAAAAAAAAAAAAAAAAAAAAAGTACATGACCAGGACTAGAGGACTAGGGGGAACACTCAGCCTCGTTGGTTGGGTTAAGTGGCTTTTAGTTTCCTTCCTTTGATTTCAGTTTGAATAACTGAGACTTTTCCCTTCAATTAAAGGAAATCTTTATTGAAATCAAGAGGTCAACTTTACCCCAAAGTATTCCACCCTTTTTTTTTTTTTTGGTTTTGTGTTTTAATTGAATCACCGTGACATACAGTCGTTCCTGATGGGTTTCCGTCACACATGCTCCAACGGCCACGCACGCGTCCTGTCCATCCAAGGCCAGAGCCTCCAACACAGTTTCCACCCAGAAAGCGTTAGGGTGGCTGGTCACAGACACGGCGGGGGTATGTGTGACTAGATCGCGTGGTGGGGGGTCGCGCCTGGGATAAGCCCAGATGGTCTCCCAGAAGCAGCCGCTCTCGGAGCCGCCCTGGTGCTGCTTCCCCGGACTCCAGGGAGAGGCTGTCCCGACTGCGGGGTACGGAAGCCCCCACGCGCCTGGCCCAGGGGAGGACACGCGGGGCTCACGCTGACGCCGGCACACGCACGCCTTTGGCGGGCAAGGTGAGACACTGCCGCGTCCTCCACCCTCGGGCTGTGACTTTCGTAGTTAAAATAACAGTTCAGCAGGTAGGGCGCCTCACATGGCCGACCCGGGTTCCAGCCCCGGCACCCCACAGGGTCCCTGAGCCCGCCGAGAGGGTCCTGAGAACAGGGCTGGGGGAAGCCCTCGGCACGGCCGGGTGTGGGCCCAGATCCAAACACCTAAATCAACAGTCGTAAGCTAGAGGTTCTGGGAATCCTTTAAGGCAGTGACAGCGCTGGCTGTCACAGCAGCAGCACGGGTGGCACTGAGCACTGAGGGGAAGAAGCTCGAGGCAGGGGGCGGGGGTCCCCTGGGCAACTCACGGTATTAATCCAAGGTGAAATAAGCAAATGCCTTAATCACAGAGTGCCTGCCTTCCCCAAGTAGAAAACGGTCCTGAGGTAGGAGCTACCCTAGAACGCAATAGCAGAATGGGCGTTTCGGCAGTCGGGCGAAGGCGCCAACGGGCAACCGCACTAAGGAGGGGAGGCCCCGAGCCTGCTGGCTGGGGGCTGGACTCGGTGACCCTGGCACGCTGCTGTGACAGGGCGTAAGTCACAGTGTCCAAACGAAAACGGGAAAGAAACGGCAGCTACCCCCTGGGGTTCCCCCCTGCTGTTTGCAGGCTTGTGGGGCAGAGCCGGGGGTGGCCAGGGCCACATGGGGGGCCGGGCATGTGGGGGCCAGGCCCAGGGACCATGTCGTGTGCCCAGCCCCTACACCGGCCCCCCGGGGTCGCTTTCCAATCAATCTTTTATTATACCCTACCTTGAGGCCTGAGGCCATCCCGTGTTAATTCCTCGTGATCCCACCCAGAGGGCCTGCCCCAGGCCCCGCACTGCCGTGTGGCTGCTCTTTGACGACAGAGCTCCGGCAATACAGGAAGGAACAGTAACACCTACGAGAGGCTCATGGCTAGCCGGCACTGTCTGTACTCTGTGCATGCACACACACACACACACACACACACACACACACACACACACACACACACACACAAGCCATATGCTCTTTCTATGTGCTGCAGCTGACAGTCAGAGGAGTGAACACGGACGCTTGAAACTACGACCCCATGAGTCCAACACTGACGTCCAGGCCTGCAGCGCCGAGGTCCTCAGTCTGAGGGCTCCGGCCACTTAGGGAGCGAGTGCTCACTGCCATCTGGTGGACACAGGTCCATCCACAACAGAAGCCACAGCCTGTCGCATCTTTAACAAATGACATCACCTTCTCCTTCTCCCCCTGCCGTGCTTTGTAAAGGATGACGGCAAATGCCTGCGTTCGTCACATCCACAGAAAGAAAACGCAGAGGCTGCGGGGGGGGGGGGGGGGGCCTCGGGGCCGTCTCTGATTGCTGTCGTTCCTGCAGGCGGGTCCCCGGGGCCATCTCTGATGGCCGTCCTTCCCGCGGCTCCCCACGGGCCTGTCAAACACGGCCGTTGCCGCCCCCGCTGGCGTGGCCTAAACTGGCTGCAAAGCAGTGAAGGCACCTGCCTTGCATGCGACTGGCCCAGATTCAATCCCTGTCACCCAGGTTCAATCCTGGCATCCAATAGGGTCCCCCAAAGCCCGCCAGGAGTGATCCCTGAGCATGGAGCCAGGAGTCAGCCCTGAGCACTGCTCGGCACAACGCAAACCCCACAAACATCCAAAGAGACACACAGACACGTCTGAAGACACTGCACTGGGGACGAAAGGCCACAGGGCTCCGAAGTCAGGTGGGCGCTGGAATAAGAGCGCCCGGTGTGCTGGGTGGACTTCGGGAGAGAGGAGACGGCTCTCAAAGCCTGCAAGGGTAAACTGCTGTCTAGATGTGCTTGTTTGTCTGTATCTTGGTTGGGGGTCACACCCAACTGTGCACAATGCTTCCTCCTGGCTCTGTGCCCAGGGATCACTCCTGGTGGGGTCTGGGGGACCCTACTGGGTGCCGGGATTGAGCCTGGGTCAGCTGCATGCAAGGCAAACGCTCTCCCTGCTGTACTATTGCTCCGACCCTGCTTTCTACTGGTTTGGGTTTCTTTGGGGAGTTTGTTTTGATTTTTCGCTTTTTACTTGTAATGTTAAATGAACTCATACATTGAGATCTCAGAGTTCATTCATGTAAATACAGCTTCATTCTTGATAAGGACTGGAGGTAGGGCGTTTGCCTTGCATGCGGCTGACCCGGATTTGATTCCTCCGTCCTTCTCGGAGAGCCCAGCAAGCTACCGAGAGTTTCCAGCCCGCGCGGCAGAGCCTGGCAAGCTCCCTGTGGCGTATTCGATATGCCAGAAACAGTCACAACAAGCATCATAATGGAGACGTTACTGGTGCCCGCTCAAGCCAATCTATGAACAACGGGATGACAGTGCTACAGTGCTGTTCTTGATTAAGTCATTCGAGTGATTCAAATGTTACCGTTTTAACTGTGGCATCAACAAGGAGAACTAATCATGTGTAAAATCATGCCAGGTTTTGACAGAACCTCAGCAGCTAAAACAGAAAACTAGAAGTGAATTTAGGAAAAAAGCCATCAGTATAAAACCCGAGAAGAATTTAATTCTAATTTCTTATCTTTTATGGAAGAGATAATCAGCTTTTTTCCTCGCTTTCTGCTTTTTTAATGTTAGGGTTCACATTATAGTGCTAGGGGGACCGTGTGGTGTGGGGGTGACCTGTGCTCTTGCCCTTCCAGCCGCAGCTGCGCCCACTGACTTATTTAAAACAAGCCTCCCCCTTCCAGCTCACTTTTCCTCCAAAGGGTCACTTTTCAAAACAAGTTGCTGTATCCAAGCTCGTGCCTGGAAGCTCTTTTGGAGCTGCAGACACCCCAGCCCCCAGGCAAAGATTTTTGTGTGGGGGGAGGAGGGTCCCACCCAGGGATGCTCAGGGCTTCCTCCTGGCCCTGCATTCAGGGATCACTCCTGGTGGTCCAGATGGGATGCCGGGGATGACCGCGAGGGCCGTGTGCAAGGCCAGGGCCTGACCCGCTGGACCATGGCTCGGGGCCCCACAGCGGTCACTCTGAAGCCAGCGCGAGCAGCAACAGTCTCAGAGCAACGGCTGTGCCCGTCCAGAGGGCGAGGGCAGCGGCCAGGTCACACGGCGACTCCTCCCGACTCCTCCCGACTCCTCCATCTCCTCCCAGACTCAGACACGCGAGGCCACCGCCCGCCCCATCTTACCTCGGCAGCCAAATAGTTCCCCGTTGCGAGATGCTTGAACCTGAACAAGCTGTTCCACTGTCCGGCGCCTCCGCGGCAGGGGTCGTGGTGGACCACCTGGAAGGGAGGAGCAAGTGTAAGGGCAGAACTGACCCCACAACAGGCCGCAGAAGCGAGAAAAATCAGGCAGGCCTCGGGTTCACTTCCCGGGATTGAAACAGTTTCAGTTTCCAGCAATGAAGCAAAGTGTAACCGGCCAACCTGAACCCGCCTGGGAAGTTCGTGGGCCCAGCAAGTGGGCTCCATCGATCACTATGGAGGCTGGCGCGACAGCACATCAGGTAGGGCATTTGCTTTGCACGCGGCAGACCCGGGTTTGATTCCCAGCATCCCATAGTGTCCCCCAAGCACCGCCAGGAGTAATTCCTAAGTGCAGAGTCAGGAGTAACCCCTGTGCATCGCCGGGTGTGACCCAAAAAGCAAAAAAAAAAAAATCAGTCACTATTTTGCCCCCAGTCAAAACACCCCAGAGACTGTCTTTGGTTACCCATAAAGAATGAGTAGCCTCATGAGCAAAAGGGAGAAGGCAGCTGGACTAGAGAAGGGATCACTAAGAAACGATGGCTGGAGGAATCCGTCGGGATGGGAGATGTGTGCCGAAAGTAGATAATGGACCAAACATGATGACCTCTCAGGGTCTGTGTTGCAAACCATAAAGCCCAAAAGTAAAGAGAAAGTACGGGGAATATTGTCTGCCATGGAGGCAGGGGGAGGGTGGGAAAAGGGGGTATACCCGGGATATTGGTGGTGGGGAAAGTGCACTGGTGGAGGGATGGGAGTTTGATCATTGTGAGATTGTAACCCAAACATGGAAGCTTGTAACTATCTCACATTGATTCAATAAAATTTTTAAAAAAAGAAAAAGAAAAAAAAAGAATGAGTAGCCTATGTAACCAAAACTATGGTTTAACTGTTTCCTGGCCACTGTTGCCGTGAGCTTGCTTAACTCTGAACCCCATACAAACGGCTTGTGATTTGAAGTCGGGGTTCTTATCAAGACGCCACTGCGTTGGATGAGACTCGGATCCTAGCTCGGGCTAGTAATAAAGTTCCTTTGCAGGGCTGGAGCGTTTGCCTTGCACGCAGCCGGCCCGGATTCAATTCCCAGCATCCCATAGGGTCCCCTGAGCAGCGCCAGGGATGATTCCTGAGTGCAGAGCCAGGAGTAACCTCTGAGCATCGCGGGGTGTGACCCGAAAAGCAAAAAAATAAATAAATAAATAAATTTAAATTTTTTTTTAAAAGGCCATTTTATGGAACTTTTAAACAGGTATGAACTTGGTGGCGCAGGGGAAAAAGATGTGTTTTGAACTTGAAACAGCAGGACGCTTGGGCAGTCTTGGGCCGGGGCCGGGGCCGGCTCGAGCTCCGCTGAGACTCAACCCGGGTGACCATGCCTTTGCACAGCCGCTTTGCTGTGGAATGACCAGGATCCAGAGACAGCTATATTACTTGGGGCCCCATCGAGCGCTCGCAGCCATGTCTCCAGACTGTGAACTAAGCTTTTGCCCCATGCTGGCTAAGGGGGGAATATCCCTCTCCCTTGGTTTTTCTTCCCTCCGGGAGGAAGCAGTGTGACGTCCACCATTTTATGGAACTTTTAAACAGGTATGAATGTGGTGGCTCGGGAGAAGAAAAAAAAAGTTCCTTTGCTGTTGCTTGATCGTGTGTGGCCTCGGCCTCTCCGCTATCGGGGATCTGAAACTCGGGCACAACACAAGGGGGAAAACGGCTGAAAGGTAACCCGAGTCCAGAGACACCGAGGGCCGATGCTGAGCGTCCACCTGTTGGCGCAGACTTGTCACCTAATCCACGCCTGCATGAGCGTACTCGGAGTGGGGACAGAGCTGCCCACAGGACAGGGGACGTGGCGCTCATACCCCTGCTGCCCGGACCGTCCATTGGCACCACTCCCTGCCATTCGCAGCGGGAAACACGGCCTCCATTACTCAAACATGCAGCCGGGCGTGGGGAGAGTCCAGCAGGAGGGCCTGGGCCTTGCCCTCGGCTGACCCGCACCCGGTATGGTTCCCCGAGCACCGCCAGGAAAATTCCTGCAGCAGAGCCAGGAGTGACCCCTAAGCATCGCTGGTGCGACACAGACGATGTTCCGGAAAGGAATGTGGCCCGAGGGCCCCACTCTGCCCCAGCAGCCTCAGGCCAGGGCCCCGGGCAGGCACTGGGCAGGTGCGGGAGGGGACAGCGGGCGGCCGGGTAGGGGACGGTGGTCTCGGGGCTGGGGTTACCCTGAGCGGGCAGGGAAGGCGGCTGGCACGAGGACACGGCAGGACCCGCACGGGGCTGTGACAAAGCGTGGCCCTCGGGCAGCCCCCGGGCACGGGAAGGACTGGGCAGGGGGCCGGGGGACGGGCTGGCCCAGAAGCCAAGGTCTGCTCTCACGGGGCTTCCCCAAGGCTCGGCACCGCCCCGACAGCGATGACCACCGGAGAGCATCGGCAGGCGGACACCAGGGGCTTTGCGCCCAGACTCTCTGGGAGGAGGCAAGGGCAGAGTGGGCAGCTGCGGCCTGGACACCCAGGAGGGGCCCCCACACACCTGCATGCTCGCTCCTGCACCGGCCTCGAGCTCTGGGAGCCGGAGCCGTAGACGCTGCACGCGCCTGTCCAGAGAGACCGCTGCGGGGGAGGGGCACAGTCCAGGGGCGGGGGGGGGGCGTTGGATATGATCACGGGGCTGGTGGGAGAAGTGCACGTGGCCAGGGAGCTGGTGGGCGGCAGCAGTGGGCATGGCGAGGGGCTGGTGTCAGACCACCGCATGCCCGAAGTCCGACCCTGACCAACTCTGCAATTCACACTGACTGCACAGAGTCCGGTAACCGCCCAAAGCACCGAGTGCTTCTCCTGCAGGCCTCAGAGACTTCCAGGGGCAGCTGCGGAGCCTCTCCAGGGGGCGGGAGGCGAGCACAGACGGCCCTGCCGGGGGGAAAGGCTGGGGGAGGAGCCTGCTGCCCACTGCTCGTCCCCTCCCAGAGCACTGAGTCAAGAGCAGCCCCCGAGCGACTGCCGCTGTGGCCTGAAGCACCCGAGCAGGGCGGACAGTCTGGAGAGACTCTCCGGAAATGCTCGTCCTCCGGGGGCCGATCTCAGCTCCGGGGGACTCGTGACTCCCCGACCGGCCTCCTGAGGGGCCGCGAACACCCCCGGGAGCCCAGAGCAGGCAGGCGGGGCCCTGCGGGCCAGTGGCAGGCCACGGGCTGGGGAGGGCAGGACGCGGCCACCAGCCCAGATTAAACCCTGCCCCGAGCACACCCCAGAGACACGTCAGCGCGACGCCCGTCTCCTGAGGAAAGACGCCTCCCACAGGGCCGGCGGGCACGGCCCACGCCACAGCCACGCCACTAGGCCTCCAGCAGGCGGGGAGCTGCCCTCACTGGCACATGGGCCGCAGAGGGGGGTCAGTGTCTACTCTCCCCCACAGTGCTCCGCGCTGTGCAGCCCTCAGGAGAGGCGCCGTGGAAGGGTCTGGAACGGCTGCGGCACAGCCAACAGGCCCTAAGTCACCACACACGAGAGAGGGTCAAACCCTCCGCGCTGACTGAGCAAACACGGCAAGGCGGGCACAGCGTGTGCCGGCCTCACAAGGGCGCTGAGCCACGCCTCACGTGACCTTCGAAGGAAAGGCTGGCCGGAGCGTGAGGAAGCCGAGATGCTGAGAAAGGCACCTTCGCGCCCGCCCCGCCCGGGCTGGCTGCGCGCCTTCCGCCTCACTCTGGAGAGACGCTGGGGGCAGAGTCCCGGGGAGACGCTCGCGTGGTTTGGGGGATGGCCTCGGCGACCTGCATCTGGCCAGGGAGATGGTCCCAGATATGCTGAAGTTGTCTCTTCTCTCCCAAGGCCAGACACGCGCCGTGGGGTGCCCCCTGGGCTCCCCTCCGTGCTCCTGATGAGTGCTCCCCCGACTCTGAGCCCCGTGCCCCGCTGTGCTGTGACCTCATTAGGACAAGCCACACAGCCTCGAGGCTGGCGTCATCCCGACTCCTGCGCTGGCCCCTTCCCGCTCTTCCCCTGTGTTTCGGGAGCGGGGGCCTCCCAGGCAGTGCTCAGGGGGCCGCGGGCTCCTCCCGGGATGTCTGTGAGCCTGGACGGCAGAGCAAAGCCACGGCCTGCGGTGCACTCAGCCCCTCCGTCAGCTGGGCTGTCACTGCCCCCGGCAGGAGGCACTGCGGTGGCCCATTTCTCTCAAGCCCAGATGATCCACCAAACAGCCCCGGAACCCGGGCCTCCCGCGTGCAAAGCACACTCCAGCCCCACGTCAATAATACTGAAGCATGTGAACATACAAGTAACACGGCTGAAAATGCCGTGGGAGGCTGTGACGTGACACGTCACATACCGCCGCTGTCCGAAGGAGAGCGAGAGGTCTGACCTGGCTCGGGGTACACAAGCCCGGAGTGTCCGGGACGCTGGCGGGCCCCACTGACGCCCTGCGGCCCTACACC
Source organism: Sorex araneus (assembly GCF_027595985.1). Lineage (NCBI taxonomy): Eukaryota > Metazoa > Chordata > Mammalia > Eulipotyphla > Soricidae > Sorex > Sorex araneus. Next base: position 65,051,123 of record NC_073311.1, read on the forward strand.
CGCTCCACGGGAAAGCCTCACACACTTCCTGCCGGACCCCCACGGCGGCACAACGGAGCGACATCTCTCAGAAACACTTGGAAGCTGAGTGAGCTGGGGCCGGGGTCACTCGGCCGTGGACACCCGCCGGGCCTCGAGAGGTCCTGGGCTTGCTGAGGCGCATCGCACAGTCACTCACTGCCGCTTGGAATAGAGGAAGAACAAGCCCTGACAAAGGGCCTCTCGCCAGCAAACAGCTCTCCCTCGCGGTGACCACCAGCCCATTGACTGGAAGTGAACGCTGAGTCCAGTGAAACCCAGTGCCACCCCAGGCACCGGGGCCTCGGCCCCTTGTCTGACAACACATCACATAGGGCTGGGGGCTGGGTCTTAGCCAGACCCGGCAGCGCCAGGAATCAAACCGACGGGCCCCATGCAAGGCAGGCGCCAAGAGGCCCAGGACGCTCTCTCCCGCACCCACAACGGGTTCCTTAGGGTGTGATTCTTAAAGCGACTTTTCATTTTAATTTAAATGATTTTTTTTTTTTTTTTTTTTTTGCTTTTTGGGTCACACCTGGCGATGCTCAGAGGTTACTCCTGGCTCTGCACTCAGGAATTACTCCTGGTGGTGCCCAGGGGACCATATGGGGTACTGGGACTCGAACTCGGGTCGGCCACTTGCAAGACAAACGCCCTCCCCGCTGTGCTATCACTCAAGCCCCTTAATTTAAATGATTTTTAAGAGCAATCGTAGGTGCGCCCGTGCTGTGCCGCAGCCAGGGGAGGGGGGGGGCGGGGAGGGGAAGCGCCACCGTGAGAGGCAAGGAAGCGCAGGTCACAGCATCCCCGAGAGGGGGCAGCAGCGCACAGAAATGGCCACGCCATCTGCTGAGAGTGCAGCCGCAGCAAGAGGAAAGACCCGGAGACCCGCCAGCAGCCCCGGGACACGCACCTCGACCTCCCAGAGCGCCTTCGAGCTCGTGGCCGAGGTGGCCGACTGGCGCAGGGTCGTGCGCAGGAAGATGTGCTGCTTCTTCTCGTACTCGTCACACGTCAGGAACTTCTCTTGCTCCGCGTGGAACAGTCGGACTACGTCGCCCTGGAAACACAACGGGCCGAGACGCATTTCCAGCATCGCCGAGAGAGAGGCAGAGGCGAGAGGCAGGTGGTTCTTCGGGGACGTGAGGGGCTCTGGGGCACCCCAGAGCTACCTGGCCTTTGGGTGGTTCACACATTTTATTTCAACATAGGAGGGGCAGGGCCGGAGCCATAGCACAGCGGGGAGGGCGTTTGCCTGGCATGTGACTGACCCGGGTTCGATCCCCGGCATCCCAGAGGGTCCCCTAAGCACCGCCAGGAGTGATGTGTGATTCCTGAGTGCAGAGCCAGGAGTAACCCCTTGAGCATTGCTGGGTGTGACCCCCCCAAAAAAAAAAAACACCAAGGGGCAAAGGCAGTGAGACGCAAGGTGTGTCCTGTGACCTGCAGGGCCACTCGGAACTCGGGCCCCGCACACGAGGATGTCACACGCCCGTCGGATGTGGGGGTCTCGGCAGCCGCCCTGTGCACTTACTCCTTTCAGCACGTCCTCGCGGTAGGAGCTGTACTTCATGAACAGCGTGATTTTCCAGCTCGTGTTGCAGTTGACGGCGTTGACCTGCGAGAGGAAAGGCGGGCTGGGAGACCGCAGGGCCCACCGAGGCGGAGACCCCGGCTTCCACGGACCGAAGGGGAACCACGCCATGCGGACCACAACTTGCTTCGAGGCAAGCGTCTTCCAAGGGTCCCCCAAACTAGCCACACACAGCTGATCGTCGCCTCCACCTTAACCAGGACTTTGCTCGGGAAGGCCAAGAAATGCTGCGACGTCCTCTCCCGGGAGACCCCGAGTGGCCCCCACCCCGCTCACCTCCTTGCAGCCCGGGTTGTCCAGCAGCTCCATGTTGCTGGCGTGCAGGGGCTGCCCGGCGTTCACGGGCATCAGCACCACCTTGTCCCCTACGACGATCTGGAAGTGGAGAAGTCACAGTAGACGCAGCCCAGGGGTGCTGCCGTGTCGGGCCTGAAGCTCAGCCTCCTCGGGGTCAGGCCCGCCCCCGGGCTCCCGGAGCCCGCGGAGACCTTTCCCCACCCATCCCGGCTTCAGTGGCAGCCCTCGCCGCGGTCAGCAGGCCACAGAACCTCCACAGAAGGGCCGGCGCTGACCGTGCATGCCACAGAGGCGGATTGACCGAGACACCGAACCACCAAGAGGAAGCGGAACCGGTCCTGCATCCGTATTGTTTCGGGTAGATTTGGTCTTCCCCTCCCCCCGGCCAGAAATCGGCTGAACCCGTGTCACCATCCAGACCCAGACCGTGGGGAACGGCTCACGCCTGGCTCCGGCCCCTTGCACACTTTTGTTACGTTCCCAAAGTGATGCTTCTCTGTAATCACAGTGGCTGATTTTGAAATAAAAATTAAAATGGTCATGGGAGATGTCGTCTCAACCGTTTTTCTAATGAAGGGCACCTGGTTCCCTCCCATGCCCCCACCCTGACCGACGCTGGCCCCTCAGACTGGGGCCCCACTCACATGGTCCCCACTTGTGACCCCTGATACGTTCTGCCGTGCTAGAGACGCAAGACTAAACTGACTTCTACCTCTGCAGCGTTAACATCAACCATTTCCATCGTCCTGTAGATTCTTCATTGCTCAAACGGGGAAATGAGACCATGCTTTCTCGGTGAAAAAACAGGCAGTTCCAAAGCTGGAGCGACAGCACAGCGGGTAGGTTGCTTGCCTGCTGCTGACCCACGGTCACTCCTGGTACCACAGATGGTCCCGAGGGGAGTGATCTCTGAGCTGAGTCAAGAGAGAGCCTGAGCACCTGGGATGGCCCCAGAACGAAAACAAACCAGTTCATTTCCCTGCCTCCCTACTCGGGGATCACCTCTGGCTCCTACTCGGGGATCACTCCTGCCTCCCTACTCGGGGATCACCCTGCCTCCCTACTCGGGGATCACTCCTGCTCCCTACTCGGGGATCACCCCTGGCTCCTACTCGGGGATCACTCCTGCTCCCTACTCGGGGATCACCCCTGGCTCCTACTCGGGGATCACTCCTGCTCCCTACTCGGGGATCACTCCTGCCTCCCTACTCGGGGATAACCTCTGCCTCCCTACCCGGGGATCACTCCTGCTCCCTACTCGGGGATCACTCCTGCTCCCTACTCGGGGATCACCCCTGGCTCCTACTCGGGGATAAACTCTGCCTCCCTACTCGGGGATCACTCCTGCTCCCTACTCGGGGATCACTCCTGCTCTCTACCCGGGGATCACTCCTGCCTCCCTACTCGGGGATCACTCCTGCTCCCTACTCGGGGATCACTCCTGCCTCCCTACTCGGGGATCACTCCAGCTCCCTACTCGGGGATCACTCCTGGCCCCTACTCGGGGATCACTCCTGCTCCCTACTCGGGGATCACTCCTGCTCCCTACTCGGGGATCACTCCTGCTCCCTACTCGGGGATCACTCCTGCTCCCTACTCGGGGATCACCCCTGGCTCCTACTCGGGGATAAACTCTGCCTCCCTACTCGGGGATCACTCCTGCTCCCTACTCGGGGATCACTCCTGCTCCCTACTCGGGGATCACTCCTGCTCTCTACCCGGGGATCACTCCTGCCTCCCTACTCGGGGATCACTCCTGCTCCCTACTCGGGGATCACTCCTGCTCCCTACTCGGGGATCACTCCTGCTCCCTACTCGGGGATCACCCCTGGCTCCTACTCGGGGATAAACTCTGCCTCCCTACTCGGGGATCACTCCTGCTCCCTACTCGGGGATCACTCCTGCTCCCTACTCGGGGATCACTCCTGCTCTCTACCCGGGGATCACTCCTGCCTCCCTACTCGGGGATCACTCCTGCTCCCTACTCGGGGATCACTCCTGCCTCCCTACTCGGGGATCACTCCTGCTCCCTACTCGGGGATCACTCCTGCTCCCTACTCGGGGATCACTCCTGCTCTCTACCCGGGGATCACTCCTGCCTCCCTACTCGGGGATCACTCCTGCTCCCTACTCGGGGATCACTCCTGCCTCCCTACTCGGGGATCACTCCAGCTCCCTACTCGGGGATCACTCCTGGCCCCTACTCGGGGATCACTCCTGGCCCCTACTCGGGGATCACCCCTGCTCCCTACTCGGGGATCACTCCTGCTCCCTACTCGGGGATCACTCCTGCTCCCTACTCGGGGATCACTCCTGCCTCCCTACTCGGGGATCACTCCAGCTCCCTACTCGGGGATCACTCCAGCTCCCTACTCGGGGATCACCCCTGCTCCCTACTCGGGGATCACTCCTGGCCCCTACTCGGGGATCACTCCTGGCCCCTACTCGGGATCACTCCTGGCCCCTACTCGGGGATCACTCCTGCTCCCTACTTGGGGACCACTCCTGGACGGGGCCCTGGGGCTGCCTCTCTGGGCTGCAGGAATCTCCTCTCATCACTCGACTGCCCCCTGGTCGCAGCGTGGCCTCCGTGGTGGCCTCAGCGCCCAGACGTGTGGCATGCCCAGACCCAGCACGGACACGGCAGGGCAGCCTTCACCGCAGGCGTGTACGGCAGAGCATGCAGGAAAGCTGGGCAGTTTCTGTGAACAGGAGAGAGAGCAGGAGCACTGCAGGAGAGCACCCAGGGGTGCATGTGGGGAGCAGAGAGAGGACTGGGGAGGTGGGTCAGAGAGTTTTCATTCTATTGCTAAGCTGTTTCCGATCTTTGGACCATGACCTGGTACCTATTTCAATCAAATTATTTATGTTTTGTTTGGGGGTGACACCTGGTGGTGCTCAGGGCTTACTCCTAGCTCTGCACTCAAGGAGCACCCCTGCCGGGCTCAGGGGACCGTATGGGATGTTGGAGATTGAACCCGGGTCGGCCACTCACAAGACAAGTTTTATCCACTGTACGAACTCTCCAGCCCCTCAACTAAATTATTAACAAGCAAAAAATAATGCTCAACAGAACACAAACACATTTACAACATTCCCCCTACTACAAAAAGTGGAAGGAAGGGAGGAAGGAAGAAAGGAAGGAAGGAAGGGAGGGAGGGAGGGAGGGAGGGAGGAAGGATGGAAGGGAGGGAGGGAGGGAGAGAGGGAGGGAGGGAGGAGAGAGGAAGGAAGGAAGGAAGGAAGGAAGGAAGGAAGGAAGGAAGGAAGGAAGGAAGGAAGGAAGGAAGGAAGGAAGGAAGGAAGGAAGGAAGGAAGGGAGGAGGAAGGAAGGAAGGAAGGAAGGAAGGAAGGAAGGAAGGAAGGAAGGAAGGAAGGAAGGAAGGAAGGAAGGAAGGAAGGAAGGGAGGGAGGGAGGGAGGGAGGGAGGGAGGGAGGGAGGGAGGGAGGAGGGAAGGCAGGAGGGAAAGAAGGAAGGAGGGAAGGAGGGAGGAAGTCCCGGGAAGGTAAATGGGAAGGAAACCTTCACAGGCTCCGCTCCAAGGCCGTCCCCAGAGCCAGGGTGAGAAAGGGCTCCGGACAGCTGAAAGGCAAAGGAATCCACTTGCCATGAATCCATTTCCCCCCCAAATCGATCCATCCCCCAAGTCTGTAAGGCACAACAAAGCAGCTCCTGAGTGGTGGAAACCGTCGCCTCTTGAGGACTTGGGCGTTTTCCTCCTCCGCCTCTCATCAGCCTTATTCTCCCATTTCATTGCTCACTCATCTTGCTGGTCCCTAGACCTAGGACACAATGTAACTAGGACACAATGTAACTAGTGCTAAAGACTAAGCTTCGGCTCTAACGCTGCAGATCCTTGCAACCTTGCAACCGTCTCTTCTTGCTTGGTGCGTTTATAAAACTCGGCAGCAGTTGACCTGACCCTTCTGCGGTGACGGTATTTCCAACCATCTTCAACAGAAGGCGACGGGCCCTACTCCCGGGAAGGAAGTGAGCATCACGACACATCTGACGCCGGGACGGACAGCAGGGCCCGATCTCCTTGCAGCAACCTAAGTCACGGCACAAGCCAAGGGGCGCCCAGGAGGCGCCGGGCTGTCACAGCACAGAGCGACGTGGCGGGTGGTGGCAGCCATGCTTGACGGAGCTGCACGGAAGGTCCCTGGGTGCAGTGAGCTACACTGTCCGTCTGAACCGAGACAGAGCGCTCAGGGGCCGGCTGGTTAACACCCCCCGCCCCCCACCCTCGTCCCACTATAATCGATTACTTGAAATAGTTCATTACATTCAACTCTCTAACGGCCCTGTGTAAAGGCATCTGAGATCAGAGAAAGGAAGAAATTGCAGGAGTAAACAGCAGATGAACGAATGAGTGACTCCAGAGCCAACCGAAAGGTCGCACTTGACTCTCTCATTTTTGCACATTCCCTGAGTTTGAGCTCGGCTTGAGGGCTGGGACCTTTATCCCCGATGGCCCCTAGAGATGGTGGTCGGGGTGGGGGTGGGGGGCCCTCTGGGAAGGCCATTCCCACACCACGTCCAAAACAGCACAGGGCCGTCCTGAGGGAGCGAGAGTTGATTGTAATTAACCACCTGCTGAAACGTAAGTACACACCATGCTCACAGCACACAACACTAATGCCAAAAGGAAAAAAAAAAGAAAAACAGAACGTATGTGTGAAGGAATCCAAGGCAAAGCTTAACGGGCCACATTCCTGCATGCGTGCTGCTCCGGGCCTTACCTACGCGAGACCATCGCCCGGCCTCTCACTAACCAAACCAGACAGCGACGCTCGCATCCTGCAGAATTGAATTGAATTCAAAATTCACTGGAAAAATAAATTCACTTGTAAGAGAAGACATCTCTAAACCAAGCGCTATCCAAAGTATGTCTCACTAACACCTAAGGGCAGTAGAGACAAGGGCCAGGAGGATCGCTCCACGGTTTGGAAGCCGGTACCACGTGCTGGGGAGAAGGCGGCTAGGACGGAGAAGGGACCACCAAGTCAGTGATGGTTGGAGGGATGCTCGGGATGGGAGGTGTGTGCTGAGAGTAGACTAAGGACCAAACGTGATGGCCTCTCAGTGTCTGTATTGCAAACCATCGTGCTCCAAAGTAGAGAGTAAGAAGGAAGGTGCCTGCCACAGAGGAAGGGGCTGGGATAGGAGGGGGTGGTGGGAGGGATACTGGGGACTTTGGTGATGGAGAATATGCACTGGCAGAGGGACGGGTGTTCGATCATTGTATGACTGAAACCCAATCATGAAAGTTTGTAACTGTATCTCATGGTGATTTAATAAATAAATAAATATGCATATATATGTATATATATATGTGTGTGTGTGTGTCTCAAATGTTATCAAAGAGGCAATCAAGAAAACTTTCAGGATGGCTCATTTTATATTGCCCTGAATTTGCAAGGCTGATCTCAAAACCTCAACTCATAGTCCCTGATCATCTGATCTGGTATGTGTAAGCTGATTCATAAAACATCTCCAGGGCTTGGTGTCGACCTGAGTTTATCAAACATCCCCAAGTGCCCAGGAGAGCTATGTGCTTATTTATTCAGGACACAAGAGCACCCAACCATGGTAGCATGGGAGAGTTCCGGGGTCACTGTCCTTACTCTCGAAAGCCGGGAACGTTTGACTGCTGCTAGAATACACGTTTTCCAAAACACAAGTATGTCCTGGGAATTTTTAAATATTGTCATTAAGAAGCATCGTCTAGTGCTCCTCATAACATTGTGCATCGAGTCAACGCAGCCTGGAAGCAGCTGGCCGTGGCCCCACCGTGAGATGTCACCGTTCCCACCCACCCCCCATCTCTCTCTCATGAGTCTGCCGCCAAGGGGCGCCTGAAGCTCCTCAGGCAAACTCCAGCTGGGGGCAGCTCCCGCCGCCTGGGCTCTGCCCTTAGAGGACTCGTGGCAGCCGTGGTACCACAAGTAAACACCGATGCCCGGCTCTGCTCTAGTTCTCCATGGAAACACCAGCTACGTGGCTCTGATGAGTTTTTAAAGACTCGATGAACTGTGCGCTTCCAATCTGTGGGCTTTCTGTGTGTGTGTAATACTTAAATACGTACTTCAGTGAAAAGGAGGGGAGGGGAGGGGAGGGGGAGGGGGATGGGAGGGGGAAAGGGAGGGGAGGGGAGGGGGGAGGTTCTCGATTACTGAACGGGCCCTAAGAGATACGGTGCTGAAGATGGGCCCATCCCCGCCCTGGCCCCCCTCTGCTCCCTCAGACTGCCCCGGGCCCCGGGCACCCACGTTGTCGCCCTCGCTCCTCAGCTTCCAGAAGGGGTGGATGTAGAACCAGGAGCCCTCGTTGCCGGCGGCGTCCAGGGCCACGCGCATGGCGTTCTTCTCCAGCAGTGCGGGCAGCCGCTTGTTGACCGTCAGGTACTTGTTGCTTTTGATGTGCAGCAGCTGCGGGGAGGGACACGGGGCCTTAGGCTCCTGGGGACACGCTGCAGGGCGGCCGGCTCCTCCAGCCCTTGCCCACCCCCATCACGCCCCCCCCCCCCGCAGACCCTCCCCTGGCCCATGAGCGCCGACCCCAGGCAGGCCGTCGGGACAATGGAGGGAGGGGACCGTCTCTCCGAAGTATCTCTGCGGAGCAAGAGGACGAGGCCCGTCCACCTGCAGCTCTGCTAGACCCCGGGGCGGCCAGCGTCATCACACCCAGCGGGGGGCGGGGAAGCCCCTCAAGGCCAGAGGCAGCTCCTTCTGGCTCCAAAGGAACGTGAGCTTCCAGAGGCACCGTCAGAGCAGGTGGCCTGAGCCCACCCGGCCGGGCCACACGGTCTGGGCCCGAGCGACCGTGCAAATACACACACCCCGGGGGCCAGGCCCGGCTGAGACCCTCCCCCGGCGCCCAGGGCTGGGGTCTCTCCCCAGGTGCCCGGCACCAGGCAGCTGCGCCCACGCACTCGCCCGGCCATCAGAGGCCGGCCTGGACTGGCCGGAGTAGGGCAAGGAGGACCCTCAGGCCACTCTGCAGTGCTCACGGCAAAGAGGCCCTGGTGACGCCGTGGCCCTGGCACTGTCCACTCTGGGACGGGCCCTGGGGAGACGCCCAGGGGGCCCCGGGAACACCCGCGTGTGGACTCCGGGCAGTTCCACGGCCCGGCCCTCGCGCCTTCTCCAGCTGAGCAGGCAGAGAGGCCTCTCTGTCCGCGCTCCCCCCACCAGACCCTGGCCTTCCCGCCGACCACACCTTGCCCCCCGCCCCTCCTGCGCCCCCTGGCCCGGTCTCCCTCTTCCTGCCCGTCTGACGCTGCGCTTTGGGGAGACGGGTGGGAAACGCCCGACTTCCTTTCTGGAGCCAGGTCAGAGGCCGCAAAGCGCGGAGGCCAAGGCAGAGGCCCGCCCTAGAGGCCGGGCCCGAAAATCCTGAAACAGGAGACCCTGGAACAAGGGCTCGAGGGCGCCTCCCTCGGCGAGGGCTGCAGGAGCGCCCCCCTCTCCGACAGAGGCCAAGAAGTCACACGTGAACCCTGATGGCGACAGCTAGCTCGGGGGGTCCGGGGGGTCCGGGGGTTCCGGCTCTCCCGCCTTCTCCGCCCCCGAGGTCGTGGAGACAATGGCAGAGCGCCTAGTCACTGGACACCCCGACAAAGCGCCCCCAGCCCGCCAGGGCCCCTGACCCAGCCCCCGTGCCCCGGCCCACCTGGATGACGTTGCTGTACTTCACCACCTCCCCCAGCAGCTTCTTGTTCTCCGACTCGTTCTGCTTCTGCTCCAGCTCCGCGGCGTGCTAGGATTGCCAAAGAGTCAGTGCGGGACGCGCGGGGAAGAAGCGGCACGGCCATGGGCCGAGAGTACGACCGTTAAAGAAACGAAGGGCGGGCGTGTCCCATCAGCCCGCTGCGTGGGGGGCTGCGGGGAGGAAGCGTGCAAGGCCGCGCGGGGTAAAGCCAAGCGTGCCCAGAGCCTCTCCGGGCGCTGGGGATGTACGGGAATCGCTTGGCTCTCGGGCCTGACGCTGCTAGAGAAACCAAACGGGACAGTCGGCAAATTCAAACAATCTCTAAGTAGCCGTTCCGGTTCGACAAGTCCCAGGAACTTCAGGGACACAAAACGTCCCGAGCAGCAGCACGCACAGAACAATGGACTTGGGGTTTGCGCGTCCTGCGTCCTGATGAAGTGCTGCGCCCAGAGCAGGGGGGGCCGCCGAGGATCCCGGGGTCTCTGGGCGCCCGGCCCGCAGCCCGGCTTACCTGCAGCTTCTTGAGCAGGGCGGCCTCCGTGTGGTTGCCCTGCTTGGCCTGCTTGGCCTTCCAGTACTGCTTCTGCGCCGAGTAGCGGTTCATGGGGCACACCTTGAAGAGGCAGTCTGCGGCAGAGCCACGGCCACGGTCACCAGGGCGCCCCCGGCCTCCCTGCCCGCCCCGCGTGTCCCTTGGAAACGCCCTTTCGTGTCACCCGACTGTCTGAATGCCACGTCTCCGTCCCCCTGGCTGCCGAGCGCGCCCTGGCATGAGGGGACCCCCCGGGCGGTCTCTGGGAAGGTGGGATTCTGCAGCGGTGGTGCTGTTGGCCATGGTCTCTCGGGCCCCCGGTTCCAACACCTCACCCTGTGTCCCCGCCCCCGTCCCCCGGACACCCACCCCCTGCCACCCCCACCCAGCTCCCAGGACCATCACCGGCGCTTCCTAAGGCCAGCGGGGAGGAGACTGGCCACATCACAGCTCTCCCTCCCGTCTGTCTCTGTCTGTCCGTCTGTGGGCTGCCCCCAGCCCTGTGCTCAGGGGCGGTTCCTGACAATGCTCAGACCAGACCGTCCCGGGGCCCAAACTCAGCCTCCCGCATGCAAAGCCCGTGGCCGGGCAGGGCCCCAGGCAGAGCTGACCATGCCCGCCTGACCAGACCTCCTGGGGGACTCGGGCAGAGCTGACCATGCCCGCCTGACCATACCTCCTGGGGGGACGTGGGCAGTGCTGACCGTGGCCCTCTGACCATACCTCCTGGGGGACGTGGGCAGTGCTGACCCCCGCGTCCTCCCTGACTCACGCCGAGACACCTGGCATCGGTCTCCTCTCGGGTCTGCCCCTGTCTACACGGACGCCTCGCCCATGTGTCAGCACCAGCCTCGCCTCCGCAGGGCGGCTGAGACGGGCAGGAAGGCCCAGGAGTGGGGCCCGGGGCCGGGGCGTGGAGCTCGCACGCTGCGGCCAGCCCGAGATGACTCACCCTCTGGGAGTGACGGGCCCAGCTCACGACAAGGGGCCCTGACGGCACCGAGCACTTTGGGGCCAGACCATTGCGGGTCATGAGGCAGAGGACCCCTCCCGCCTGAGCACGGCCAGCGGCCTCGACCCGAACCTCGCAACCTTTCTCATGGCCCCCCCACGGCTCCCGGCTGCCAGAGTCCACCGCGTCCCTCTCATCTGTGCTGCGGCCAGCCCTGCCCCTGAGCGAGCGTCCCCAAGGCGGCACAGAGGACGCGGGCGGCGACTCGCTCAACGCTCAGGCAGGCACGGCCGGGAGGGAGCGGCCCGAGCACCGAGTTTCCCTTTCAGGGGAGAACCTTGGGGGCCGGAGTGACAGCACAGCGGGGAGGCCTTTGCCTTGCACGCGGCAGACCTGGGTTCAATCCCCGGCATCCCAGCACCACCAGGGGTGACTCCTGAGAGCAGAGCCAGAAGGAAGCCCTGAGCTTCGCCGGGTGGGACACAAAAGCAAAAATAATAATAATAATAATAATTTTAAAATAGGGGCTGGAGAGACAGCACAGCGGGTAGGGCGTTTGCCTTGCATGCGGCCGACCCGGGTTCAAATCCCAGCATCCCACTGCCAGGGGGTAATTCCTGAGTGCAGATCCAGGAGTAACTCCTGTGACTCGATGGGTGTGACCCAAAAAGCAAAAAAAATAAAAATAAAAATAACGGCGAGCCTTCAGCCTAGAGCCTGGCAGGCTCGGGAACCACTGGCCCAAGAGCCCCCGGCCGGCCACACCCTATGCGCCGCCGTGGGAGCGGGACGCTGGGTCCCTGCACCTCTGGACGGAGACCGGGCAGCCCGGGAGAACCTGGGAAATGGCGGCGCCCCCGGACTGTCTGCAAACCCAGACGGGGCGCGGGAAGAGCACTGGAGCCCCGGGGAGCGGAGGCTGGACCCCAGGCTGGCCCCGGGGAGCACGGCCGCCCTGCCCGCCCTGCACGCCTGCCCCAGGCGTCTGAGGGCCCTTCCCCGAGTCCCCGGCCGGGCAGCGTCTGGCTTGACACCAGCCGCCAGGCCTCCCTTAGGGCTGACCGGGGCAGGCCGTGCCACGGCCACACCTCCCTGGGGACGCTGGGCAGGGACCCGCCTCGTTTCTCCTCCCTCAGAAAGCTGCCGTCGGCTTTGGAAGAGGCAAGACGTGGCCAGCCCAGAGCAGGGGCAAAGCCAGACGGAGCTCAGAGCTTCCTGCAGAGGCAGCGAGGCAGCGGCACTGCCCCAGTGCCCGCTGGGCCGGGCGGGGAGGGAGGGAGAGGGGGGAGGGAGGGAGGGAGGGAGGGAGGGAGGGAAGGAGGGAGGGGGGGAGGGAGGGGGCGCCCAGGGCTCTCCCTGGCCTCCTGAGCAAGACACGCAGCTCCCTGAGCACAGCCAGGCCTTCCTGGAGCAAACAACCCCCGCTAGGGTTCGCGGCTGCAGACGCTACACTGCTGAGGGCCACAGTGCTGAGGGCCACAGTGCTGAGGGCCACTCTGCTGAGGGCCACTCTGCTGAGGGCCGAGCTGCCAGGGACACCGCAGAGGACCTGCCAGGGACACGGCGGTGACTTTCTCACTCCTCTAGGACATACACCCTCTCAGGGCGCGGGTGCCAAACTCTCTCCCTCTGTCTCTCCCTCTCTCTCCCTCTGTCTCTGTCTCTCTCTCTCTCTCCCTCTGTCTCTCTCCCTCTCCCTCTCCCTCTCCTTCTGTCTCTCTCCCTCTCTCTCTCCCACTCCCTCTCCCTCTCCCTCTCCCTCCCTCTCTCCCTCCCTCTCCCTCTCTCTCCCTCCCTCTCTCTCTCTCTCCCTCTCCCCCTACTCTCTCTGCACTTCAGGGGCAGGGGCTTGTTTGGCCTACGCCTGGAACTCTCCTGCCAAACTGGGGAGAGAGAAAGGTCTAGAAAGAACCCTGAGAAGGAGAACGGGGCAGTGCAAACCCAACTCCAAGGGCGGCTGTGCAGTGTGTGCAAGGTACAAACCCTTGTCACGGCGCAAGGTCCCGAGGCAGGGAAGGCTACTGCAGAGGCAGCAAGCGCGGCGCGAGTCACAACAGCCAGGGTGCAAGGAACCCCCCCCCCCCCCCGTGACAGGCGGGCAGTTCAGGTCTGACCAGGTGGACAAGGGCCTCCACGGAGCCTCTGAGACACTGAAATGTCGGGGCCCGGGGGCCCCAAAACCCAACCTTCCCGGCTCCCCGGCACACGCGTCTCGCTGGCTTGAAGCTCGTGTTCTCCGGAACCCGCCTGCCTCTCGCCTCACGCCTGTTTCAGTACAAACCACCTCCTCCGGGGTCCCTCCCCCACGCCTCCAGACGGGGAGAACACACCCACTTCCTCTCCCTGGAGACAGAGAAGCCAAAGCTCCCAGCGGCGGGCAGGGTCCCGTGTGCTGGAATGTCCAGGCCAGAGCCCGACACAGGCCAGCACAGCCCCCTGAGACGCCTGAGGCCAGCCCCGTCGGGCTCCACCATGGAAGCCTCGGGTCCGAGAGGGGCTGGGCCGCCCCCTGTGTTCCAGACACGGAGCCACCACGCTCTTGGCTTGCAGGAACCGGCCGGGACTGGACAGGAGAGTGTCGGGGTCGGGCCGCTCTGCCGACACCCCCGGCCATCGGGCTCCCTGTCCTCCCGTCCCGAGGCCTCCCTGACCGCCCAGGTGACCCAGTGTGGCCCTCAGCTCCGGGGGCCTCAGACACTCAGGACAGTCTTGTCCTGGGCTGAGGGGAGGGTCTGGGCGCAAGAGCAGGCGCTGCCGGGACGCGGCCTCCCGGCCACCGGACACGCCGCGGGCAGCCCCTTCACCCCAGAAAGGCACTGTCTCCCCGGGTGCAAACAGACGCAGGAGCAGCTGCCCCTGGGGGCGTGGCGGGCGCGTGCAGCAGAAAGGACAGCTCGGTGGTGTCCAGACACCCGGCAGAGCAGGAGGGCCAGCTAACGCGGCAGAGAAAAGTCTAACCGGCAACCAAACGAGCCTTTGAACACGCCTGGTGATGGTCACGCGCTCGGGCTGGGAAACAGCCACTGCTTGCAGGCGGGAGGTCATCGGTGCCAGGCTCACTAGTGACTGTTATTTTTAAGACCGAAGACGGGCTGAGTTCCACGGGACGCGACGCTGGAGCCTGCGCACGGCAGGCGGGTGCGGGCACTTCAAGGGCTGCCTTCCCGTCACGCGCCAGGTCTGGCCGGGACGGACCGTGGACGGTCCCCAAGAGAGCAAGCAGGGGACGGGCGAAGGGCAGACGCTGGGCGGGAGAATGACATTGCAGCATCTCACGGCCCCGTCACCAACAAGCAGGGCAGCGGCACCCCACCAGGGCCTCGCCCCGGTCAGGGGCATGGGAAGGCCAGCAGGACGAGGCCGCTGGGGCTGCCCAGGGAGGAGGGGGCACAGGACACACAGCCAGGACACCCCGGGGGCAGCCAGAGACGCAGGAGGGGCGGGGAGATGCTCCGTTTCCAGACGGATGCGGAATGGAAGAACCAGCTCAGGGGAAGGAAGTTCCCGCCAGCAGCCGGGAAAGGCCCCGACTATCAGCAAGGGCGCCGGGCCCAGAGCCCAGGGGAGCCCCTGTCACTCGGGGCATGGGCCGAGGGGCTCCGTCAGTGGCCACCACCTGCCTCAGCTGTGTTTATCCCACTGGGGCTGACCTCAGCATCCCGCTTCTCCGGGCCGAGTCCAGGAAGCTCCAGGCCAGCCTGTGTTCCACCACCAAGCACAGGTCGGTTCCAGGTGACATGCCACAGGTTCAAGTGCTTCGTAAACACGCCTTATTATTACTTCCAACTTGACACTCCAGATGAGCAAATACAGTTGTGTTTGTGTCCCAGACTGCAGAGGCCGTGACGCCGACTGGTCCCGGAAGTATGCCAGGTCCTCAAGACCCCCCCAGGTGATCCAAAGGTGGAAGGAACAATGACCCAGAAACACCTCCCATGTGCACACACACACACACACATGCACATACAACATACACACCCATACACACACATGCAAACAACATATGCACACACATGCACATGTGTGCACACACATACAAACCCATACACACGTACATACACATGCACACACATGCATACATACCCACACATGCATAACATGTGCACACACATGCACACATGTGCAAACACACATGCACACACATGCACATGTGTGTACACAAACACACAGGCACACACACGCACACACACACATGCACACATAATCACCCAGGAACAAACCTGGAGGCTTGAGCACTGGAGGAAAAGCGCTTTATAAGGGTATTTTCCCCATCCCAGAAAAATGTACACACGTGCCACCACTGTCCCCACTTTGCACAGGGGGAACCCCGAGTCTGAGTTGGTGACCTGCTGGTCAGAACCCCGGGAGCCGGGGCAGAGACGGCCCCAAACCTCGCTGACCACTGGGTGTCTGCACCCGTCACCAGCTGATCACTTTCCCGTTTCGTGCTTTCCACTGTCTAATCTCTTCCTTTCCCTTCCTTCCTCTCCCTTCGTGATTGCGGACTGCACTGCCGTTTGCTCTGGAGCAGGGTGTGTCTTTAACACAAACATCAACCCACACCAGGGGCACCAGAGACAGACCGAATGGTGCATCTCAATCTCAGCGGTTTTTAAGAACTCAGCTTCAAACTGCTCAAAAGCCACCTGCAGCGACGGGACAGAGAGAAGGTCGTGTGAGTGAGTGAGTGAGTGAGTGAGTGAGTGAGTGAGTGAGTGAGTGAGTGAGTGAGAAGGAGAAGCCGGACACAGAACGGGCTCCCCACACGCGACTGACACACGGCGAGGAGCACGACCCGCACAGCAGACCTGGGGGGTCTGAGGAGGGGAGCGGGGTCCTTGGGAGAGGGCAGGTGCGCGGCTGAGGGGCGGTGCTGGAATCCCGTGCATGAGGAAGCGTTCTAAACGAACATCCAAACCACAGGACACCAATCTCAAAATGAACAAAAGTGGCTACAAAGGGACAGTCCTAGGTCCCCCCGAAGGCCGGAAACAGGGAAATCTAAGCTCCACACGGCCGTGCCCAGGGACACGGCAGACACCCCACGGCCACGGCTAGCACGGGCCGCCCACACGCAAGAAGCAGCAGCCGCAGGATTAGTCAGGAGGGAAACACAAATAACATGCGAACGCCACCTACGCCCACAAGAAAGCCCGGCACCGGGGCCAGGGCACAGGGCGTGGCGAGGCACGCGCCGGCCTCACACTCACACCGGCCCAGGCTGACGGCAGAGGCAGAGGGTTTGGCTCCTCTGAAGAAAGATTTGGCCTTTTCTGGTTTGTTTGCTTTTTTTTTTTTCTTGTTTTTTGCCTTTTGGGTCACGCCCAGCGATACTCAGGGGCTACCCCTGGCTCTGCACTCAGGAATCACTCCTGGTGGTGCTCAGGGGACCATATGGGATGCCGGGGATTGAACCCGGGTCAGCCGCATGTAAGGCAAACCCTACCCACTGTAGTCGTATCGATAGTACAGCTCCAGCCCCAACAAGCACCATGTTAAGTGGATTTTATTGTCTACACACACCATACAATAGGTGGAAAAACTCATGGCCAAAGCTGCGTCTGGTCCTCCCGTGGTCTCGCTTCAGGGACCGACGGCCCTGCGAACACCCCGAGCATCGAGGAGAAGCTCTGCAGGCAGGAGAGAACCTGTGTCTGCCGCTGCTCGCATTTCCCTTGACATGGGAAGAAGAGGAAGACTTGGGGGACTTGCCCGCCAGGAGACAGGGCTCAGGGCAGCTCCCCCAAACCCCGTGGCAGGGGGAGCGGGCTCGGCCGTGGGACAGACATGCCTGCACGCAGCCGGAGTGAGAGTGTGCTTGGAGCAAAGGGCAGCCGGGGGGTCCCGGCACGTCCGAGGAGGACATGCAGGGACTCGGCCCGGCGGGTCAAAGGGACGGGAGAGACGGAGAAGCCTCCGCAGGGCAGCCAGTGACCCACTGGCCGGAGCACAGCAGCACGAATTCCCAATCGCCCCCAGTGCTGGGCTGGGGAGCTGGTCCAGGGATGAGCGGTGGGGGCGGCAGGAGGGGTGTGGCCGGTGCGGAGGGCGCGGATGCTCTCCGTCACTCGGTGCTTGACTGCGTGACAGCGGCACGAGGGGGCCGGCACGCGGCTCACTGAGGTGAGCGCTGAGATCTGACGCGGGTGGCGGCAGAAAGTTCCGGAGTGTGTTTTACGGGAGAAAGTGGAACCGCACGTGTGGGGCTCGGTCCCGCCCTGGTCCTTCGGGGGCTCCCCCGGCAGCCAAACAGTTAACCCTTCTAGAGCCAGAGCGCTAGCTCTGTCGGGAGGGCGCTCGCCTTGCACGCAGCCAAGCCGCCCGGGCCACAGAACCCCGTAAGGCCCGAAAGCACCGAGCACTCTGGGCGTGAGTCCTGACCGAGGACTCAGAACATCACCCGGCGGCCCGAAAGAAAAAGAAGCAAAATAACTTTCTAGTTTCCACCCTTAAGTGACATGGAGGGTCTCACTTCTCAGACTCACCACGGCGACCCAGCCTCACCCCTCCCCGGCGACACGCGGAGCGGCCCAGCAAGGCTCCCTGGGGCTGAGCACTGGGCTCCGTCACACAGGAGCGCACGTGGCTGCTAGAACACAAGCCGGACACCGGGACCCAACAGCCCTGCATGCACACACACACACACAGATACACAGACATGGACATGGACACACATACACGGACACACATGGACACGGACACGCAAACACACACACGGACATACAGACACCGTGCCCGAGCACTGCCAACCGTCCCCTGGAAGCAGCCAAACACAGGACCCCAGCTCTGCGCAGCTGAGGGGACCCCTCCGGCCGCGGCGGCTTGGGGCGGCACAGGACCAGGCTCGGGGGCAGGCCCAGCCTCTCTGGGACGCAGGGCGGCCCGGGGCTCTGAAGGGAGAGCGCGTCCAGAGGAAGCCAGGCCGCGGGGAGGGGCTCTGTCAGGTTTCGGCTGCGGCTCCCCCGAGGGCAATGCCCCGGGCCGTGGCTGTTTATCACCGTTCCCTGGAGCCCGCGGGCCGTCTGCCAGCCGGATCGGCCCGGCTCTGCCCCAACGGCAGCCTTTGATGTGCTCCAGGATGACGAGCCCCAGACCTCCCCGGCCCGCGGGAGCTGGAGCGTCTCTCCTTTCATCTGCCGCTGGAGACACTGACCCGGGGCACCTGCTCGGCTCTGCCGGGAGCTGCGCGTTCTCAGGACTAAGCGCCGACCCCTCAGGCGGCCCCTCAGACGGCCCCTCAGACGGCCCCTCAGACGGCCCCGCAGGTGCTGCGCGACCCGCCGGGACAGCCCAGACTGCGGGGCGGGACCTCCTGCTTGTGACCGCCCCTGGAACCCTCAGGGCAGAAGCACGGACACCTACAGGGGACCTTCCCCAGGAGAAAGCGAGAGCGTCTGCGGGGCAGGAGGGTCCCTGGGCTGCTTGTGGAGACAGGAAACTGCCGGGGTGGGTGTTTCTCACACCTCATGCTTTCTGGGGGGAGGGGGCTCTCCTGCAGGTGGGGGCCTTGCTGCAGGGGAGGCCTGAGGGCTTGGAGCTTGAGCCCAGGTCTCTGAGGGGCCATGGGCGTGTCGGACTGCTGTATGCCCTCAGCAGCGTCCACGGCGACCTAGCCTGACAGCAGTGCTCCTGGGAGACGCGCCTCCTCAGGCAGCTGCTCCCCCACCAGGGCGCCCCCCACCCCGCCCCCGCTTCGTCCATGCACGACACTCAGCGCCCCGACCACCTAGCTCCCCGACCACACAGCTCCGCTCAACGCTTCACAACCACGATGACGCATCTCTCTCTTGTGTTTGGTTTGGGCCACACCCAGCAATGCTCGGGCCTTACTCCTGGCTCTGTGCTCAGGTTTCGCTCCTAGCAGGGACTGGGGACCGTGTGGGGGCGGGTGGGGGGGCAGCTATGGAGCTGGGGTCGGCCATGTGCAAGGCAAGTGCCCAACCCACTGGACACTTTGTTGGAGATTTCCTTGCGTTTGGGAATTCCAGCCGTCTCGCAGCCACGGGGAAGGCAGACGCTGGCCGGCCCATCCCGAAATTCTCCCCCAGCGGGGTGGGGGGGGGACAGGCCAGCTCTGCAATCCTGGCCGGGGGCCAGGGCGGGGGGGCGGGGGGCGGGCCTCGCTGCTGCTGGGCCAAGCCCCACTGTCCCATCACGTGCCTCGTCCACGATGCTTGCTCGGACCAGGGGTCACGCCCTTTGCCCAGCAGACACCTCACAGGCCACAGAGCCATCCAGCGGGCAGCAGCTGTCCAGTCCCACCACTGGCCCTGCGGCTTCCCCACCCCAGCCCCGGCCAGAGAGAGGCTTCCCTGCTTTCCCCCGGCCCGAGTGACATCACCCCGCATTTGCTTTGGCATTTTCTTGGTACGGGCCCAGGGGCACACAGAGGAAATATTTACACAACAGGCCCTGGTGGACAACGAGCCGTTTGTCCTCCTGGGGCCACTTCCCACGGCGCCCCCGGCCCCTTGACCCAAGCAAGAGGGCAAACTTGACCCTTCTGGGTGTCGTCACGGGCCACTTGCCCCTGGGAGCGCAAACACGGCCTGATGATTCACAGTGACGGGGGAGCAGCCGTCTCTGTCGGCAGGCAGACGCACGGACAGACAGACACACAGACAGACAGACACACGGACAGACAGACACACAGACAGACAGACACACGGACAGACAGACACACAGACAGACGCATGGACAGACAGACACACGGACAGACAGACACACGGACAGACAGACGCATGGACAGACAGACACACGGACAGACAGACACACGGACAGACAGACACACGGACAGACAGACGCATGGACGGACAGACACACGGACAGACAGACACATGGACAGACAGACACACGGACAGACAGACGCACAGACAGACACACAGACAGACACACGAACAGACAGACGCATGGACAGACAGACGCACGGACAGACAGACACATGGACAGACAGACACACGGACAGACAGACACACAGACAAACACACGGACAGACAGATGCATGGACAGACAGACACACAGACAGACAGACAGACACACGGACAGACAGACACACGGACAGACAGACACACGGACAGACAGACACACGGACAGACAAACACACAGATAGGCAGACAAGCAACCACAGCACTGCGGCAAGGGGCCGCCCTGCGTCCAGTCCACCCCCACACAGCCTGGGAAATGCCTGTTAAGCGCCACGCATGCCCAAGAGTGCAATAAATACCCTAGAAATAAACAGACGCCCCGAGGGGCAGCGAACCCCCAACCCCGAGTCAGGTGACAGGACAGACACTTCCTTCCCGCAGACGTTAGAAGAGCTTGTGAACAGGGCTCTTTCTTGTTTCCTCCGTCCCGCCCCAGGTCCAGGTTACTCCCTCCCTCCCCCGCAAAGACCCTCCAAGGGAAAGGCAGGGAGCGCCTGGGTAACTGTCCGCCTTCCCGCCAGCTGCTATTTAAATTGCGGGTGTCATTCTGTTGCAAATTATATCTGGCCCTCGGAAATGACACTAGCTTTGCAAACACCAAGCAAATCTAGACAAATCAAATACAAAACTGTGGACGTGGCAGCCTGGCCTCACGGAGCCCCAGATGGAAGAGAGAAAGACCCTTTCTCTCGCCAAAAGAGGGCGAGGTGGAGGGCGGGGCTCCGGTCGGGCTCACCCCAGACACGCCTGAAACAGCCACGGCTCCCCGTGGCCACAGCCATGCGAAGCCTGCCCTGGACAGGCCGCTGCCCTGGGGCACAGGCGCAAGCAGGAAGGCGGAATCAAAGCCGAGTCTCAGCACGGCCGGGAAGGATGGAGAGAAAGAGGAAAATGACAACCCAGTGGCCACACACAGAGAACGGGGGTCCCCAGGTGCAGGGAGCAGCCCTGCGGGGTGCCCGCCACCTGACACCTCGGTTCATGTTGCCTCAGGAAGCCAGCGGGCGGGCCCAGGGGCTGGGGTCTCCGGACAGCCTCCTGCCTTCTTGGCAGGAGCGTGGGAGCGGGACGGGGTCTGCTGCTCCCAGGGAGGGAGCTGGCCGGTCATATCAGCAACCCTCGGCTGCCGGACAGCGGGCTGGGCCGGACAGCACACGGGGGCCTCCAGAACTGGCACAGCGGCCGCTCCGTCTAGACTGGTTCTGAGAGGCCAGAAGAGCAACATCTGCGGGTCCCCTGCAAAGGGCGTGACCTTGCTGAGCTCCGGGGAACGTGTCCTGCGTCTCTGGCAACCAGGGAAGCCCGGGACCCGGCCCGAGCCCCAGACAGAAGACCTGCGTGAGGTGCACAGGCCCAGGAAAGGTGCTGCTCACCCCTCTGCGCCCAGGAGTCACGCTCAGTCCGGCGGGCAGCAGAAGACCAGGGCCAGCTGGGGTGAGGAAGGGGCGACTGCAGCTGGGCGGGGAAGCAGCCCCAGTATCCCAGACAGGAGCAAGCCCGGACCGTCAACACTCACCCCAGTCAACACACACACACACACACACACACACACACACACACACACCGCTCAATACACACACCCCCAGTCAACACACACACACTCAACATACACACACACTCAACACTCACCCCAGTCAACACACACACACACCGCTCAATACACACCCCCAGTCAACACACACACACACACCCGCTCAACATACACCCCCAGTCAACACACACACACACACCGCTCAATACACACACCCCCAGTCAACACACACACACACCGCTCAATACACACCCCCCAGTCAACACACACACACCCGCTCAACATACACCCCCAGTCAACACACACACTCAACATACACACACTCAACACACACCCCCAGTCAACACACACGCCCGCTCAACACCCCCCCCCCCAGTAGTCAAAACCTGCTCAAGGTGGCGGTTTTGTCTACAGGGTGAAGCCACCCCTGCCGTGATAGGAAGGTGTGGATGGTACCACTTGCGAATGTTCTAAAAGGGGGAGAGAAAGTCTATAATAAAGTTGTGGATCACAGGATGGTGCCTGGGTTGAACGGAGAGATCAAAGGCTCTCTGTCACACATAAACGATGCTCAAGTTTTTGTCCCCATTTTTTTTTTTTTTTTTTTTTGCGTTTTGGGTCACACCTGGCTATGCACAGGGGTTACTCCTGGCTGTACACTCAGGAATTACTCCTGGCGATGCTCAGGGGACCATATGGGATGCTGGGAATCGAACTCGGGTCGGCCACGTGCAAGGCAAACGCCCTACCCGCTGTGCTATTGCTCCAGCTCCCTTGTCCCCATTTTAATGTGGCTATTTTCTCTACTTTTTTTGATGAATTGTGATGCATATTGGCTTGTTTTAATTCTAAAAAAAAATTTAATCCAAACTGTCATGCGTACCAAGAAAAGTTTGATTAAACTATTTAAGTTCATCAAGCCTTTGGGGCGAGGTGTGGCGTCCCAAGGGGGTCCCCTTCGGAGACGCTCGGCCAACATGTGCCAGGGCAGCAGGTGTGGTGGGCTCGGACGGGCAGTGCTGAAGTCATTCCAAGCCAGCCTGGGGCCACTCAGGGGCCCCCAGGCCACCCAGCATGGTTGGGGGACTCCACGGGTACACGCAGCAACGCTTGGAGACCGTGTGGTGCCATGGGTCAAACCGGGGTCGGCTGCAAGCGCCCGAGCCCTCTCCTCTCTCTGCAGCCCGAGCCCCTGCACTCTGGGTAAGGACAACTCCATCTCGCTGCGAGAGCTGCAACGCGTCCCCAGTACACACGGGCACTGAGGAGGCCGCCCCGGGCGGCTGGCTGGCACGGTGAGGATTATCAAATAATAAACTACTGCCACGTAAGTGCATGGCTGCCCCGCGCCCAGGCGAATAAACACGCACACACTCGCAGGTACACGCGTCCGCAGCCCGGCTATGTGGGCAAACCAGAAACGAAGCTTTCTGCCCTCTTGACATTTCCTCCTGCCGTGAAACAGTCCCAGAAAACGTGGACTCCGGGGCAACAGCACAGCATTTGCCTTGCACGTGGCAGACCCAGGTTCGATCCCTGGCATCCCATATGGTCCCCCGAGCACTGCCAGAAGTAAATTCCGAGTGCAGAGCCAGGAGTAACCTCTGAGCATCACCAGGTGTGACGCAAAAGTCAAAAACAAAAAACGAGAACAAAAAACGTGGACTCCCCACTCCGAGTACGCACTCCCCCTTGTGTGCGCGTGTTTCCCCCATGAATTTATTTAGTATTTATTTCTATAGTATTGTTTATTTCCCCGCTGGCTTCTCTCTTACCTGTGCTTTCCCACGCAGACCCTCAGCAGTGCTCGGGGCAAAGACCACCCCCAGCGAGCACGCAGCTCTGCCCCTCCCGCCTCCTGGGCACCGTGGCTGGCAGCCTGCCTGTCGCCCACCCATCACAGCGTGACCGGCCACCCAGACCTTCAGCTCTGCCACCCTGAGGCCCAGGGAGCTCGGGCTCGCAGCCTCTTCCCCCTGCCCGCCCTCGCACAACGGACCAAGGTCGGGAGGGCCGGAGAGTCCACTTGCACGCAGCTGGCTGGGTCCGATCCCGGCACCCCATAGAGTCCCCCGAGCCCCTCCAGGAGTGGCCCCTGAGCACAGAACCAGGAGTCAGTCCTGAGCACCGCTGGGTGGGAGAACACAGTCCGGTGTGTGCGGGCGCTGGTCTGGATCCAACAGCACCGGAACCACTGGGCAGAGAAGGGCCCAGGGCTCATGGGCACCTCTGGGCACAGACATGTTTAAACACACAGACATGGACACACACACACACACACACACACACACCACATACCACACACATACACACATTCTCACACATACTCACATACACACATCACAAGGATACTCTCACACACACTCATACACACTCACATACACACACTCTCCCACACACACACTCACACCACACACATATATACACACACATTGCTGGATAACATTGGGTTGTCCTTACTCTCCCGCAGGGACTTTAGGTTTATGGAGCTACTCCCACAACAGTGCTCCTGAGACACACCCAATTCCAGCCAGCACTAATAATCCTATATTGCTTTTCTCTTTCATGTCACTTGCATGGTTTAGCAATGTCCTTTTTGTATAGACACAGGAAGACAGTTCATACCATGCTTTGTAACATGGGAGTTAACTAACTCCAAATAATATTTACTGCTGGGCATCCATCATATTTACCTGACTTAAGTCTCAGTTGCCCTTAGTTCCTAACACCCCCAAAAGGAGGGTCCCAACGAAGGGACTGGATGGACCCAGGGCAAGCTGTGAGCTACCCTGGCATCAGAAAGGGACAAGCTAAATGCCATAAGAAGGATAATAAGTTAAGAGCACAGTCATGGAACAATCTCTGGTATGACCCAAAAAGAAGTAACTGAATGAGGACCCTGCTGGGGTTAGGAAAGACTAACCTGGCCTGAGCACTGTGGTCTGGGATATATAGCAAGGTGTCCCCAGGAAGAGCCAACCTTTAAGCTCAATTTATCTCTTAGTGTGTTCGTACAAAATACCTAGAAATACTATCAGAAGTAAATGTACTATGACTGTTTACATGGATTACTAGGGACTGGAGCAACAGCACAGCGGGTAGGGCGTTTGCCTTGCACGCGGCCGACCCGGGTTCGATTCTCAGCATCCCATAGGGTCCCCTGAGCACCGCCAGGGGCCATTCCTGAGTGCAGAACCAGGAGTAACCCCTATGCACTGCCGGGGGTGACCCAAAAAGCAAAATAAATAATTTTTTAATTAAAAAATAAATAAATAAATGGATTACTAGCTGAGGAGAGGAGAAGGCAATACACCCTGGACAGATCCCGCCCTTGAGCGGGTCTCCTAGGAATCGAGATGAAATCTCAGGTGAGATTTGTCCTTGACTCAATCCCCTGGAACTTCCCTTAAAGGAGTGGCTTCTCCTCAGTTTGTTGCTATGACGATGTTCGCCCCCTGGCCCCCCTCCCCGCCCCGTGTGTCCCCGCCCTTCACCTTCAAGGGGAGAGGCAGGAGACTGCGGAGACCATGATGACGGGACTACGGCCAAGACGACAACTTGGGATGTTCTCAAGGGGAGAGTCGGCTATGCTGGGGAGGAGAGGGAGAAACAAACTGGCTCCCCGCCAGCCCGGGGCCCTGCCTCTCGGTCCCCGCGTCCTTCACTCAGCCGGGGGGACGGTTCTCAGACCCCTAACGCTCGAGTCCCACGCGCGCCCACACCTTTCCTCTTGTGAAACTCACACACATCACGTGCACACTCTCACACACTGTACACACATACCACACACACAGAGTCTCACACACTCCCTTTCACACACACCACACACACTCCTGTGGCTCCCGTGTCGGGATCCTCTGAGGTGCTCACCGCCTCCTCGCTGTTCACAGGCCTCCGGGGCCTCTGGAAATTACAGCTTCACCATCTCTAAGTGGTCCAGGCGCCAAATCACACACGTGCACACACACAAACACACACAACAACCACAGTCACAAGCACAAGAGAGAAGTCCAAGACAGCACGTCTGGGGCCCCGCCCTCGGGTCCTGTCACAGCGGTTCCGGAGCCCAGCTCCCGCCAGAGGAGGCCAAAGGTGGCCGGGCGGGCGGGAGCAGGCAGGGGGCGCCTGGGGCAGGACGAGGTTCCGGAGCCTTCCGAGCACTCTCGAGGCCTCAGGGACGGCTGCCACCAGGGTGCCTGCTCTGCAGCTGCCGCGCTCACCTCAAGAAGCACAAAAGGCAAACAGGGACCCCCCAGAGGCGCCTCCCAGCTGCCCCCGCGCCCGGCCGGCACCTGGGCGGAGAGGCCGCTGGCTTGGGCCCCCGCCCGCAGCGTGCAGAGCCGCCGTCCCTCCCGTGCGGAGTCGGCCGCGGCAAGCCGTGGGGACACGTCCGGAAGCAGAACAGAACCTCTCTGGTCTCTGCACGTCGGGCCCGGGGCGCAGTCTGGGCCCACCCGCCTGGGCCTGGCAGCGCCCACCCAGCAGCACTGCCCGTCACAGCGCCACAGGCTGGTGCCACTCTGAACCCTGGCACGGGAGGCCCCGCCCAGGAGCACTGCAGGAGGGAGCCGTCACACAGCGGGGAGGTGCCGGCCTGGCACAGGGCCACCTGGGCCCGATCCTCAACATGCCAGATGGCCCCTGGGCCCACCAGAAGTGAGCCCTGAGCACTGCCGGTGTGGCCCCTACTCAAACAAACACGTCAGAAATCTAGAGGGAGGGGCCGGAGCGATAGCACAACAGGTAGGGCGTTTGCCTTGCACGCGGTCGACCCGGGTTCGATCCCCGGCATCCCATATGGTCCCCCGAGCACCGCCAGGAGTAATTCCTGAGTGCAAAGCCAGGAGTAACCCCTGAGCATCGCTGGGTGTGACCCAAAAAGCAAAAAAAAAAAAAAAAAAAGAAATCTAGAGGGAGCAGGAAGGAAACCAGGAGCATCAAAGGGAACCAAGAGAGCAGAGGGCAGTTCCCTGAAGCCAAGGGCAGCGAATACTTCCTCAGGTCAATATTTTTTCACTCTCTGGCCAACCACGTGTCTTTCTCTGGGTGTCTGCTCCCCGCCTTTCCCCGCTGTCCAGTGCAGTGAGGAGTTTCCTGACACCATTTGTGAGTGCGTCAAGCATCCTGGATATCAGCCCCCTGGGGATGTACAGAGTGGAAATATGTTCTCCTCTCCAGTTCAGTGTCCTTTTGTTTTAACTGAAGTTTCGAGTTTTGAGGGGTTTATTTGTGATGTTAGGGCCCGGGTTAACAAACCTGCCAATGCGGTTTCATGCTTCAAATAAGACAAGTGTCTTTTGACACGTAAAAGCCTTTTGCTTTCTGTAGTCCCACTGTGTGTTGCCGTTTTTCGCTGTCTTGGCTAACGGTGCTGGAGAGCTCTGCCCGCTCTCCTCGGTGCATGGGACGGGTTCTGGTCTCGTCTCCAGGTCTCTGACGGGCTGAATGCTGACCCCGTGCCTGGGGCTGTACAGGCCCAGTCTCCTTTTGCGTACAACGCTCCAGTTTTCCCGGCACCATTCAGGGCGACGCTTCCCTTGCTCCATTTCCCAGCTTTCCCAGTTCTTTGCTGACGATTAACAAAACTGCAACAATTTTTTTTTTTGCCTCCGTAGCAGTGCTCAGGGCCTCTTTTGTCTTTGTGGGGGAAAAAAAAAAAAGACTCGAGGGCTGGAGTGATAGCACAGCGGGTAGGGCGTTTGCCTTGCACGTGGCCAACCCATGTTCAAATCCCAGCATCCCATAGGGTCCCCTGAGCACCACCAGGGGTGGTTCCTGAGTGCATGAGCCAGGAGTGACCCTGTGCATTGCTGGGTGTGACCCAAAAAGAAAAAAAAAAAAAAAGACACTAACAGCAAATCCAGAGACACCCAGCACGGGGAGTGCTGGGATGGACTGAGAGGAGTCAGGGTGGAGAATCATGCGGGGCAGGACAGGCAGGTACGGGGCCGTGAAAAGCCAGGCCAGCCGGCCAGCCCGGGGCAGTTGGGGGCGGAGGGGTCTGTGAGGAGCCACCTGTGGTGCCCGGGCTGCGGGTGACACCCAAGGGGGCCGCACCCGGCCGGCAGGACTCCCGGCACTGTCTCGGGAGCCCTCCAATCACCTGCCTTCACCTCTGAGTCTATTCCGAAATTTAGAGTTTATCTTTTAAGAATCGAGAGTCATTGGTCAGGAAGGAAATTTCACGCTCAGTTAAGAGAAAATCTTCAATATTGATGATAGTGATGACACCAGTATTACCGATGAATCTCCTTAAGCTGATCACAGCCATGGTATTCAGAACACGAAAACCTTCGTTATTGATGACACGGACACGGGCGTTCATTGGTTTTCCCGGCGACGTCCGTAAGCCGACATGAGCCGCGGTAACTAGCATCACTTCTGCTCACACTGGTGTGGGGTTGGGGCTCCCACGGAAAACACAACCACTGCCGGGGGCAGCGGGGAGAAGGACGGTACGAGCCCCAAAGGCTCTGGGCAGACCCACCGACCCCCACGGGCAGGGGAGGGAGAGCCCAGGGCGTGCCGGGACCCCTCACAGCTTTGCGCTGCCCCCCTCCGGCCCTGAAGCCTCAACGGATGCTCCAGCCAGAGAAGCGGAAACAGAACGACCGGAGCCGCATCCAGGGTGCGAGCACCCTCCCCGGGAGACGCCGCCCTCCCGCCCTGCGCGGCTCTGGTGCCCGAAGGAGCACCCCCGGGCCCGCCCGCACTGCAGGGGGCCCCAGGCCGCGGGGTCCCCGTCCACACACGGACACGCCCATCCCCCGAGCGTTTCTCCACCGGTTCCTGTGCCTGCAACAGACGGTCACGGCGAGACCTCTCGGCACACGCTCCCCTTCCTCCCTCAGAGCGAAGCGAGAACACGGACAGGCTGCCCCGCCCCTGGGTCCCCGGGCGTGAGGCCGGACTCTACTCCAGTGCTCCTGGGTTTCTCGGGGCCCTGCAGGGGAAGCTGCTCTCTCATCCCCACGCACCCAACGGCCACGGCAGGGACGGGCGGCGACGCCAACAGGGAAAGCGGCTGCCCCGAGAGGCCAAAGGAAACGCAGCCCCGTCCCCGCGTGTGCTGCGCGTGGGCACGGGACTGTCCTGTCGCCCCCCTGCTCGACACACGTCTGCGGAGGCTCCTGCGTGAGCAGCCGCCGGGGCCCGTCACGGACGCAGACCTGGTGTCGGGTGGAGAATCACGGGGCGCGTCCTCACTGCTCTGGCGGGCGTCACGGCCGTGAGCCCCTTCTCCTCCCTGCAGGGAGGCCCGAGCCCACCCTCCCGCCCTGCCTCGCCCCTCCACGCTCGCCTCTGGAGGCGGCAACATCCGGGCGGCGTCAGGGCGGTCTCCTCCGCTCCCGGCCCTGCTCCTCGGACCCGGTCTCCCGCTGTGGCCTCCCTCCCGCCCTTCCAGCCCTGAGCCCCGCTCCCCCTGCCCTTGGGCTGCCCCGCCCCCTCGGGCACCATTCCCCGCACACCAGAGTGAGTCCGACGCCCGACAGGCTGTCCTCGGGCCTCCGTGCCCGTCACAATGGCTGGCAGCCCGACTGCTTGCTGTCCTATAAGTCCGTCCTGGACGGGGACCATGGGGCGAGCGGCTTTCCCAGGTGCCCTGACGGACACAGCACCAGCCCCCTCCCACCAGGCAGCGCGCCCACCCCTCACGGGAAGAGACTGACCAACATCAGACAAGCCCCGGAAGGCTGCTGAGGGAGCCTCTGATTTGCTGGCCAGGGGAGTGAGGCGTCTGTGCGGAGCCCAGAGGAGCGGCTTCCTGCCAGCCGGGTCGGAACCATGCTCCAGCCACGGGCACTGTCCCCGCTGAGCGCTCAGACTCTCTAGAACTCTGCTGAGGGGCGGGGCGAGCATCTCTGTCATCACGCACCCTCCCAGGTGACGAGCCCAAGTCACGCTGACCGCCCACAGCCCCCGTCCCGGAGGGGGGGTCTGCGAAGATTAACTGGAGAGCTGACAACGAGACAGGAGCCTCCCCAGCGTGACTGTGGCAGGACTGTCTACTGCGCGTCACTCGGCTCTGGCTCCTGTGTGGAAACGGCCTTCACGCTTCACGGCCACGATGCTCTTCCAAAGGACAGAGTGAGGTCCAGTGACCCATTCTTGGGCTGGAGCGATAGCACAGCGGGTAGGGCGTTTGCCGTGCACACGGCCAACCCAGGTTCGATTCCTCCGTCCCTCTCGGAGAGCCCGGCAAGCTACCCAGAGTATCCCGCACGGCAGAGCCTGGAAAGCGCCCCGTGGTGTATTCGATATGCCAAAAACAGTAACAACAAGCCTCGTAATGGAGACGTTACTGGTACCCGCTCAAGCAAATTGACGACGAACAACGGGATGACAGTGCTACAGTGCAACCCATTCTTATGCTAGAGATCCCTGTGTCAAAAAAAAAAAAAACAGAAAAATATTCCGGGGACCTATTTATTTATCAAAGTTTCACCTGAATAAAATTTAAAGACACAAAAGTAACCCCAGCCCCGAGCATGAGGGCGGGCACCAGAGCAAAGGGTCACGGCACAGCCGGGCTGCAGGATTCTGGCATCACCCGACCCCGGCCCCAAATCCATCTTAGTCCGCAGAATGCAGAGCCCTGTGTTCTCACCTCTGAACTTCTTCGGGGGGTTGCTGAGGTCCCCGGCCTCGGGGTGCACCACACAGCGGTCGTCCACCAGCCTGGAAGGGAAAGAGAACCACATCAGTCTCCGGGCCCCGCGAGCACACGGCCGGACACGGCGGGCACGACAGCACACGGCCCAGGGCTGCTCCCAGGGTCACAGACGTGCGCCGGGCTGGGTTCCCGAGGCGCGCGCTGATGCAGGCCGTGGAACCGCACACGCAGGGCCTGGCGGGACAGTCTGAAGCCGCAGCGCTCAGGGGTGGCCGGAGGACACCGGGAGGAGGTCAGACACAAGCAGGCACACATGTGCACACCCACACATGCACACACATGTGCACACACGTGCTCACATGCGCACACACATGCAAACACGCGCGCACACACACATGCACACACATCATGCACACACGCACACACATGCACACACACAGCCTCTGCACGCAGACGGGAAGGACACGCAGACATGGGGCTCAGGCGGCCACGGCTTTCTCTGTCCCTTTCCTCCCTCTGGGTGGCTGGAACATGGGTGCTTACGTGGTGGACGGGAAGCAGGTGGCCGCAGGCTGGACCTTGGAGCTGTCCCAGCCCCTGCACAGCCCCTGCCTCCTCGTCCCCATGACCGAGCACGGCCAGTGCCTGGCCCGATGAAGCCCCCTCCACACCACGGACACGCACTGGCGGGAGGGGGGCCTCTGGCCACAACATGCCCCACTGGCCAGGCGGCAGCTCAGCGGGGCACTGCCAGGGAAACACCAGGACACAGACTGTGCCCATCTCCCAGGCTTCCGGGAAGTGCTGGACACGGCCATGTGCTTCCCGGACCCGCCTTCGGGGGAGGCCACTTTCTCCTGCTGCTGTTCTGCAGGACGGGCCAGTCGGGCACGGGCAGAGAGGCCCGGGAGGGGCATCTCCCTGACCAGCAGCACGAAGCCAGTCACAGCAAGCCGCCCACGCGCCCTCGGGGTCTTCCCTGGACACGCGCCCTCAGGGCAAGGGCCCTGGGTCTCAGTCAAGCGAGATGGTCTGCTTTCCCCTTTTTGTTGTTTAGATACACACATACACACACACACACACACACACACACACACACACACACACACACACCCTTCATTCACACTGGCTTACTAAAATGTGGTTTTACAAGAGCTGCCAAGCATACAAAAAAATTCCTTTGAAGTGCCTCTGAAACTGTTTTCTTAGAAACAGGAAGTTGTGTTGGGTCAAGAGAAAGTGAAGGCAGGGGGAGGGGGAGGGGCTCAGGCCTGAGAGGGCACAGCGTGGGGGGCGGGGAGGGGGCCCAGCCTCTAAAGAAGGCCAGCACCTCTAACTGGTTAGGAAGCCTCAGCACTAGGCTAAAAGAAACCCATTCCGTCTATTCGGGAGCACGAGAAAAGGGCCCGACAAACAGCACCAGGACGGTCTGCTCGAGCTTTCTGGAGCCGGTTCCCACTGGAACAGGCTCTGACCAGGGTGCACCGAGCAGCCCCCCATTCCCTGCCCCCCTGCCCCCCCCACCACACATCGAGAACTGAGAAACTAAAGCTGTGAATCAGCCTTCACATAAACACGCCCAGCCTCACTGATCTGGGGCTCCAGAGAGCAACATAATAAAGAGCCTCCTAGGGACGAGACACCTGTTTCACATGGATGAGGAAACAGGGCCAGGGCGGGGACAAAAGCACCAGCCTTGCAAGCATGAGGCTCCCTGCATGCTGCAAACACGACCCGGACGAACGACCCGGACGGACGGTCCTGCTGTGGGGGTCCCCAGTGCCCTCCGCCCTCACACAGCAGGGCAGGAAGAGGAGCGGGTGCGGTTTCAGAGGAAGTGGACCTGACTGGGAGAACGCAGGGGACAGCTCCTGGATATCCTCCTGGGAAGGAAGGGCGGGCACGAATAGACGGCTCTTGGAACTGGAGCGATAGCACAGCAGGGAGGGCATTTGCCTTGCACGCGGCCGACCCGGGTTCGATTCCCAGCATCCCATAGGGTCCCCTGAGCACCGCCAGGGGTAATTCCTGAGTGCAGAGCCAGGAGTGACCCCTGTGCATTGCCGGGTGTGACCCCCCCCAAAAAAAAAAGAATAGACGGTTCTGGAAAGAAGCAGAGAGAGAAACCTTGCTCTGAAGATGTGCACAGGAGCTGAGAGAGCCCAGCGGGGAGGACCCTGGCTGTGCCCGTGGCCGGCCCAGGCTCAATGCCCAGCGCCCCAGGTGGCCCCTGAGCCTGCCCACAGTGACGCAGGAGCACGGCCCTGAGGGCCACCAGGTGTGGCCACCAGCAGGGCCGGGACAGGCCCTGCACACACAGCGCCCGAGTTCCCATCAAGCACTGCTGGGGGGGCTGAGACCCTGGCACAGGGCGGGGCCCACGGCCAAGACTGAGCGCTGAGCCCTGCTCGGAGGCGCCCAGACTGCCAAGGAGGCGAGGGCGTGGCGAGCGGAGGACACAGGCCGGCAGGCTCAGGAGCCAGGGAGAGACGCTAATGGCCAGGATGGCCACGGGGGACTCGACGGGGAGGCCCTCGGGCTTCCTGGGAGGGACGGGCTGGACAGGCCCTGCCCAGCAGTGCCGCCACCGCCACCGGCTCAACCCCTCGGGGCTCAGCTGGACACGTCTGCTGGGTCCCAAGCCCTCCCCGGGCTGAGCCCCAGGTAGCCGTGGGGGCCAGGCCCACCCCAGAGAGCCTTCCCAGCTGGCCTGTCTGTGTGCCCAGCCGGGAAGCCCACCCGATACCCCCGGGACAGTCAGCTCTGGGGACTTGGCACAGAGTTTGCCCCAGACCAGACACACGAGCAACGGCCAGTGTCTCTGGCCCAGACCTACGGGTCTTACGGGGGGGCTGAAGGGGGGGACACACGCGCTGTGCTCGGGGCTGTGCAGGACGCAGGGGACGAGGGACCCTGTGTTGGCCGGGGAAGGGACTGGCAAGCGCCCTGCCCACGGACTCTCCTCTCGGCAGCCTCCCTGCCCTGACTCCCGGGCAGTGCTCCGCTCTGACAAGGCTTCCGAGCTGCCGCCCTGCGCCCCCCGGGCCCTGCGGCCAGCCCCCGTCAGGGGTCCCACTCTCCACCCGACTTTCTTATTTATGCAGATGTCCAGAAATCACGAACCACGAGAGTCGGCCCTTTCCTCTCTGGTCACCATCGTCCACCTCCAAGCACCAGGTCTCAGACACGAAAGGGGCTATATGACAACTGGGCGGGTAACAGGGACCCTGACAAGGGGTAAGCAACTCCGTAATGCAGTTAAGGCAGGTCACAGAGTCGGCAAAATTAACAGGCACTCGAGGACAGACGACTGGTGAAAGATGACTTTGGTACAGCTACACAGTGGAATACTATGCAGCTGTCAGGAAATATGAAGTCATGAAATTTGCTTATAAGTGGACGGACATGGAGAGTATCATGCTGAGTGAAATGAGTCAGAAAGAGAAGGACAGACACAGAATGACTGCACTCATTTGTGGAATATAAAATATCATAATACGAGACTAACACGCAGGACAGTGGAGACAAGGACCAGCAATAGTGCCCCATGGCTGGAAACCTGCCTCATGGGCTGGGGAGGAGGCAGCGGGGACAGAAAAGGGGTCACCAAGTCAACGATGGTTGGAGGGATCGCTCAGGATGGGAGATGTGTGCTGAAAGTAGATCAAACAGGATGGCCTCTCAGTACCTGTATGGCAGACCATAATGCCCAAAGGTAGAGAGAGAGTGTGGGGGAAAGTGTCTGCCACAGAGGCGGGGGACGGGTGGGATGGGGGGATACTGGGGACACCGGTGGTGGAAATGTGCACTAGGGATGGGTGTTGGATCAGTGTATGACTGAAACTCAAACATGAAAGTTTATAACTGTGTCTCATGCCGATTCGATTAAAAAGTTACTTAATTAAATAATTAAATAAAAATTAATGGGCACTGACAGATGGAGGGAAAAAGCCAGAAACGTGCCTCTGAACATGATCAAAACCATCAGCTCCTCAGAGGGGCGGAGCCAGCCAGCCTGCCAACGACCCGAACGGCACCTGCAGCGCGACCTTCAGCGGGCAGTTTCTGCGCCTCTGTTCTTTACACAGCCGCGTCAGCCGGCAGCCAAACAGGCGACACTCCCAGCCTGTCGCCAGCGCTGAACCAGCAAGATATCTCACCCTCCCCAGCCGCCTTCCTCCCGCAGAGCAGAGCTGAGGGACTCACTGGTCTCCGCGGGATGGCCCTCAACCCCCAGACCTTCCTGGTATCTGTGCGGCCTGGAGCTACTGGGAATGATTTTGTGCAGAAAGATGGAAATCAAAAATCGATGTGAGGGGTTGGAGTGATAGCTCAGCGGGGTGGGAGTTTGCCTTACACGAGGCCCACCCGGTCGGGTTCGATTCCCAGCATCCCATAGGGTGCCCTGAGCACTGCCAGGGGTAATTCCTGAGTGCAGAGCCAGGAGTGACCCCTGGGCATCGCCGGGTGTGACCCAAAAAGTAAAAAAAATAAAATAAAATAAATTTACCGTAAAAAAAAAAAAAATCGATGCGAATCCGTCTTTAACGGGACAGACACCCCCCCCCCCGGAGAAACCTGGCAAACGTGCATCTGGAAACACGAGCCTCGGTGCTTGAGGGGGGCGCGGGGAAACCCCAGATGCTCGGGCCGGCACGGCGGGCTAAGGGACACGCTGCCCGGGGCAGGAAGCCAGGACCGGGTGGACAAGGTGCAGGGCCATCACCGACCAGCTCAAGACACCAAGGGGACTGGGGCTGGGCGGGGCGGGGCGGCCGGGACCAGCTCGGGACAACGGGACAGGCACGAGCGAGGGAAGGAGGGAGAGACCGGGCGGCACGAGGCCGGACAGCAGGAGGGAGGGAAGAACACTGAGAGGAAGGACACGCCGCGGCCACGCAGAGCCGGAGACTGGGGCCCTGCCAGCCAGCCTGGGCTCCCGGGGCAGGTGGGTGGGCGTGAGGGGCCAGGATGTGTTTCTGGGGGGGACAAAGGACCCCCGGCCCTGAGTGACACACACAGCAGTGCGGGGGCCTCCGGGGCTGCAAGGGGCAATACTCGGGGACCACGTGGTGGCGGGAGTCACGCCCAGCCGGATGCATGCCGGGCCATGCCCTACCCTCTGCACCAGCTCCCCGACGGCTGCAGAGAAAGTGCTCCTCAGGGGGAAACGCGGCAGCTGATTCCTTCTCCTTGCAAAGCCACGGGGTCCCCCTACACCAAACAGTCTGTAAAGTCACTGTGTTGT
This sequence comes from Sorex araneus, assembly GCF_027595985.1. Lineage (NCBI taxonomy): Eukaryota > Metazoa > Chordata > Mammalia > Eulipotyphla > Soricidae > Sorex > Sorex araneus. Next base: position 65,086,547 of record NC_073311.1, read on the forward strand.
TCTGCGTAATCCGCCACGACCTGTACATCTGCGCGAGTGAACCTCGGGCCAAGGCTCTGACTTGAAAGCCCGTGAACGTCTCGGAATTCCAGCAGCTAGAATGGAAACACGAGGTGTTGCGGAGGTTCCGTTTCGGGACCAGAGAGGCACCCCCACAGGCGAGCCCACGCTTGGCACGCAGGACGCCCCGGCCCAACCCTCAGGACCACAGGATCGAGCTGAGTGCAGCCAGGGATGACACAAGCAGCGAAAGTGCAAGAGGCCCTGAGCCAATGCTGGGTGTGGCACCAAAACCAAATGCTGGATTTCATACCTTGTACCCGACGCCCTGAATACAGCCCTGCAAGAGGCCATAAATCATTCAAATCACCCCAGAGGGAAGTACAGAGGTGAAGCAGGTCACGGCGCTGCCCGCACAGGCTGACCCGGTCCCCTGAGCACCACCAGGAGTGAGCCCTGAGCACAGAGCCAGGAGCAAGCCCTGAGCACCGCTGGGTGTGGCTGAACGCCCCCTCCCCCCCCCAAAAAAATACAACCTAAACTACACATACATACTACAGAGTAAAAACTGTATTTTCAGTTATTACATGGAAATGCCTCAAGATGGAAGTTGAGGGGGCTGGAGCGACAGCACAGCGGGGAGGGCGTTTGCCTTGCACGTGGCCGACCCGGGTTCGGGTCCCGACATCCCATAGGGTCCCCCGAGCACCGCCAGGAGTAATTCCTGAGTGCAGAGCCAGGAGTGACCCCTGTGCATCACCAGGTGTGACCCCCCCAAAAAAAAAATCGTATCGGTCTTGTGGGGTTGGCAAAGGTCTGGCCCTCCCGGTCTGTGCCAACCCTCCTGCAGTGTGTGACGCGTGTGACACAGCCTCCTCAGGGGAGGGAGGTGCTGGCGACAGCGGCAAGAAGCTCCGGAGACGCAGCATGAGAGAAACACGCCAGGGCGGGCCCCAGACTTGTCCCCCGGGATTGCCCTCTGCCTCCGGCGCCTCTCCCGGAAGCCTTCCTCGACCTCTCATATGCAAGGGCATCCCTGCCACCTGGGCTTCCCGACCCCGGGCAGGCCTGAGCCTGGGCTGTCGGCCGGGGCAGGGCCAGAGGAGGCCGCTCGTGCCGCAGTGACTCACGCAGCAAAGTCCAGATGGCGGCGTTTATGGCGAGCAGCCGGGCCCCCTCCCAGCTGGGAGCCTTCCCAGGAAAGGGCCATAAAGGGACACTCGCCTCGGACGCGAGTTTCTCCCCAGCCCGGGCCCTGCCCACTTCACACGCTCAGCTCCCATTCGACCTCCGCTTTCTGGCCACCAGGCAACACACTGAAATCGAGAAATGTAACACTGGATGTATTTTTTCTTTTTGGGTCACACCCGGCGATGCTCAGGGGTTCCTCCTGGCTCTGCACTCAGGAATTTCTCCAGGCAGTGCTTGGGGGACCATATGGGATGCCGGGGATTGAACCCAGGTCGGCCGCGTGCAAGGCAAACGCCCTCCCCGCTGTGCTATTGTTCCGGCCCCTAGATTGAATATTCTTGACCTTCCCAACATGAGGAGGCACAAGAGACTGCCCACCAACAAAACAACGTCATAATTATCAACAATTAACAAAAGTCAGAGTATTTATTTTTTTGCGATTTATTTATTTATTTATTTATTTATTTATTTTTTTGAAATTTTCTGCCTTTTATTATTTGGAGACTGAACAACTTTTTGACATGCTAGATTTAGGGAATTAAAAAAATTCTTCTTTACATTCCCCGCCCCGCCCCCCCACATGGTTCTGGGAATCGAATCATAGTTTCATGCATTAAGGCATGAACTCTACTATTGAGACACATTCTTTTTTTTTTTTTTTTTTAAATTTTATTTATTTTTAATTAGAGAATCACCGTGAGGGTACAGTTACAGATTTATACACTTTTGTGTTTATACTTCCCTCATACAAAGTTCGGGAACCCATCCCTTCACCAGTGCCCATTCTCCACCACCCGTAAACCCAGCGTCCCTCCCACCCTCCCCAATCCCATCTCCCCCCCACCCCACCCTGCCACTGTGGCAAGGCATTCCCTTCTGTTCTCTCTCTCTAATTAGCTGTTGTGGTTTGCAATAAAGGTGTTCAGTGGCCGCTGTGCTCAGTCTCTAGCCCTCATTCAGCCCGCAACTCCCTTCCCCAACATGGCCTTCGACTACAATGTAGTTGGTGATCGCTTCTCTGAGTTGACCTTTCCCCGGAACGTGAGGCCAGCCTCGAAGCCATGGAGTCAACCTCCTGGTACTTATTTCTACAGTTCTTGGGTGATAGTCTCCCACTCTGTTATTCTATATACCATAGATGAGTGCAATCTTTCTATGTCTGTCTCTCTCTTTCTGACTCATTTCACTCAGCATGAAACTTTTCATGCCCATCCACTTAACTACAAAATTCTTGACCTCCTTTTTTCTAACAGCTGCATAGTATTCCATTGTATAGATGTTCCAAAGTTTCCTCAACCAGTCATCCGTTCTGGGGCATTCGGGTTTTTTCCAGATAAGTCAGAGTATTTTTTTAAAGAGCAAAGAGTACGAGTCCATCAGCGGACAGAAAGATTTGATAAAAAATGACTCCGGGCCAGAGGGCTTGCTCAAAGGGCTGGGGGCCTGTTTGACCTGTGAGGGCTCCAAGTTCCATGCCGGGGACTGTGGAAGACCCCCGCCTCAGCGGTGAGCTGGGATTTTGGGATTTGCTCTGAGCACAGCCGGGCATGAGGTGTTATATTATATATATGTATATATATGTGTGAGTGAGTGTGTGAGTGTGAGTGTGTGTGTGTGTATATATATACACACACACACACACACACACACACACACACACACACATATATATAGTATAGCTGGAGTGATAGCACAGTGGGTAGGGCGTTTGCCTTGCACACGTCCAACCCAGATTCGATTCCTCCGTCCCTCTCGGAGAGCCCGGCAAGCTACCGAGAGTATCCCGCACAGCACCCTGCACCCCGGGTTCCTGCCACACCCCCTCCTGCCCACAGTGAGCCCCCAACCCCACTGGGCCGGGAATCCCCCGGGCCCGTCCCGGCCACTGGGCACTGCCACAGACGGTGTCGGGGGCAGGGTAGGACCAACGCAGGCACCAAGTAAGAGAGGAGAAACGGCAGCGTCCACCCAGGCAAACCCAGCTCAGCCCATTTTATACAGCCGACTGTCAGGCTGAATTTACACCTTTCACCGAGTCCTGTCTGCGAGAGTCTCAGCTAGAACACGAGGCGTGGTGGAGAAATGCCGAGGGAAATAAAAATGCAGCCGCAGCGATGATCCTGGAGAACAGAGCGGAGGCAGAAAGCGGCCTTCGGGAGAAACGGGCCGCTGACCACCACGTGCGTACGACACAGGCTCCGCCCCCTGGAGTTGGCAGCGAGGACTCGAGGGAGCACCTACAGGACCGAGCTCCGACGGCAGACGGCGGCCTGCTCCCAAGCCCTGACCGCAGGACAGCGCACGGAGGGCCCATGCTTCGACCCTACACACCTACTGTGTTTCTGAACTGTACACTCAGTTGACGAGGGTTTTTTTTTAATGCTTCCCATTGTAGTAGTGAAATTATTTTATCTTTATTTGACTGTTTGCTTTGCTTTTTGTTTTTTGTTTGTTTGTTTGTTTTTCTTTTTGGGTCACACCCAGCAATGCTCAGGGGTTACTCCTGGCTCTGCACTCAGGAATTACTCCTGGCGGTGCTCGGGGGACCATATGGGATGCTGGGAATCGAACCCAGGTCGGCCGCATGCAAGGCAAACGCCCTCCCCGCTGTGCTATCACTCCAGGCCCTGCTTTGCTTTTTGAACCGAGCCTGGCGGTGCTTGGGTCCTGCCTCTGGGCTGAGGGGACACTCCGGGGTGCTGGGGTCAGACTGGCTCAGCCACATGCCAGGCAGGCGCCTTACCTGCTGGACAATCTCTCCAGGCCCTGACGACCGGAAAGGAATTTATTTTAGCTAAAACCCCGCGTTCCTTCATCCCTAGAGCCCGCCGTAGGAGACAGGCACGTCCCGCGCCATTTCTGCGTGCACCACAGCCCAGAGGCGGGCCGCAGGCAGGAGTGAACCCTCACACAGAGAGGCTGCTTCTTTTATTTTGCTTTATTTTTATTAATTAATTTATTTATTTTTGCTCTTTGGGTCACACCCGGCGATGCCCAGGGGTCACTCCTGGCTCTGCACTCAGGAATTACCTCTGGCAGTGCTCAGGGGACCCTATAGGATGCCAGGAATCGAACCCTTGTCGGCTGCATGAAAGGCAAACGTCCTACCGCTGTGCTATCGCTCCAGCCCCTCTGCTTTTTTGTTTGTTTGTTTGTTTGTTTTTTGCTTTTTGCTTGTTGGGTCACACCCGGTGATGCACAGGGGTCACTCCTGGAATTACTCCTGGCAGTGCTCAGGGGAACCATATGGGATGCTGGGAATCGAACCCGGGTCGGCCGCATGCAAGGCAAATGCCCCACCCGCTGTGCTATCGCTCCAGCCCCTCTGTTTCTTTCATTTTTAACTGGAGGTAAAACTCCACCGTCATACCCTCGGTAGCACAGAGACGAATGGCCCCGGGAGCGGCTGCTTCAGCTGAGCAGAGAGCGAAAGGAAGCACACAGCGCAGGACAGCCAGACGGCGACGGTGATGGGCAGGAAGACCCGGGGAAGTAGGACGGAGCAAGCGGGCAGCAAGGCTACCGCAGGGATCCAGTTAACCACGGATCCTGGAGAGGAGAGGCTTGGAAGCCGTCGGGAAGGGCTGCTGGGCGGGAAGAACCTCAGTTAGCAAAACAAATAAACAAAACAAGGTGGAAAAACACAGCATCGCCTTCTCTTCCCAGTCAGCACAGCTCCGTTCCCGCAGGGCTGCCCGGCCCGGTTCCGGACGCGCCGTCGTCACAAAGCCGGCACTGAGAGCCGACTGCCGCCCCTGGCCCGCCCCGGAGAGCAGCACGCCCCGGGGAGACTTGGCACAAGGAGGTCCCTGGCCAGGAAAACCTCCGACAGCCAGAGTCCGGCTCTCACACGAGCCCGAGGAACCAGCACTGAGCCCAGCAAGGGCAGGGGGGAAAGTCCCCTTGTTAAGGCAACAGGCAGAAGGTTCTCGCGTCTGAGTCAGGAGAAACTGGGGCATTCCTGGGCCCAGAGAGACAGGACAGCAGTAAGGCACCTGCCATGCACACAGCCGACCCCGGCTTGGCACGGCCAGGACTCATCCCTGAGCACAGTGGGAAGCAAGCCCTGAACAGTGCCGGGGCACCCAAACTGAGGAAGGAAGGGAGGGAGGGAGGAAGGAAGGAAGGAAGGGATGAAGGGAGGAAGGAAGGAAGGAAGGAAGGAAGGAAGGAAGGAAGGAAGGAAGGAAGGAAGGAAGGAAGGAAGGAAGGAAGGAAGGAGAAGAGGGAGAGAGAGAGAAGGAAGAAGGGAGGAAGGGAGGAAGGAAGGAAAGAAGGAAGGAAGGAGGGAAGGAAGGAAGGAAGGAACGAAGGAGGAGAGGGAGGAAGGGAAGAAGGAAGGGAGGAGAGGGAGGGAAGGAGGAAGGGAGGAAGGGAAGAAGGAAGGGAGGGAGAGAGGGAGGGAGGGAGGAAGGGAGGAAGGAGGGAGGAGAGGGAGGGAGAAAGAGAGGGAGGGAGGAAGGGAGGGAGGGAGGGAGGAGGGAGGAGAGGGAGAGAGAGGTAGGGAGGAAGGGAGGAAGGAGGGAGGAAAGGGAGGGAGAAAGAGAGGGAGGGAGGAAGGGAGGGAGGGAGGGAGAAGGGAGGAGAGGGAGAGAGAGGGAGGGAGGAAGGGAGGAAGGAGGGAGGAGAGGAAGGGAAGGAGGAGAGGAGGAAGGCAGGTGGCTGGGAGGCAACTGGACAGTTCAAAGAACCAGCAGGAGAAGGAAGAGCTAAAAAACCTTTTTTAAAAAAAACTTCTGTTCTCACATAATTCCTCCAACACGTAATTAAGGGTCATGATGTGCATAAACACGGCTGAGACGACACAGAGACGGCTCCTGAAGCCGCAGCTCAGGCGGGGCGGGTGGGATCCGGGGGAGACGATACTGTGAAGCCATTTTTGTGTATAAGGAAAATGGTCCCTGAGCTATTTGTGTTCCTGGCGAGGGTGTAATTGCGGCTGAAGGCCAGACACTCTCCGAGTGTCCCCACTGCAGGGCTGGGGCGAATCTTCACCCCAGAACAACGAGGCGCCCCACACAGGCTCCGGGGGCAGAGACGGGGACGGGAAAACGAAGTCGGGTGGACGCTTCTGACGGTGACAGAGTGACAGGGATTGGCATTAACCCTAAGGACATTCCCGCTTCCGCTGGACTCCAGCCCCGGGGCCCGGGGCAGAAAGAGCAGCGGCCTCGGCGTGGGGTCTGTCGGGCCCAGACCCTGCCGGGCCCAGGGCTCCTCCCACTCCTCCTCTCCACCCTGAAACAGCACTCAGCGACCGTCACAGACACAGGCGAGGGTCCCGGAAGCTCAGGGAGCCAGAGGCCTCTTGGACCAACGTGAGGAAAGGCCAACAGGACGGGACGATGCCATTTCCCGTGTCTACCGTCACAGCGTCACCAAGTCCACGCCAAGGAGCTGATGCTGGGCCGGTGCTGGCAGGGCTGTGGGGGGAAGTGGCCTGGGCCCGCCTCCGTGGGAAGCAACACGGGATGTAGCCAAGAAAAAGGGAGAGACACACAAAAGGAACTGGGCAGCTCACGGCAGAGATGCCCCCGGACCCTGCTCCAGGCTGAGCTCGAGGGGCTGCTCCAGACGGGGCAGGTGCCGTCCCTCCGCCTGTCCCCAGGAGTCCCGGTGGCCACCGTCTTCCAGAACCCAGCGAGAAGCCAGGGACACGGGAGCAGTAACGGCAAAGGCCGGGACAGGGGAAGAGCCGGCCCCTCTCGTGCCCCCGCCCGTGAAACCCTGAGATGACCCCCACAAACTCCCTCCAGCTGCCACTTAAGCTCCGAAAGGGCCGTGACCCAGAGACACACAAGAGAATCTCAGAACCGAGCAGCTTGCTGCAGAGATCTCTCCAGGCCCGAATTACCTAGAATTTTAGAATTCCGGGAGCATGGCCACGAGAGCAGCTGCACATCTTGCTCTTCGTAACAAGCAATGCAAAATAAATTGTCTAGCACTGCCTTTCCGCAGGTCTGAGTGGTGGCAGAAGAATTCCAAATAACAATGGTGAAACTGGTGTCAAAATATTGAATGTAATCAAAGTAGGGAGAAAGTATTGTGGAAATTGTCTGCCACACAGGCAGGGGAAGGGTTGGGATGGGGGGGGATACCGGGGACTTAGTTGGTGGAGAATGTGCACTGGTGGAGGGATGGGTGTTTGGTCACTGTATGACCGAAACTCAAACATGAAAGCTTGTAACTGTATCTCACGGTGATTCGATAGAGAGAGAGAGAAAGGAAGAGAACTGCTGTACAACCGGTGGTACCACCTGCTGGCATCGACCCCCAGACGCACCAACCATGATTGGAAAGGAGGCACGCACACCTGTGCTCACCGCAGCCCTTAGCACAATCGCCGAGACAGAAACAACCCAAATGCCCAGCTCCAGATGAACGGGTCAGGAAGTTGTGGTATCTATACACGGTGGAATACTATGCAGCTCTGAGAAAGAATGAGAAATGCAAATTGCAGTGGCATGGGTGGAACTAGAGGTATGACGCTGAGAGAAGCCGGCAGAGGAGAGAGACCACGCAATGACATCTCGCATGTGGGGCTGAAAGATACCAGGAAAGTAGCAAGTGGGGTCCAAAGGCACCACAACAGAACTGATTCCCACAAGGGAATTGGGGGTGGGGGAGCTAGAGAGGCAGCAACACTGGGGTCCCTGGAGGAGGGGGTGGAGACACGGGTGACGGTGCTGCTGCAAGCACGCGCCTGAGGAACCGTCCGAAACAGGAAACCACAAAAGCTCCATTTTAAAATATGAATAAAGAAAGAAACACGCGGGGCTGGAGCGATAGCACAGCGGGTAGGGCGTTTGCCTTGCACGCGGCCAACCCGGGTTCTAATCCCAGCATCCCATTTGGTCCCCTGAGCACGGCCAGGGGGTGATTCCTGAGTGCAGAGCCAGGAGTAACCCCTGTGCATCACCGGGTGTGACCCAAAAAGCAAAAAAAAAAAAAAAAAGAAAGAAACACGCAATGTCGGGAAGTTGCTTACCCGCCCTCACTGGGATGAAACCCAACAGATGTCAGAGGTCTGTTCCCTGATCCCACAGCTCACCACACCGGGGTCGGCACCCGGCAAAGCCAGCTGTGGCCCCGTGAATGGCACCCATCCCCGTTTGTGCCCTGCACAGAACTCTTCGTTACCATTGTATTTCCATCAACATAACTCTTGTTATCAGTCAGCTGGGCTGGAGCGATAGCACAGCAGTTGGGCGTTTGCCTTTCATGCGCCCAACCCATGTTCGATTCTCCGCCCCTCTCGGAGAGCCCGGCAAGCTACCGAGAGTATCGAGCCTGCGCAGCAGAGCCTCGCAAGCTCCCCGTGCGTATTGGATATGCCAAAAACAGTAACAATAAGTCTCTTGATGAGAGACGCTACTGGTGCCCGCTCAAACAAATCGATGAGCAACGGGATGACAGTGACAGTGACAGTGATCACTCAGCTGTTGAAAGATGTTTCCCAGTAAGGTAATCACCTCAGGAAAAAAATGAACTTAAGGGCTGGAGCAAAAGTACAACAGAGGGGGCCGGAGCGATAGCACAGCGGGTAGGGCATTTGCCTTGCACGTGGCCGACCAGGGTTCTAATCCCAGCATCCCATATGGTCCCCTGAGCACCGCCAGGGGTAATTCCTGAGTGCAGAACCAGGAGTAACCCCTGTGCATCGCCGGGTGTGACCCAAAAACCAAAAAAAAAAAAAAACATAGTTTTAGGGGGCTGGAGCAATAGCACAGCGGGGAAGGCGTTTGCCTTGCACGAGGCCGACCCAAGTTGGATTCCCAGCATCCCATAGGGTCCCCTGAGCACCGCCAGTGCAGAGCCAGGAGTAACCCCAGTGCATTGCCGGGTGTGACCCAAAAAAAAAAAAAAGAAAAAAAGTTTTAGACTTCAAATGCATCTGAGTCTTTCGGTGTGTGTTATTCTCAAACTCACACTCTAGAGAGAGAAAATGCACCTTCAAGAAAAACCGTCTGTGCTTTGGTAGCTAATCGGTGTCAGCGACATCCAAGAGCGAGAGAGAGCGACTGGCGGGGACTCCCCCCGGGGTGCTCTCCCGCAAGGTGCAGGCTCTGTCGGATTTCCTTTTCCACCCAACGCAGCGCCACGGCTGCACGTAGGAGCTGAGGCCAGCGCGGTGGCCGGCAGAAGGCGTGTCCCCCCCACACACAGGGAGCAGTCGAGGCTGGGCCACGACGCCAAGGGACACCCCCCCCATCAGCTCGAGTGCCCCCAAGTGTGGCTTGGCTCCCCCTGGGCTGCAGCCCCGGCCCAAAGCGCCCGCCCAGGGGATTTGGTTCCTTGCCTCTTGTGCAACTGTTGGTGTTTATGCTCCGGACCCAGAAAACTCTGCCAGGACCTTCCTGGAAGGGCACCGTACCCCGGGGGTCTCCTCCAGAAAGCCCCTACGAGCCGGAACACACAGGAGGGGCCTTGGGCATTCGGCACTTTTCATCTCATCCTCAGCCCTCTGAGAAGCGCCCTTCTAACCGGGCAGGGGCCCCTCTGCCCGGCGCCCCCCTGGCCACAGGCCCCCGAGGGAGCAGGACCTCGGCCTCGGAGAGGCGGCTGTGACAATGACAGGAAAAGGAGGGGCCCGGCCGCACCCACTGTGGAGTCACCAATCTGGAGTCACCAATCACAGGAACCTTCCCCCCCCCACAGAAAATAAAGCGCAGGAGGGAACAAGTGGAGAGAGACGGGTCTGCAGACAGACAGGCAACAGACAGACAGACAGGCAGGCAGGCAGACAGACAGACAGACAAACAGACAGGCAGGCAGGCAGACAGACAGACAGACAGACAGGCGACAGACAGGCAGACAGACAGACAGGCAGACAGACAGGCAGGCAGACAGACAGGCAGGCAGACAGGCGACAGACAGGCAGACAGACAGGCAGACAGACAGGCAGAGTGCCGGTCTCACAAGTGAACCTGGGTTCCGGCTCTGCCAGGAAGTCAGAACCTCCCCAGGGCTCCCCAGTGAAGAGAAAGGTTCTCCCTCTGCCTCAGATGACTGGGGTGCGTCCTGTCCAACAGAAACACGGGAGGCTGGGGACGCACTGACCAAGCAGGAACAACCCCGAGAGCCAGCCAGCGCCCTTCTGCCACTGGCCCGGCCACCCCGCCTGACCGGCCGGCACTGCCCCAGGGTTCGACTCAGGCTCAACCCAGAAGCGCCACTTGAACGTGGCAGCCACCAGCGGCCCAACTTTGCACCCACGGACACGATGCGCCTCCACGTGTGGCGAGGCCTGACGCCCGTCCACGTCACGGCAGTGGCAACAGGACAGCCCGGGCAGCTCCAAGGGCTGAAAACGTCCAAGAGATTAAGGAACACGTAGGGGCCATAAGGCCACGTTCGGGCCGAGACGTGGATAAGCCTCCCGGAGCCCCGCCTGCTCGGCTCCGCAGAGTTCTGTTCGACGAACACCAGTGTCCGTCTCTGCATAGGGAGAGAACGACTGTCCACTTCAACAACTCATTCCCCCCCGTGGGAACTCGGCTAATGACTGGCCACTTGGCTCCCAACAAACGGAGGGAACTCAGTGCTAGCGCTTCACTTGAGGCTGGACGGACAGTCCCTCCGTCCACTCTCGCAGGTCACCACTCCTAGCTTCCTAGAACGCTGGTTTCGGCAAACACAAAGTGTGATGAGTTTTGTTTGTTCTTTAAACTCAAGCAAGGAACTGCCCCTTCTGCGGAACTCCCCCCAGCACCAAGTTACCACCTGCCGAGGAAAAGGGAAAGTTTCAGTGTTGCACTTTAATACAACAAAGGGCAACCAAGTTGCAACAAGCAAAAGGCCAACACTCCCAGGAAAGGAACACAACAGCAAGTTTCCCTTGAAGTTAGGATTTTAAACCCAAAGAAAACTAACAAAGAGAAGCTCAAGAAAGGAATCCTGTGTCTCCCTGGGCGGGGCGGGCGGGCTCACACCTGCACTTCCGAACCCAAAGGGCCTCCTTTCATCTGCAAAATGGTTCCCGGGAGCTGACGCTAATCGGATTCCTGGGCTGTATAAGGAGGCCGGGAGCAGGGCCGGGAGCAGGGCCGCTGTCTTCCTCACTCGGCCAACCTCTTCAGAGAGTAACTTCTCTCTCCCAGACCTCTAAGATACGTGACTTTGGGTCTTCTTTTGAGTAGGCTTCTTCTTCTTTTTTATTTTTTATTTTCCACTGTAGGCGTTTCTGTCTTGATGCTCTGGCTGCGGTGCTCTCAGACTCACACTGCTCAGGGCCGGGTCCCCAGTGCCACCCCCGGGGTGCCTTGGCGTGCAGGCTGGTGCAGGCCCCCAGGCAGGGCCTCTGCCAGGAGCATCCCCAGCAGGCGTCTGTCCAGCAGCTGCCCCTGTTCCCGGGCCACTGAGAGCAGAGTCAAGGCAGGGCCCGGCACTCCCGCCCGGACACGCCATGAACAGGTTAAGTAAAGGCCGAGTCGCCGGGTGGAAAGGCGGGGCTGTCTTCTTTCCTTTTTACATTGAATTACGTGAGTTACAAAGTGACAAAAATATTTATGATTGAGTTTCAGGCGAAGACTGTTCCAACACCGTCCCTTCACCAGCACTCAGGACCCGCCACCTGGAGTTTCCCTCCCGCCCCCAGGCACCTGCCCTCCCCCGTCCTAGTGTCCCCTCCCCCAACCCACCCCTGCCCAGTGCCCAGCTTCCCGCAAGGCCAGCTCTCCTCTCCCTCCTTTCAGCTGCCACCGGGCATTTTCTTTCTTTCTTTGTTTTCTTGCTGCTGGATTTTTCTGGATTAGGGTCACACCCGGCAATAGTCAGGGCTCCCTTCTGGCTCTGCACTCGGGAATCGCTCCTGGTGGTGCTCGGGACCTTATGTGATGCCAGGGATCAAACCCGGGTGGGCCACGTGCGAGGCAAACGCCCTTGCCCTGCACTGAGGCTCCAGGCCCTGGACTGTGTTCCTCATCCTGCCCAGTGTCTGATCCCGGGTCACCTCCAGGGACCCAAACTCTCCAGCCGGCCCCACAGCTGCCTCCTGAGGGAGGGGAGAGCCCACGACATTCCCCCAATCCCTCCAGGATGGCCGACTCCCTCGCCGGGGAGAAGTGACGGGAATCCAGTGATGGGAATCCAATGCCGGGAATCCAGTGATGGAAACCAAGTGACAGGAATCTAGAACAATAGCGGCCCCTCGTATGTGAATGACAAGCAGGAGCTCCTGAACCACATGGGGCACACACAGTAGGACACAGCCCGGGACATACGCCCCCCCTTTCCCTCCCCCTGTCCCTCCCTCTCTCCCTCTCCTTCCCTCTTCCTCTTTCTCTCTCCTTCTCTCTCCCTCCCCTTCTCTCCCTCCCTCTCTCTCCTCTCACCTTTCTCTCTCCCTCTCTCTCCCCTCTCTCTCTCTCCCCCTCTCTCTCCCTCTCCTTCTCTCCCTCCCTCTCTCCTTCTCTCACCCTTTTTCTTCCTCTCTCCCTCCCCCTCTCCCTCCCTGTCTCTCTCCCTCTCGATCCATTTCTACCCCTCTCCCCTTCTCTCCCTCTCACTCTCTCCCTCTCTCCCTTTCTCTCCCTCTCTCCCTCCCTCTCTTTCCCTCTCTCTCCATTTCTCCCCCCTCCCCTCTCTCTCCCTCTCTCTCTCTTCTCTCTTTCTCTCTCTCTCTCTCTCTCTCTCTCTCTCTCTCTCTCTCTCTCTCTCTCTCTCTCTCTCTCTCTCTGCCCCCCATCCTTCCTTGCCAGGTGTCCGGGTGCTGAGCAGAGGTCACAGGTGTGTGCAGCCTTCAGACTGTGGGGGCTGGGAGAGAGCAGCGGACAGAGGCCTGCCCTGCACAGGGTCCCCGCTGTTCCCCTGAGGACAGGAGCGCTCCCGGAGTAGGACTCGGACAGGACGGAGGCCTGAGCACCGCTGAGTGAGCCCCGAAACCCAAAAGAGAAGTTTCGTGTTTTTAAAAACTCTCCCTGAGACTTGCGGGTACGACCCCAACCCTCCCGTAGGGCCCGTTCACGTGCCGACCCGCTCGCCCCCCGCCGCCCTCCTGGGTCGAGCCGGAGCCAGGTGGTCCCGGGACCAACGTGCCAGTGGAGACGTGCCGGGAGCCGCGTCCCCACTTTCCTGCCAAGAGCCAGGACAGCGGTCACCTCTGCGCAGGTGCCGCCAGCACTTGTGCCGTCACTCGGCCCTCGCGGTGAGCACAGGGCGGCCCCCCACGCGGAGACCAGCGAGCCGTCACAGACAGGCAGCCCCGTGGACACCGCGGCCCCCAGGCGGGCAGCCCGTCCCGGCGGTGTCGGGTGAAGGCCTCGCCCGGTGGCACTGGCCGGGCCATGGCGTGGCGAAGGCCCTCTGGGAAGAGCTTCCCGGGATGACTTCCTCCTCGGGAGAAACTCGGCTCAGGCCCCGGGGCCGGGGGCTGCTGTGGCACGACAGGGCCGACGCCCCTCAGACCCGCCCCCGCCCCGAGCCCCGAGCCCTGGGATTCCCTCTCAGAGGAAAGGACGAGCGCGGGGGGCATGACGGTGCCACCGGCTCCTCCCCGCACCGCGGGCGTCTCCTGCGCCGAGGAAGGCCTTGGCAGCGCGGCCGGGGGGCAGCAGCCCGGAACATTCCAGGCCGGCCCGGAGCATCGCTAAGCAGCAACGCTTTTCTCTGGAGCGCCTGGAAGTTAAAAACAGGAAGAGAAAGGACGGAGGGAAGCACCAGGCTCCTGCCCTGCCGAGGCGTCTTCTCTGACCATGGACGCGGCGAGCAGGACGCGGAGCTGACCAGGAGCCGCTCTGAACGGCGGCGATCAAAGAAACAGCTGCACCAGCTGTGGTTTCTAACCAGCAGCGAACCTCGGGCCCTCGAGGGTCTCCTCCCTCGCATTTTAAGTTTAAAGAGAAAGAAGACAGTGACAGCTGGAGCGTAGCCAGGTGACATTTGTCTGGGGGAGCCATTTTTGGCTGGAGCTGGGGGACTGGGGCTGCCCCTGGTGACGCCTGGGAGCTACTACCAGCACAGTGCTCAGGAGTCACTCCCAATGGTGCCTGGGCACTGCATGGGGTCCTGACCAAGGCCAGCATCCGATAGCACACTTAGTCACATCTAAGAATCGTATACTGAAGTAATTTTTCAGCTTGGAAAATTATGCATCCATCCCGGTATTACTGCAATGTCATTGACGAGAGCTCGGATACGGACACAGCCGATGTGCGTACACTAGAGTGGACGTGAAGCCAGACGATCGTACAGCAGTCGGGGGCCGGCCTTGCATGCAGCCAACTCGGGGGGCGGGGGGGAACCCAGCCCTCCAGGCGTGATCCCTGAGCACAGAGTCAGGAGTAAGGGGCCGGAGCGATCCCCGGCATCCCATATGGTCCCCCAAGCACCGCCAGGAGTAATTCCTGAGTGCAAAGCCAGGAGTAACCCCTGAGCATCGCTGGGTGTGACCCAAAAAGCAAAAAAAAAAAAAAAAATTAAAAAAAAAAAAAAACAGCCAGGAGTAAGTCCTGGGCACCACCAGGTGTGGCAAAGAAAGGAGGAAGGGAGGGAGGGAGGAAGGAAGGAAGGAAGGAAGGAAGGAAGGAAGGAAGGAAGGAAGGAAGGAAGGAAGGAAGGAAGGAGGAAGGGAGGGAGGGAGGGAGGAAGGGAGAGGAAGGAAGGAAGGAAGGAAGGAAGGAAGGAAGGAAGGAAGGAAGGAAGGAAGGAAGGAAGGGAGGGAGGGAGGGAGGGAGGGAGGGAGGGTAGGAGGGAGGAGGGAGGAAGGAAGGAAGGAAGGAAGGAAGGAAGGAAGGAAGGAAGGAAGGAAGGAAGGAGGAAGGAAGGAAGGAAGGAAGGAAGGAAGGAAGGAAGGAAGGAAGGAAGGAAGGAAGGAAGGAAGGAAGGAAGGAAGAAGGAAGGAAGGAAGGAAGGAAGGAAGGAAGGAAGGAAGGAAGGAAGGAGGAGGAAGGAAGGAAGGAAGGAAGGAAGGAAGGAAGGAAGGAAGGAAGGAAGGAAGGAAGGAAGAAGGAAGGAAGGAAGGAAGGAAGGAAGGAAGGAAGGAAGGAAGGAAGGAAGGAAGGAAGGAAGGAAGGAAGGAAGGCAGGCAGGCTGGGATACACAGTCTCGATACAGTCTTCCAGTGCACAGTCTCCAAAACATCCCTGGGCATATGTTCAGTGACAGGAAGATGAGAGGTTTCCATTTGCATGTAAATGAAAGATTATGCAAAGGAGATTATGCAAAGCAAAGTAAGAAGACAAATCCTGGAGGATTCCGTCTATTTACAAAACAGAACATACCAAAATACAGATGAGCTGGCGCAGTGCAGGCAGCTGGGCGGGCGGAGGCTGCAATCCCCGCCCCGGACCTGCCCTGGACAGGCTGGACAGGCTCAGGCGTCACTGGGCAGAAGTCCTGCTTCTGCCCCCTGGCCCCCGGGGCCCTCCCGTCCTGGGAGCGCCACAGCGTGGACTTGTGAGGCTCACACGGGCACCTCCGCAGCAGGCAGGGGCGAGGGGCAGCACTCGGCGGCCCCATCCCCCCCAGAAGCCAGGACCCACCGCGGGCAGCGGGTTGCGATGAGGAAGGAGAGGAGGGGCCAGGCAAGGGTCCCGCGACCGGCGCCAGGCTGAGCGCGTGAGTGGCCCATCTGGGAACCAGGCCCGGGCCGGGCACACGCAGCCACAGAGCCCATAGGCACAGGCCGGGCCCCGCTCAGCATTCCCGCCGGCACCGGCACCCGCAGACACAGGCAGCCCTCACTGGGGTCTTCAGTCTCCGGGGATCGTGACCTTGAAAGGGGAGCCTCGGTTTCCCCTCGACGGCTGCTGCGGGTCTCTGTTCCACGCACTAAACATTCCTCGCACCACGGCCAACCCGGGGGCAATCCTGCCCACCACCAGGAGTAGATCTAGGGAGCAGAGCCAGGAGCAACCCCTGGGCACCCCCGGGTGTGGCCAAGAAGCACTAGAGCACTGGAGCACTGTCGTCCCGTTGCTCATCAATTTGCTCGAGTGGGCACCAGTAACGTCTCCATCGAGAGACCCGTTGTTACTGTTTCTGGCAGATCGAATACGCCACGGGGAGCTTGCCAGGCTCTGCCGTGTGGGCAGGATACTCTCAGTAGCTTGCCGGGCTCTCCGAGAGGGACGGAGGAATCGAATCTGGGTCGGCCACATAAAGGCAAACACCCTCCCCGCTGTGCTATCGCTCCAGTCCTGGCCTGGACTGGCCCAAAAAGCAAACACACAAAATAAATTTAAAATAAAATGAACATTTCTGCAAAAGCGTGGGCTCTTCCTGAGGAGGGGAAGTTATCAGTCTCCCAAGGCCAGAAGAGCGAGGCTTCAGCGAGCAGAGACGGGGGGCAACAGCTAAGGCGGTGGTCAGACAGAAAACCGAGAGGCCTCGGCCAGGTGGACCACTCCGTAGGAGCCTGCATCCCCCGGGACAGCCTGTCACCTGACAAGTAACACAAAGACCCAGTTTTCCTATCAAAAAAAAATGAGCCCTGTTTCAGTGGCCCCTATACTGAGCTCCTCATCCGTTCTCCTTCTCTTCTGCTTCCCAATAACCTTTCCTGCTTTCTACTGCTGGGTCTGAGCACCTTTGTGACTCAGTATTTTTGTTCTTGAATATTTTCATTCTTGAGGGTCTTGAAGAACCTGGGGATGGTGGGCAGGCAGAGGCCGCCCTCGCTGCTCCCGGCCCACCGGAAGCAAATCCACGCACGGCCAGGGCAGGCCCCGGAGAGCGTCTGCTCACAGCAGCCACAGTGCTGCGGAGAAACAGGGCTGGGAGCAGGCTGGACGGTCCTGCTGAGAAGGTCTGGCCCTCACCGGCTCTCTCGGCCGCAGGAACGGGCACCCTTAAGGTTCCACCACACCCCCTCTCCCATACGCCCATCTGACCACAGGCACCTACTGCACCAACACGTCAGCAGAAAGGAACAAAGTACCTTCCCAAGAAAACATTCAATCGGGAGTTTGCAAACTGTTTTTTTTTTCTTTTAAGTGATTTTAACACTTTGGTATTTTTTAAAGAGTTCTTCAATAGTTTTACTAGATTCTAGTTGTACTAGAATCTGATGAAGAGTAAGTAAAACCTCCTTTTATGGTATAAATAAAGGAACACTAGAGACAAAATAATTTTGGTTTGGTGCATATATCTTAAAAGATACACTCTCAGGGCTGGAGCAATAGCACAGCGGGTAGGACGTTTGCCTTGCACACCACCGACCCGGGTTCGATTCCCAGCATCCCATAGGGTCCCCTGAGCACCGCCAGGAATAATTCCTGAGTGCGGAGCCAGGAGTAACCTCTGAGCATCACCAAGTGTGACCCAAAAAAAAAAGATACACTCTGTATCTTTTAGATGCCAGAACTTTGATGTAAACTTTAGTATTCCAAAGAGAATTAACCATCATGGGTGGCCCTGGTAGCCACCATCTGTGACCCCCACCGCAATTTGTAACGGGGGGGGGGGGGGTGTGCAGCCGTGACCTGAGGGAGGCCCTGAGCCCGAGCCCCAGCACCACAGAGTCTAACCTGGGGCCAGAAGCACCACCAAGGCACGGCCCCACTGAGGAAAAGAAACGCTTCACTATGATTTGATTAGTCGCTCTTTAAAAATTGACAAGATTATCCCAAACTGATTGGTGTGTAACCAGCTCAAGTACTCACATGAGGTCAATCTTTGTGCTGCTTCCCAACAGCCAGAAAAGTTCAACAGGATTCCTGGAGGAGGGGGGAGGGGCAAAGCCTCAGGAGGATTCCAAAGCAAACACTTGTTTCAACAAGGAGAAGCAGAGTACTTCCTTCTCAGCAGGGAAGAAATGTTAGCCAGTAAAAGGGCAAGTGGGCTTTGAAATGTGGTAAAACTCAAAAATTCCAGTCAAGAAAATAGCATAATAGACGGACAGACAGACACACACACACACACACACACACACACACACACACGCATGCATGCACACACACACCAACCTGTTACCTGTCAGAGACTTTGATAAAGAATTATTCAGCTAGGGGCTAGAGCAATAGCACAGCGGCTAGGACGTTTGCCTTGCACGCGGCCAACCCGGGTTCGATTCCCAGCATCCCATATGGTCCTCTGAGCACCACCAGGAGTAACTCCTGAGTGCAGAGCCAGGAGTAACCCCTGAGCATCGCCAGGTGTGGCCCAAAAAGCAAACAAACAAAAAAAAAGAATTATACTGACATAACTTCTATTATAGCATACTTCCATTATATCGGAAGTGTTCATGCAATTTTCAAAGGAATGTGCCACATGGATGCTGGAATGCTGTTTAGAAAATGCATATAAGTATATGGAGGCTCTTTGTTTAACTGGTGACTGTCTCTCAAAACTCCTTTTTCTCTCCAGACTTCCTAATGACACTTTAGCTGAATAGTCCTTTTTTTTCCTTTTTTTTTCTTTTTGGGTCACACCCAGCAATGCACAGGGGTTACTCCTGGCTCTGCACTCACAGGAATTACTCCTGGCAGTGCTCAGAGGACCATATGGGATGCTGGGAATCAAACCCGGGTCGGCCTCGTGCAAGGCAAACGTCCTAGCCGCTGTGCTATTTCTCCAGCCCCTAGCTGAATAATTCTTTATCAAAGTCCTGACAGGTAACAGGTTGGTGTGTGTGTGCATGCATGTGTGTGTGAGTGTGTGTGTGTGTGTGTGTGTGTGTGTGTGTGTTTCAAGAATATTTTAAAAGACTTTCAGTTGGGGCGTTTGCCTTGTACATGGCCGATCCGGATTCAATTCCAAGCACCCCATATGGTCCCCTGAGCACTGCAAGGAGTAATTCTTGAGTTCAGAGCCAGGAGTAACCCCCATGCATTGCAAGGTGTGACTCAAAAAGAAAAAGAAAAAAAAAAGACTTTCCGTCTTAGCAGAGAGTCTGGAAGTAAGCACTGAGACCAGAACGGCTGCGTTTGGAGCCACTGCTGTGGGCCACTCAGCCCAAACACAGTTTAGAATCGGGACTCAGCTCAGGAGTCACGGCCCGCAGGGAAGAGAGAGGAGCGGTGAAGGGCCTTTTCTGGTTTGTGGTAATTCCCGAGATGGGCTCACAAGTAACATTTCCAATAGCTAACCCTTTCACTGATAATGAGTCATGATTTGACTTGAAATGTCAAAATATTTGCCACTCCTCACCGCTCGCCCCGGCCTGAGCGCCGGCCTTTCTCTCCCTTCCCGAGGACTCGGACGGGCCGACCCAGAAGTGACCTGCTCTGGAAACGTGATGGGAGCCCAGGGCCTGCTTGAAATGCAAATGTTTGGGCAGTTATGTCCCTGATACTGGCAATGACCTTGGCAGCTCCAGCCGAACGCAGGCAGCGAGCCCTTAAATCATTAACCTACTTCCGATTTCTCCCGTACCTGGGAATGGTCATTTGGAAAGCTGGTGCTTAGACCTTCCCTCACAAAATCACTTTTCTGAAGGTACGTTTTTGGTGCGGGAGAGGGAGGGCCCCAAACAGTGCTCAGAGACGAGGCTCTCCTGCTGATGCAGACAGTGCTCAGAGACGGGAACTCCTCCTCCTGGCCACGGGGACGGCCGGACACTCGGCCCCGCAGTGAGGGGCCACCACGGCCAACCCAGCACGTTGAGGACATGCTGGCTGGGAACCTAGCCAGGGTCCCGAGCTGGGCCCTGGCCCCTGCACTCTCCGGCCCCGTGAAACACGTTTGCTCATGACAGAGGGTGAGAGCATATGAGAACAGGAAGCAACAGAAGGACTGCTTTGGAGTTTGTTTTTTTTGGGGGGGGTCACACCCGGCAATGCACAGGGGTCATTCCTGGCTCATGCACTCAGGAATTACCCCTGGCAGTGCTCAGGGGACCATATGGGATGCTGGGATTCGAACCCGGGTCGGCCGCGTGCAAGGCAAGCGCCCTACCCGCTGTGCTATTGCTTCAGCCCCAGGAGTTTTTTCTTTAATTGTGTTATAATTTACACTTGTCTATCCTTTTAACTTGATTTCTCTTTCCTGTAGGCAAACGCTTTCTCCTGACCAACACGCGAGTCCTCATGTGTACGCTGTGACCAGTGAGAATTCCTCAGCACTGGAAAAGTCTAAATTCTTTTTTGTGGTTGTTTGTTTGCTTGGGTTTTTTTTGTGTTGGGGCCACTCCCAGTGTTGCTCGGGTCTTACTCCCGGCTCTGTGCTCAGAATTACACCTGACAGGGCTCAGGGAACCCTGTGCAGTGCCAGAGGGCAAAGACGGGTCAGCGGCACGCAAGGCCGTGCCTTCCCTGCTGGATGCTTCTCAGTCCAACATGGAGCTGTGCTCAGGACGAGCCGGGAACCCGCGCCGTGCCCGGGACCAGCAGCTGCACTGCTCTGGCTCCAGGGCAACAGATGCTTCCCAGTGCAACTCGCCCCAAGGGCACAACATGCCTCTGTCGGTACTACCCACTGCTTGCTAAAGGACAGGACTCAATTCTAAAATGCTCTCACAAGTCCAACGAGATAGTCCAGTTTGATCACTGGCACCACTTATGGTCCCCTGAGTCCTGTCAGCAGCTATGGTCCAAAAACAATAAAAGAAAAGGGCCCCACAAAATGCATGCAGATCCCGTGGGGAAAAGGGATATGGACATTCACCGTTGGTAGGAATGCCAACTGGTCCAGTCTTTCTGGACAACAATACGGACAGTCCTTTAAAAACTAGAAACTGAGTTTCCATATGACCCCACAATACGACTTCCGGGAATATATCCCGAGGATGCAAAAAAGCACAGTAGAAATGACATCTGTACTTATATGTTCATTGCAGCACTGTTCACAATAGCCAAAATCTGGAAACAACCCAAGTGCCCGAGAACAGATAACTGGTTAAAGAAACTTTGGTACATCTACACAATGGAATACTATGCAGCTGTTAGGAGAGATGACGTCATGGACTTTGCTTATAAATGGATGGACATGGAGAGTATCATGCTAAGTGAAATGAGTCAGAAAGAGAGGTACAGACATAGAGGGGCTGCACTCATTTTCAGAATATAGAAGAACATCACATGAGGCTGACACCCAAGGACAGTAGATACAGGGGCCAGGGGGATTGTCCCATAGCTGGAAGGCTGCTTCATGAGCAGAGGGGAGAAGGCAGATGGAATAGAGAAGGGATCACTAAGAAAATGATGGCTGGGGAAATCAATTGGGATGGGAGATGCATGCCGAAAGTAGATAATGGACCAAACATTAGTGTCTGTGTTGCAAGCCATGATGCCCAAAAGTAGAGAGAGAGTATGGGGAATATTGTCTGCCATGGAGGCAGGGGGAAGGTGGGAAAGGGGGGTATACTGGAGATATTGGTGGTGAGGAATGTGCACTGGCGGAGGGATGGGTGTTTGATCATTGTGAGATTGTAACCCAAACATGAAAGCTTGTAACTATCTCACGGTGATTCAATAAAATTAAAAATGAATAAATAAATTTTTTAAATAAAAAAAAAAAGCAAAACTGAGCTTGCAGAAATGTCAGCTTTTCTTCTGTGGGCCACAGCAGGCAGACAAGGAAGCTGTGATCTTCCCTGCCCCAGCCAACTTCCAGAGTCTCGTCACCTTCGCCGTAACCGAGTCACAACCCATGAAGCAGAAAGTGCCCGTTACAGCAAGATGTAACGCAGCCTCGCTCCAGTGACAAATTCCAAAGGTCTCTACAGATTACGGCCGGCGCAATGCCGAGGGTGACTGAGACTTGGCATGCGGGAGCCCCCGGTTCAAACCCCGCAACATGGCCCAGAAGCATGGACAAGTGGGGCCCCGTCACGCACTGCCAGCTGGAGCCCAAAGGCCAAAGGAGAAAGAATCACCTAGAGGAATATCAAAACATGAGTAAGTCAGAACTGGGCCGCTGACGTTTTCCAGGGTAGGACTGATATTAAGAGCTACCTCGAGATTTAAGATTCTGTATATCCTTAATCAATACATAACCATCGATCAATATTCATGGGGCGAAGCACTAGATGCTCAGCGACAGAACAGGAAGAGCCGGGCTTCAAAGAGCTGAACTTGAACCAAGGGAACCCTGACAAAGAATAGACACAAAAGATAGTAACAAAATGTAACAAAGTGTATCAATGCGCCGCTGGGCAGGGGGAGGGGAAGGCAAGAGAGGGGAAGTGGGGCGGGCGAGCTGGAGGCAATCACCCGCTGTGAGTCAGACTCTGCAGGGACCCAAACTCTGGCCCACCCGAACACGCTGCCTGCACACACTCCCCACCCAGGCGGAAGACCACCCAAATGTGCTCCAGTGAGAATGACATGCTCCTGCCAGGGACGGCTGCAGGCAAGGCAAGGGCCTGGCCCCCTGTAACAGCTCATCTCGAACCTCGTTTTCACACCTAGGAAGAGGGTGTGAAACTTTTGGCATCTCAAGTACCTTACAAGGAAGTTCTCTCTTCTTGTCTTCCCCTCGGCAGAGAAGGTCCCCGGCAGAGAAGGTTCCCGTTCCTTCCTACCCCTCATACAGTACAGCCTTTCCCGTCCGGGCACGTGATGGAGAGAGAAGTAAGCACCCTTTGCTCGCCGAACCCTTAGAGCTTTGGGGGTGAGAGAGGAGGAGCGAGGACAGCATTCTTTGCTTTTCAAGGCTTCCCAGACAAAACTCACAAATGAATCTCGGAAGAGAGCAGCAGCCACACAGTGCTCCCTACCCTGCGCCAGGCCGATTCCGTCCCGGCTCCTCAGAGGGGGACAGGTGTGTCCCTCCACCTGCCCCAGATGGACCCCGGCAGCCGCCAGAAAACAATCGCTGCTACACTCACGGCCAACCTTCACAGGCTCGTCCCGAGCCCCCCACACATGAGAATGAACCCACTGAAAAACCCAGGTGGGCGGGGCCAGTGACTGAAAACTCCATGGAGATGGGAATGGACAACCTCCCCCATCTCCCCGCCCTTCCGATTCCCTGGCAGTCACACCCGTGACCTGCTGCTGGGCACCATTCAAGCACATTAACGGCCAGGATCCAGAGACTCACAAATGTATCTCGGAAGAGAGGAGTACGCCACAGAGACTCTGGACCCCAAATATCTAAAATTTTAGAACTCCAGGAGCGTGCGACTACAACAGCAGCTGTGCAACATCTCATACTATTCATAACAAGCAATACAGAATAAATTCTTTAGCATCTGCCTGTGGGGCAGGCTTCAGTAGTGGTGGGAAAATTCGAAATAATGGTGGTGGGAGGGTGTAATGTTGGTGGGAAGGTGTAATGCTGATGGGATTGGTGTTGAAATATTGAATGTAATCAATTATTGTGAACAACTTTATGAAAATAAAATTTAAAACTTAATAGCAATGTTTTTAAAAGACTTCCTGGACAATATAATATTGAGTTTGCAAGTATCACTTCGCTTGTATCACTTGTCATCCCATTGATCTTCGATTTGCTCGAACAGGTGCCAGTAACGTCTCCATTTGTCCCTGTCGAGTGCTAGTGTAGCCCAATGATATCTGCTCACTCCAGGAACAGGAAAAGCCTTAAATCATTCATTCAGGGTGTGGAGACAATATAATATTAAGTTTGCAAGTAGTCTAAACAAATGTGTGTTGGAAAGGAATGGGGAAAACTCTCTTCTCTGAAACACTCATAAATAATACACTTTGACTTAGCTCTAAAACAGTTAGAAACTTGGTGCCCAGAAGCTACTCCCAGTTTGGTCCTTCGAGGTCACTCCTGCTGGTGGCCAGGGAACCATGCAGTGTCAGAGATCAAACCCAGCTTCCCGTGCAAAGCACGAGACAGCCCCACTGAACTGTGTCCAGCCAGGCACCAAGCTTCTGATCCAGGGCTGGGTTGGGCCGAGTTGGGTTTATTGGTTTGTTCGTGCTCTGATCGTCCGTGTAATTCCTTACGGGGCTGAAGGGCCTCTTCCCAGTAGGAGAGAGTCCAGGGAGAAGTGTGCCTCCTCAGCCACCCGCTCAGGCCATTAGCACAAGGTCTGGAGAGCAAAGGAAATCCAGGAATTCATTCCAAACTGAAGCTTCCTCTATGGCTCCACCGAGGAATCCTTTTGGATAGCTAAAGCATTTTGTAATATTTTATAATTTTTGCAGAGATTTTTTTTTCTTGAAAATACTTTTGTAGGGGCCAGAGCGATAGCACAGCGGGTAGGGCGTTTGTCTTGCACGCGGCCGACCTGGGTTCAATCCCTGGCATCCCATATGGTCCTCCAAGCACTGCCAGGAGTAATTCCTGAGTGCAAAGCCAGGAGTAACCCCTGAGCATCGCTGGGTGTGACCCAAAAAGCAAAAAAAAAAAAAAAGAAAAGAAAAGAAAATACTTTTATAGTGACTCAGACACCTTGGAAATAGGTTTGCAGTCTAAGAATTTACAGATGAATTTAGACTGTGCCATGTTCACTTCCTAACCCTTTCCCTGCGGGGGCTAAGCTACCGATGGCCTTCACTGCTGGTCAAAGCGCCAACGAGAAAGGGAAGGGACCGTTCCACAAGCTGACCCTGGGGCCCAGCCCTGGCACTGCAGGCCCCCTGGATGCCATCAGCATGAGCCCAAGAACGGGACCACAAGTAGCCCTGAGCACCCCAGGTGTGGCAAAAAAAAAAAAAGTTAAAATAATTTTTAAAGTTTTCTTTTTTGAAAACCTCAATAGCTGGAGTAGTAGTACAGGGGGCAGGGAATTTACCTTGCACGTGGCCGACCCAGATTCAACCTGGTCGTTCCATGTGGCATCTCAGCACCGTCAGGGGTGATTACTGAGTGCAGGGCCAGGAGTAAACCCTGAGCATCACTGAGTGTGGCCCATAAACCAAATATATACATATATATATATACATATATATATATATAAATGCCTAAAGCAATAAGGCAATATAACTTCATATAGATCCAAAATCTATGCCAAGGGGAAGTGTGTGTGTGTGTGTGTGTGTGTGTGTGTGTGTGAGTGTGTGTGAGTGAGTGATACAAGGGCATGGGAAGGGGTGTGTGTGTGTGTGTGTGTGTTTGTGTGGGTGTGAGTGAGTGTGGGTGTGGATGAGAGGGGTGTGGAACAGTCATGAGCCACATAAGTCAAGAAGAAAAATCTTACAAAAAGAAAAAAACCCTATTTCACTAGAAATTTGTCCTTACTGCCAAAGCTTTGAGAGATCTATTACTAGACTCTAGGTTCATGATTTATGAAGAAAAGCCATGAATACTGGAAACAGAATAAAGTAAGCGAAAGCAAAATGTTCAGAGGACCTGACTAGATCACATAAATTCACCAGGCAGATTCCGAGTTTCTCTCTGACTGGGCCCTCCCGCCTCCTCCCGCTGGGGCACGTGAGCTCGATGGACATCAAGGGCGAAGACCGTCGAAATAAACTCCAAAAGCTGAACTACCAAGTGCCTGGGTCCGGCAAACAGCACAAAATGTATTCTTACACAATTTTGGGTTTTTTGTTTTGTTTTGTTTTGTTTTGTTTTTGCTTTTTGGGTCACACCCGGCAATGCACAGGGGTTACTCCTGGCTCTGCACTCAGGAATTACTCCTAGTAGTGCTCAGAGGACCATATGGGATGCTGGGAATCGAACCCGGGTTGGCCGCGTGCAAGGCAAATGCCCTACCCACTGTGCTATTGCTCCAGCCCCTATTCTTCCATAATTCTGTCCACCTTTGAACTCAGCAACAGTGTCCAGCCGGGGCGAGATTCCCAGCCCATCTTCTCTCTGGAACAGGGATTTCTCTTCCTCTCCCGGGCTCTTTCCCATCCGGAGACGCCCATATTCTCTCTCGAGCATGTGAATCCCTTTCTCACCCCTCACATCTTTCCAAATGTCTCTCCTTCGAAATTATATTTTAAAATATCAAATTTGGGCTGGGGAAATAGCACCGTGGGTGAGGCAACTGTCTACCACACGACTGACTTGGGTCTGATATCTGGACCCTCATATGGACCCCCAAGCCCTGCCAGGACTCACCCCTGAGCACAAAACCAGAAGTAAGCTCCGAGCACTGCCGGTGCAGCCCCCAAACTTTTTTTTTAAGTGAAACTGTTTGCTTCTTGGGGAGTTATTAAGGTGGACAGTTCCACTTAAATGTCACGGTGGCGGGGCAGAAAGATCCCGGCTTCCTCTGAGCCGGTTTTCACCATCTTCACAGCATCTGTAAAGAATTACCTATGCTGTGGTCATTTAACACCCGTCTTTGGGCCAGTATTCAATAATAACCGCGTTGATTCCCTAAAGAGTCACTAAACACTTACTAATCCCAGGAATTACACCGAGCACAGCAGGTGTCAAATGCCTGTGGGTCTCCGAGAGCCTCGCCAAGTGTCTGCCACTAATTCCCCAGGGAAGACTGAGCTCTTGAGATAAGAAGGAAAACCAATCGCCTCTCCTCACACTGTCTCCCCGCAGGGGCTGGTCTGACTGAGTGAGGGGCGGGTCAATCACGGCACTTGACAAGATAGAGACGCACAGTGGGTGTTCAGGCGAGTCAGGTGCTTTCTGGACTCCCCGTGATTTAACCAAGGGAGGCTCAGAGACCTTGGGGTGTGGTGGAAACAGACCATGACATAGCTCTTGTCAACCAATTCTGAATTTGAACCCTGGGAACTAGTTCGTCCATTTCAAATGTAACCGATAAAACACCTGACTGATTTCCGTCTCACACTCATACACCAAAAAGATCCCTCCTGGGGCTGGAGCGATAGTACAGCGGGTAGGGCGTTTGCCTTGCACATGGCAAACCCGGGTTCGATCCCCAGCATCCCATAGGAATCACCGCCAGAAGTGACTCCCGAGTGCAGAGACAGGAGCAGTCCCTGAGCATCCCTGGGTGTGACCCACAAAGGAACATTTTTTAAAAACAATAATAATAAAAAAAGAAATGAATGCCTGTGCAAGGCAACTGAGGAGTACACATTTCCCAAGCGAGAGCTAGGATTTCTGAAGCGTGGCCCGTCTGGGCCAGGGACACGGAGGCAGACTGGAGTGTGTGCTCTGACCGTGGGCCTGGACCAACACCCAGCGCCCCTCTCTGCCCCAGCACTGCTGGAAGCACCCCCCGAGGATAGAGCTGGGTGACAGTCCCGAGCACCACTCACGAAAGTGTGCGACCACCCACAGACGCCGTCCTCACGTGAGCAGAGAAAAACAGGGATCAACCAGGCACTGACTGTGTTAGCCTCGTCAGCCACTGGGATCACTCGGCACCACGGGCCATTTTCCCACAGAACATTATTGTTCAACCAGGAACAGCACTGGGGGGTCCACACGGCACCGTCTGTGTCAGCAGCAGCAGCTTCCTGCTCTGTGGTTTCCACAACTCACCATGACCAAGAAAACACTTCACTGAGGCCCTCTAAGATAAACACTGTTGTTTGACAGCGAGGAAAATCTGAAGAGACCGGAAAAATATCATTTTGGATTGAATTTTCTGATCACAAATGTAACAGCTGTCTCTCCGATTAATTTCTAGATGTTTTATTAAATTCTAATAGTGCAGCAGGGAAGGCACTTGCTGCCTTGCACACAGCTGCTCCAGGTTCGGTTCCCGGCGTCCCATACGGTTCCCCAAGCCCGCCAGGAGGAAATCCTGAGTGCACAGCCAGAAGCGACCCCTGAGTGCCTCTGAGTGTGGCCCAAGAAGCAAATAATAATAATAACAATAAAATATAGAATTTGAAATAAACAGCACTAAAATTACCACTAATTTGCATGCGTTTGAAAGGCACCACGGCTCCCATGAGTGTGTGTGAATGAACCGTCATTCACGTTTCCTGTCTAATTATGATCTGTTGATCCTGTGTCACAGTCTGATGTAACAACAAAAACAGACTGTAAAACTCATTTTACTACTGTGCTATAAATGTGCCCGAAAGTCCATTTTTACTTCTTCTTTCTATACTTATATATGAAAGCACACCTGTGCTGGAATTTCAGTTTAAAAGTTCAAGTTCTCCCAAAAAGAAAAAAAAAAGGGGGGGGCTGGAGTGATAGCACAGGGGGTAGGGCATTTGCCTTGCACGCAGCCGACCCGGGTTCGAATCTGAGCATCCCATATGGTCCCCTGAGCACCACAGTGATTCCTGAGTGCAGAGCCAGGAGTAACCCCTGTGTACACATCGCCAGGTGTGACCCAAAAAGCAAAAAAAAAAAAAAAAAAAAACTGACCCCACCGCAATCAACAAGCTGCAGTGACAGACACCTCCCAGCTCAAAACAGGCCCCCACGGTCCTCTGTCTCGATACTGCAAGTTCCAGAACACGGCCCTTTCCAAAACAACTCCACACTGGCTATTAGATTGCCTTCATTTCCCAACAAACATACATGCAGATGTCCAGTGGCTCTTTAAATATTTGTATCACATTATCACGTGCCTCAAGCAAAACAAAGCCAGCGGCAGCAGGGAACATTGGCTGTTACTGGGAGGCTCCACTGGAGGAAACTCAACCCGACCTGCAAAGTATGCAAAAGGGTCAGAGAGGACTCACGGGGCTGCAGGGAGGGAACCAGCTCCGTGCCCCGCAGCCAGCACTGCCAGAAATGACCCCATGCTGGGAGGAGCCCCTGAGCACTGCAGATATAAGCCCCCCCCCCAAAAAAAACCATAAAAGTTGGCTGCAAACTTTGAATTCCTTGTTTCATCTATGACCTTGCATTGAGCAAACAGTTCTATAAAGGAAAAGATCATTAAAAACTCTGATAAGAGTAGCATAAATAAATAAGCGAAAGAAAAATAACGATAAATCAATTCAGCTAACATCTGAATATGCACTGTAGCACTGTTGTCCCTTTGTTCATCGATTTGCTCGAGTGGGCACCAGTAACGTCTCCACTGTGAGACTTGTTACTGTTTTTGGCATATTGAATAGGCCATGGGTAGCTTGCCAGGCTCTGCCATGCGGGCGAGACACTCTGGGTAGCTTGCCGGGCTCTCCGAGAGGGACGGAGGAATCAAACCCGGGTCGGCCGCGTGCCAGGCAAATGCTCTACCTGCTGTGCTATCGCTCCAGCCCAACATCTGAATAACCTTTTCTAGAACATCTGAACACAAAAAAGTGAAATTAAAAGATCAGGAAGGGTCACTCCAGGAACAATAAAATATAAACAGTTTCGCTCATCCGAAATTCCGACAGGATTTAAAAGGAGGCGATGGCCTCAGGGGCCCGAATCAAGCAGAGGGGGAAGGCAGGGCCTGTGCCTTAGTCCTCTGCCCTGAGGCTCTCCCTGAGGCTGCAAGGTCTCCCACCAGGGTGGCACCAACCTGACACCTTCGGGACTGGCAGGGATCTTGGAAGGTCTGAAAAGAAAGCAGCCGAGGAAGCAGGGGACAGGTGAGCAGATGTGGAAAGGAAGTCAGGACCCCACCCCCGGGACTGGCCTCAGAGATGCAGGGGGAAATTCGGGGGAGCCCCGGGGGAGGGGGGGGCGGAGGGGAGTCATCCCTCACGCCCGAAATTGTGCAGCTCATCTCCCAGCGCACCCCCTTCCTTAATAAAATATTAACTCTTCTTAATTATTAAAAAAATTAATAGCAAAACACTACCCCCGTAAAGACGCATATTTTTCATGCAGAAACACAATGTTGATATAAATTACAATTTTCATCATTCCCACACATTAAAACATAGAGCAATTTTCCTTAAATCAATGTAACTGTTTCCTAAATAGATCTTTCAATCAAAAAGTAAGCTCGGGAGAGCAGGCAGGCACCTTCCGCATCCTCCAAGCTGGAACGACCGAACTCTATGTCAGTTTGCCACGGCCCGGGGTTCAGGAACAGCACAGAAGTACTAGTTAAAGCACAACCAGAGAAAAAGCTGAACAGTAAATCCTTGTCCCAGGACATTCTAATTTCTCAGGGAGGAGAAATCAGATTTAAGAGCAGGACCCAAGGGCCTAAGAAAATGTCCCCATATTCTGCAGGATTATGGCTCCAAGAAAACCATGCTAAACCCTACTGGAATAGGGTGAAAACTACCTATTTTTTCACCTTAGAAATTCATTACCTTGGGGCCAGAACGAATGCATAGTGGGCAGGGTGTTAGCCTTGCACACGACCAAGCCAAGTTCAATCCCCAGCACCCCATATGGTCCCCTGAGCACCACCAGGAGCAATCCCTGAGTGCAGAGCTGGAAGAAGCCCCTGAGCATCGCCCAGTGTGACCCAAAAAGCAAAAAAAAAAGAAGAAAGAAAGAAAGAAAGAAAGAAAGAAAGAAAGAAAGGAAGGAAGGAAGGAAGGAAGGAAGGAAGGAAGAAAGAAAGAAAGAAAGAAAGAAAGAAAGAAAGAAAGAAAGAAAGAAAGAAAGAAAGAAAGAGAAAGAGAGAAAGAGAAAGAAAGAGAGAAAGAAAGAAAGAAAGAAAGAAAGAAAGAAAGAAAGAAAGAAAGAAAGAAAGAAAGAAAGAAAGAAAGAAAGAAAGAAAGAAAGAAAGAGAAGAGAGAAAAGAAAAAAGAAATTGATTACCTTATTGCACAAAAGCTCCAAAGCTAAGTAGCCAGACATTCCTCCGAATATCCTTATGCACTGAATGTTAAAATAGACAAACATCCTTACATGCAAGTGTTGAAACAGACCAATGTGTAACTAAATATCTTTTACCACTCTAAAGCATGGTGGGGTTTGGTTCTCAGTAACCACACCCCTCCTCAGTGTCCGAAACTGCCAGTTAGGTACGTCCGAAGTCAGAATCCCTGAAGGGCGTCGGGCAGAAGAGACAGCGCAGCGCCTCCAACCCTGGCTCTGCTTCACCCCAAACCTCTGAGGAGCCTCAGCGCCAGAGCGTCGATGCGCCATGTGGCTCTTCCGAAGAGCCGTCCGTTAGAAAAAATGGGGCCTTATTTCATTCTCTTCTATTTCACTGTTTATAATACTCTGGGATGAGGGTGAGGGTGGGGGTCAGACTATTTTCCTTCCTTAGTCCCAGAAACACAAATAAATAAGAACAAGGTTGGGGCCAGAGCGATAGCACAGCGGGTAGGGCGTTTGCCTTGCACACTGCCGACCTGGGTTCGATCCCCGGCATCCCATATGGTCCCCCAAGCACTGCCAGGACCAATTCCTGAGTGCAGAGCCAGGAGTAACCCCTGAGCATCACTGGGTGTGACCCAAAAAGCAAAAAAAAAAAAAAAAAAAGAACAAGGTCATGTGAGTCATCCTCAGCCACATAGGACCACAGTCTCGACTCAAAACAAGGAGAGTCACGACGCACGATGCATGCACTGTCCTCACACGTGTGCGAACAGGACAATGCAGGACCTCGAGCCTCGCTCCAGGACTCCAGAGCCCTAACTTGCAAAATGAGACATCTGTAGAAATTGTATCCTAAGCCCTCGCTTCTTCATTGGTGGGTGCAGCCCCCATGGGGCTGTGAAACTGAACGCAGCAGTTGCAGAAAAACTTGCCAGCAAAGCTTCCTGAATACACAACACCCCAAAGCCAAGTCACAGTCCAAGGCTTCCGAACACGCAACACCACAAAACTAATTCAGTCCGAGGCTTTCGAACACGCAACACACGAAAACTAATTCAGTCCAAGGTTTCGTAACACACACACCCCAAAACTAATTCAGTCAAAGCTTTCTGAATACACAACACACCAAACTAATTCAGTCCAAGGTTTCTGAACATGTAACACACCAAAACTAATTCAGTTAAAGGTTTCTGAACACACACACCCCAAAACTAATTCAGGCCAAGGTTTCTGAACATGCAACACACCAAAACTAATTCAGTCCAAGTTTTCTGAACACACACACCCCAAAACTAATTCAGTCCAAGCTTTCTGAACATGCAACACCCCAAAACTAATTCGGTCAAAGCTTTCTGAACATGCAACACCCCAAAACTAATTCAGTTAAAGGTTTCTGAACACACACACCCCAAAACTAAGCCACAGTCAAAGGTCATGACTGTGAGGTGTTTCCAGAAGCGCCTGCTGGGCTGCTCCTCATCTCCCGGGTCATCGGGTTCAGGGATGCAACAGGGAGAAGCCGGGTGTAACTGACAAAGCAGGGGGTGTGACCTGCAGGAGCAGAGCTGAACCCGGGTTCCTCAAGTCCTCCCAAACCCCAGGCCGCGGGGGGCACGGGAGAGGGCCAGCCCATCTCTCCAGCACCAGGCTCCACCCAGGGCGCCAACCTGAACTCAGGGGCGTTAGGGGCCGCCCGGATGCCCCCAGACCCCCTTGCCAGTGGGAATCACCCAGCACACACCCGAAGGAAACCGCCTTCCGCAGCGCCGGCGTGAAAGGTGCGCGCAAGCACAGCGGTTCCCAGCGTGCAGACCGCGCCAAGGGGTCCAGCCGGGCCGGGAGACCCCGCGTCGCCCCCTCCTCCTCCTCGGCCCATTCTGACTCACAAGCAGGGCCACGCGCGTGCCCGGCGCCCACCCAGCCCTGCAGCGCAGCGCACCCCGAAACGTGCCCGCGGTCCCCACGCCGCGCCCTGGCCGGCCCGGGGCCACTCGGCCGCGGTCCCCGGGGCAGGGCTGACGTAACCTGCACCCGGCCCGGCGTCCCCGAGTGGACGAGCTGGCCGGGCCCTCCGGCTCTGCGGGCCAAGGAGGGAAAGGGGCAGCCGAGTGCGGAGTGGCCGGGGCGGCTGCCCACGGGCCGGCACTGCCCGGGGCCGCGCGCAACGGGGAGCGCGTCCACCCTGCTCGCCCCCGGCTGGCCAGGGGCCGGGCACCCAGAGCGGGGGCGCGGGGAGCCGCCGTCCTCGCCCCGGGCCCCTAAAGGGGGGTCGGAGCTGTGGCCCCGGCAGCCCGGGGCGGCCCCGCGCCCCCCACGCCCCCCAGCCCGACCCTCCCCGGCCGGGCCCGAGCGCGGGCGAGGGATCCGTGTGCCGGGGGTCCCCGCGCCCCCGCCCCGCTCACCCCAGCGTGCTGATGAAGCCGCTCACGGCGCCCTCGGCGTACAGGGACACGATGTCCCCGATGTACAGGAAGCTGGACATCTTCTCGGACATGCTGCCGCCGGGCGCCCGCGGGCCGAGCGCGCCGGACGCCGCCCGGGCAGGTTTCCTCTTCCTCGGCCGCGCTCCCCGACACCCCGCCCCGGCCCCGGCCCGCTCCCGCCGCCGCGCGCCCGGCCAGCAGGGGGCGCCCGCGACAAACGCCCCCCCCCCCCCCAGTCCGGGAACGCGGTCCCGGTGGCGGCGCCCATTGGGCCGCGGGGCGCGGGCGCGGGCGCCGCAGCCAATCAGCACTCGGCGGTAGGGGGGCGGGGCGGGGCGGAGCAGAGGGGCGTGGCCTTGGTGGGCGGGTCTCGCCTGGGGGCGGGGTCTGTGGGGCGGGTTCGGAGGCGGGTCTGACGGAGGGCGGGGCTTGAGGTGTGTCGGGGGCGTGGCCTGGCACAGGGGCGGGGTCTGGGCGGGGCGGGGCGCGGGCGGCGCTGCAGGCCTGGCCCTGGGCACCGTCCGCGGGCGAACGGAGGAAGCGCCGCCGAGGGGAAGTGGCCACCGCCGAGGAGGAGGGGCCGGGCTCGGGACTGGCGGATCCGGGCCCCCAGGAGGTGCTGAAGCCTGAGGAAAGCAGCTAAGGGGCCACCCGGGGGGGAGGGGCGGGTGCGGGACGGCGGGAAAGTGCTCGGCTGAAGCCTCTAGTAACTGTTGCAAGGCCAGATCCAGAAATGCGTTACCTAGTAGCTGCCACAGAGGCAGCTGGCGCGGGAGGGACACGGGGCACGCGGATGGTGAAAGGGTCGGTGTTGGGACTCTGAATGCCTGAAAGCCGATCATTAATTACTTTGGCATCCATGGTAACTATGAACATTTTATTTCTTTATTAGAAATAAATAGCAAAAGCACAGCGCGTAGGGCGTTTGCCTTGCGCGCGGCAGACCCGGGTTCGATTCCCAGCACCGCCAGGAGTAATTCCTGAGTGCAGAGCCAGGAGTAACTTCTGTGCATCACCGGGTATGACCAAAAAAAAAAAAATTAAAGAAATAAACGCTGGAGATAGAGCGCTGGGGAGAGGCCAGCACCCCATGGGAGGGAGTGAGCACCGAGCTGGGAGTAGCCCTTGCGCCCCTCAGGATGTGACCCCCAAACACACGGGGAAAAGCTGGTGGTGGAGGCAATATTGGCGGTGGAAAATGGCGGCTCTCTCTCCTACTGCCATCCCGAGGCACATGTGTGGTTCACACAGCCCAGGTCACCTCACGGTGCACAGACACGCACGGACACGCACAGCCATGCACAGCCTTGCCATTTCCGAGCAAAGCCCAGGAGGACCTGCCTTCTCCCTTACATCCTGCTGTGCCAGTGAACAGCACCAACTCACCCCTACTTCAGCAAAAACAAGCCCTTACACCCTGAGAACTGCGGCAAGGGTGGGGCAAACTGAGGACCCTCTGGACAGCGGCAGAGGGATACCGGCACTGGAGTGGTGGTACAGCATGCCAATGTCAAAGCCTGGAACATCAGCATCCCCCTCCTGTGACCTGGGCTACCTCGATAAAAAATAAGATGTTAGGAGACTGGAGACACAGTTGCACAGGGCGCTTGCCTCATACATGGCCGACTGGCACCCCATACCGTCCCCCCCAACCATGCCAGGGCTGACCCCTGAGCACAGAGCCAGGAGTAAACCCTGAGCACGGCACGTGTGGCCCAAAAACAGGAAGGAAGGAAGGAAGGAAGGAAGGAAGGAAGGAAGGAAGGAAGGAAGGAAGGAAGGAAGGAAGGGAGGGAGGGAGGGAGGGAGGGAGGGAGGGAGGGAGGAAGGAAGGAAGGAAGGAAGGGAGGGAGGGAGGGAGGGAGGGAGGGAGGGAGGAAGGAAGGAAGGGAGGAAGAAAGGGAGGGAGGGAGGGAGGAAGGAAGGAAGGAAGGGAGGAAGGAAGGAAGGAAGGAAGGAAGGAAGGAAGGAAGGAAGGAAGGGAGGGAGGGAGGGAGGGAGGGAGGGAGGGAGGGAGGGAGAGGGAGGGAGGGAGGGAGGGAGGTTGTGAGACTCCAGCCCAGCCCGGCAGCCACAGGTAGAATGCAGTTCCCCACGGCCTTATCAGTGCTGGCTGCCGGTTTCTGGGCAGCAGCTGCAGGAAGTGTTCTTACCGTTTATTACCGTTTTAGCCTTCAGCTGGGCTCCTATGGCTCAGCCAGGATCCCGCCAAAACTCAGCCTGACAACGACAGCCTCTGCTCATCCACTGAGGAGAACTGGGGGCGCTCTTGCAGAGACCCCAATGCTCAGCGCTCTGCCCTAAAGCTGGGCCCCAGCCACCCCGCCCCCCGCCACCTCCCTCACCTGACCCAACTACAACCACTTTTTTTTTAAATTTTGAATCATCGTGAGATACACAGTTACAAAGTTGTTCATGACTAGGTTTCAGTCATAGTGTTCCAACAACTGTCCCTTCACCAGTGCACATTTCCCTCCGCCAAAGTCCCCAGTCTCTCTCTCTCTCCCGCTGTCTCTCTCCTTCTCCCTCCATCCTCTCTCCTATCTCTCCCTCTCCCTCCCTCTCTCTCTCCCCCTCGCTCTCTCCTTCTCCCTCTCTCCTTCTCCCTCTCTCCTCTCTCCTATCTCTCTCTCCCTCTCTCTCTCTCTCTCTCTCCCTTTCTCTCTCTCTCTCTCTCTTTCTCTCTCTCCTCTTGGGCATTACGGTTTGCATACAGATACTGAAAGGTCATCATGCATATCCCTTTACTTACTTGAAACATTCAGTTCTTGTTCCGTTTATTTTCCCTCTTGTCTTGTTTTCGGCCACCCCTGAAGGGATGTGGCCTGGGGTCTGCTCCCACCTCTGGGCTCGGGAGTCTCTCCTGATCATGCTCAGGGGACCGTGTGGTGGCAGGGAGCGACCCCACGCAAAGCCTGCACTCTCTCCAGCCCCCGCTTCAGGATGGCTGAGGCGGCTCCCCTCCACTGTGGCCCCCCCCCCCCCCCCCGACTCACACCTCTCCTGCTGAGGTGGGTTTGTGCCTGGAGCACAGAGCCCCACCAGACTGCGGCATGACAACTGCTTCACACACAATTTCACGGCCCAGGAAGGGTGCTCACGGGCCCCAGGAGTCACTTCCGGTGTGGGTTTGTGTGTCACTGGTTGGGCCAGAGGTGGCCCAAGGGCGACTGCCCAGCCGTGTGTGTTTTAGTTACTCCTGAGCAACATGTGGTTTTAAAATTCTCTCTCATTTTTTTTTTTTGGTTTCAGTTACTAGTATTTTCCTTCAACTTAATAAGTAGCTATCTAGTCAATATTTCATATTATCATTCCTATTCTTGGTCCAAAGTCGGGAATGGGTGGGGGCCGCGGGAGGGGAGAACTCTACTGGCTTGTCTAAAACACAGCCCTAAAATTAAGGTGGGCTCGTCCCCCAGCTAATCACCACTCCCGTTTATTTCTGAAGCCACTTTTGTGCTGGCCCCAGGAGCCTTTCTGAGCAGGAGATGGGCACAGCCGCCCCTCTGGCAGACCCGCTGCAGTCTCACCCGACCAGACTCATGTTTGCTCTTGCCAACAAGATGACTAGTCAACGGGGACCCAATGTGACACGGATATGGAAACACAAAACAAAGTATGTTGTCATCCCCTGACGGTGCTCCGGTAAAGCAAGTAGACAGGGACACTGAGTGCAGGTACCTGGACTCAGCAGTGAAGGATGGTGGGTCATCCCCCCGCACTTGGGCCGCACCACACCACCAGTCTGACTCTGAGGCCAAGTAACATCAAGGACGACTTAAGGAAAACTCTGGGCAAACAGCTGGTGAATCAGACAGCCCACCTCCCCCTGGCTGAAGACGAAATTCTAAAACTGCAGGTAGGGTAGAAATCATAGCATTAGGACACCAGTTCCCTTTGGAACTAGGTGCACGAAGAGGAGCTGGAGCAAGAAAAGTCTCTGGCTGAGAGACAAAAAAAGAGAGACAAACAGAGACAAAGAGAAGTGTCTGCCATAGGGGCAGGCTGAGAGGTGGCTCGAAGGGAACCTGAGGACATTGGTGGTGGGGGACATACACTGGTGAAGGGAAGGTAGACATGCTCTGGTGTTGGAACATTGTACAACTGAACCCAAGCATGAAAAACTTTGTAACTGTGTATCTCAGGGTTATATCTTGTGGTTATGTGTGTATCATAAGCTTCTCCATTAGATAGTGCTGGGAAAACAGGTTAGCCACATGCCAAAAAAAAAAATCTGAATATCTGTCTCACACAAAACATAAAATTAACTCAAACTGGATCAAAGACCTCAAATCCATAAAACACACAAAGGAAAATGTAAGCTGATCTCTGCACGAAACTGTCTTCAGAGGCTTCTACAAGGACTTCGTGCCCCTGGCAAGGAAAACAGACGACATCAAACGAAAATGGGACTCTAGCAAACTAAACAGCACCGGAAAACTTTCCTTATTGCAAAGGAAATTATGGCTAAGACTAAAAGACACCCCACCGAGTGGGAGAAAATATTTGCTCAACATACAGCTGACAAAAGGCTAATATTTAAGATCATAAAAGCACTCACAAAACTCAACAGCAGAAAAACAAGCCACCCCATAGGGGGAGGGAGATGAATAGATGTTTTTCCACAGAAGACAGACAGATGGCTAACAAGCATATGGAAAATGTTCTTTCTCACTGCTGATCAGAGAAATGCAAATCAAAACGACAACGAGGCATCACCTCCCACCAGTGAGGATGGTCTGGTCAGAAAGACAGAAAACACCAAATGTTGGTGAAGGTGTGGAGAAAAGCAACTCTGGTCAGTGTGGCAAGGAATGGGAAACGGCATGAATTTCCTTGAAAAACAAAAACTAGCGACTGGAGTGATAAGACGGCAGGCAGGGCTTGCCTTCCGCATGGTTGACCCGGGTTCGAGTCCCAGCATCCCTCTGGTCCCTGAACTCTGTCAGAGGGGTAACTCCTGCATACAGAGCCAGAAATAACTCCTGATTATCACCGGGTATAGCTCCAAAGCAACAACAAAAAAATACAGAGGGGGAAGCATGTTTCAGTGGTCTGGTTCCTAAACACCTGAAGGACCGTGTTCATAGGAGCATTGATCCGAATCACCCAGATACGGAATCAGACTCAATGCCCTGCACCAGATGACGGCATAGGAAAGATGTTCTGTGCGCAGTGGAACGTGCTGTCTTTAGGAAAGATGCAGCCGTGCCTTTGGGGACAAGACACAAGAGCCTGGGACGATGCTCAGTGGCATAACCTAGAGAACAACAGGCAGCTGGGGTGGCTTCGCTCACGCGTGAACTATGAGTATCCAAAACCAGCTGGCCTCACAGAACTCCGCTGGGGAAAGGGAGGGGATGGAGGGAGGAGGGGGGGTCCTCCTGGGGGGGAGGCCTGGAAAGGTAGGTGGGTCTTTGGGGATGATGCAGGGAGTCCTGGACACCCGGTGTCCAGTGTCGCCGAGTGCTGCGATGACCGTGCGTGTGGAAGCGGGCAGGCGGGGCAGGCCGCCTCGGGCACATGGCGAAAGGGAATAGCAGCGCGTGCTTTCCCACGGCCGTTTCTGGCGCACTGTCTCTGTCTCCAGCCTGCAGGCGCCGTCCTTGATCGTGGTCAGCCCAGGGATAGCCCTCCCGGGCACCGCCAGAAGTCCAGAGCCAGGAGCCAGCCCCGAGTCCCACCAGGTGTGGCCAGAAACCCAAAAGAAAAGCAGTGTTGTTGTTGTTGTTGTTTTAATTTTTATTGTTTATTGAATCACCATGAGGCACACAGTTACAAAGTTGTTTGTGATTGGATTTCAGCCAATGTTCCAACACTCGTCGTCTCTTCACGTGCATTTCCCACCACCAGTGTCCTTTTCCCGCCTGCCACCCTCCACCCCCTGCTACCTACTGCCTATGGCACTTTTCCTCTCTCCCTCTCTCCCTCTCTCTCTTCCTCTCTCTCTCCCTCCTTCTCTCTCCCTCTCTCTCCCTCCTTCTCTCTCTCCTCTCTCTCCCTCTCTCCCTCTCTCTCTTTCTTTCTTCCTCTCTCTCCCTCTCTCTTTCACTCTCTCCCTCTCTCCCTCTCTCTCTTCCTCTCTCTCCCTCTCTTTTTCTCTCTCCCTCTCTCCCTCTCTTTCTCTCTCTCTCCCTCTCTCTTTCTCTCTTCCTCTCTTTCTCCCTCCTTCTCTCTCCCTCCTTCTCTCTCTCCCTCTCTCTCTCTCCCTCTCTCTCTCTCTCTTTCTCTCTCTCCCTCTCTCTTTCTCTCTCTTTCTCTCTCTCCCTCCTTCTCTCTCTCTCTCTCTCTCTCTCTCTCTCTCTCTCTCCCCTGCCCCCTTCCCCTTTGGCCATCATCGTTTTCAGAGCAGGGACAAAAGGGCCATCCTGTGTATCCCGTTCCCTCCTTTCAGCATCAGCTCTTGTCCAGAGTGATCATTTCCACCTGTCATTGCCTCGGTGGTCCCTTCTCCATCCTGCCTGCCCTCTGCCCCCCCCACCACCACCTGTGGGAGCTGCCAACAGAGAA
Source organism: Sorex araneus (assembly GCF_027595985.1). NCBI lineage: Eukaryota > Metazoa > Chordata > Mammalia > Eulipotyphla > Soricidae > Sorex > Sorex araneus. Next base: position 65,126,035 of record NC_073311.1, read on the forward strand.
CCAGCCAGTCCTCCTGGCTCTTGTTTTCATTGTCCTTGGGTATGAGTTTCAAAATATTTCTTTTTAGATCCCACAAGTGAGTGCGATCATTCTGTGTCCGGCCCTCTCCATCTGACTCCTTTCAGCATGATACTCCCCATATCCACCCATTTACAGGTAAACTTCATGACTTCATTTTTTCCTGACAGCTGCGTAGTGTCCCATTGTGTAGCTGCGCCATTGTTTCTTTACCCACTTGTCTGTTCACGTGCACTCAGGTTGTTTCCAGACTCTGGCTATTGTGAACACTGCTGCAATGGGCAGTAGAGCTGCAGACAGATTATCTGCTGTGAACTTTTGGGGTCCTGGGGTATATTTCCAGAAGTGGTATTGCTGGGTCATATGGAAGCTCAATTTCTAGTTTTCTGAGGAATGCCCTTATTGAAAACACAATGCTTTGTTTTCTTTTTCATTATAAGTTTCCTAAAACTTTATGGGTTAAAGAGTTAGTATATTTAATATTGTGGATGTTTTGGATGCTATAATAATCATAATGATACAAAGCTGCAAGAATGCTCAGGCTTGGGGCTGGAGCAATAGCACAGCGGGTAGGGCGTTTGCCTTGCACGCGGCCGACCCGGGTTCGATTCCCAGCATCCCCTGAGCACCGCCAGGAGTGATTCCTGAGTGCAGAGCCAGGAGTAACCCCTGTGCATTGCCAGGTGTGACCCAAAAAGCAAAAAAAAAAAAAAAAAAGAATGCTCAGGCTGACTCGGAGAGAGTCAAACTCTAGGGATTGAGCTGAGTTATTTATTTTTGCTTTTTTTGATAGCCTCATTTTTAACTTAATTGTTTTGTTGATGTTGCACAATACTTCCAGTTGATAACAAACAGAAAACTCCCGGACTTGATAACATTTAGATGCAAGTGAAAAAAATTATGGGCTAAATGAATAAGGGGACTTCTTCATAAATCAGAAATTAAATCATGATCTTTCAATTTTCTTCTCTGATTACAATATCATGTACAAATCTATCATGTCCTTATTAATTCTAATAACTTTAACTATGGTTGATTTTTCTAATATATAAATAAATCATCTTTCAGTCAAAAACTTTTCATTTATGAAATAAAGTTAGCAGCAGGAAAGAACTACCTATTGCCTTTCCAGAGACAAGTGCTCTAGGCATTTTGCTGTGCCTCTAACCATTGATTATTTATGTATTTTTTTATAAATAATATTCTTCTACAACAATGAGACAACCCTCTCAAAACCGTTTGAGAGCCAGATGTTCTCACTAATATCATATTTCCATTATGAATATATTTTACATGATATGATTTCCAAATTTTAATTATAAAGAATGATTTTAATTATAAAGAAATAATCTTTGGGGCTGGAGCAATAGCACAGCGGGTGGGGCGTTTGCCTTGCACGCGGCCAACCCGGGTTCGGTTCCCAGCATCCCATATGGTCCCCTGAGCACCGCCAGGGGTAATTCCTGAGAGCAGAGCCAGGAGTAACCCCTGAGCACCGCTGGGTGTGACCCAAAAAAGAAAATGGAAAGTGCTAAAGACAGACAACCTTGGCAGAGTCCAGGCGACGGTCAGCTGGCGCCAGCGAGGGTGGCAGCCCTGAGGCCTGGGTGGGGCCTTGGGGAGCCCCGAGACCCCAGCTCCAGTAGGGCTGTGGGCGTGAGGGAGAGCGGATGGGGCTAAAGGCCTAGGGCTGGCGGCCACAATGCCGTGACTTGAATGCACCCAAATCCCGACGGCACAGTGGGAATCCTGGAATGATCTTCTCCGCTCACGTGTGACCTCCACATTCTTGCCCATCTCTGTCCCAGCCTGTCCCGATTCTTCACACGCAAAGAACTCGGCTCCCAGTGGCTTCACTCAGAGCTTCTCCAAACACTCAAAACTCCCGGCTGGATCCTCAGACAGACCAGCCACGCCGCTGCGGGGCGAGCGGGGCCCCTCGGAGTCCCCTGCCCACCTGTGGGAGAAGAGGAAGAAGGAGGAATTGGTCCCTCCCCGCCGAGCTGCAGGACAGGGGAAGTGAAGGGACGCAGAAATGGGTCTGTGGGTAGGAAACACGCCAGCACCTCTCAGCGCCTTTTTCCTCAACAGCTGGGGTGAAGGACAGGGGTCGGGGGAGAAAGTGAGAAAGTTAACTGGAGCACTGTCGTAGCACTCTCGTCCCACTGCTCATCGATTTGCTGGGGCGGGCACCAGTAACGTCTCCACTGTGAGACTTGCTGTGACTGTTTTTTGGCATATCGAATATGCCACAGGGGGCTCGCCAGGCTCTGCCGTGTGGGCGGGATACTCTCAATATGAGTGAGAAAGTTAAATAAGAGTGAAATATGTGAAACAATCAAAGCGGAGAGTTCCTAGAAAAAATCTTATTTGTGAAAAGAAAAAAGCAATAGGTGGAAAAGTCACACTTCTCAAGAGGGCTGTGGGGGTGCTCTGGGTAGGGAAAGTGCTAGAACCCTGTGTTCAGAATAAAGGGATCCATGCAAAGATTAGGCAAGTAACTGGAGGCTGTGTGAACACACTGCAGGTCTGTCCTCGAAACCAAGGCTCGGGCAGGTTCATTGCTCTGAAACGGGGCAACCTGGGTGCCGCTGCTGAAGGTAACGGCCGGGTCGGGGGAAACCGGCAGGGATGTTGGCGACGGTTCCTTAAGCAAGATCATTCTCTGCTTTGAGATCCGGCTGGAAACATCCTCGAGGCAAGGAGCTCGCTGCAGACCCCAAGGGGCACACACCCGTCCAGGGACACACACAGGAGTATTCCATCAGGAAGCCGCTCTCTTGCGGACCCTCTCTGCTCACTGGCTCCCCCGCCAGGAGGAACAGGCAGAAACAGGGACCGGAGGGACACTGAGGCTCTGTCCCTGTCCCCAGCGCCTGTCACTTCGCAGAACTGAAGCCATTCCCCAAAGTCCCAGTGTGGCGTGCCTTTACCTCTCTGGGCGTTTTTCACAGCTCAAATGCTGTTCCCTGTGCTTCCCCCTCCGGGGAGAGGACAGCTCTCGACCCTGCGAGTTCTTACACCCTGAGCAGACGCGTCTCTTGGATCACGTTCCTGTTTGGTTCTGTTTCAAGCTGTGGTGCCCAGAGGGCGTTTTCCACAGTCTTCTGTAAGGAAGGACTGGGAGAAACTCGGACCTCTTTCCTTGGAAGCATGAAGTCAGATCATAGTTATTGTCGGCTGCGTATCATCTCTCGTCCACCATAAAATAATATCGCAGACGAAATGTGCAGGCAGGCAATAAGGTCCCACTGTTGATGGCCCTGGCACGGAGACGGTGCTCCCCTGAAGAAAACGTGGCCTGACCCAGTAGCCTGAGAGGCAAAAGGACTTTGCAGCTGGAGCTAAATCAAGGGTCTTGGGCCCGAGAGATATCCCAGCGGGGAGGTGCCCAGGTTTAATCCCCGGCATCCCACAAGGTCCCCTGAGCACCACCAGGAGTAATTCCTGAGCACCGAGCCAGGAGTAAGCCCTGATCATTGCTGGGTGAAGCCCCAAAACAAAAGCAAATAAAAACTAAACTAAAGGAATCATTTTTTTTTTTTTTTGCTTTTAGGGTCACACCCGGCGATGCACAGGGGTTCCTCCCGGCTCTGCACTCAGGAATCACCCCTGGTGGTGCTCAGAGGACCATATGGGATGCTGGGAATTGAACCCGGGTTGGCCGCGTGCAAGGCAAATGCCCTCCCCACTGTGCTATCACTCCAGCCCCTAAATGAAGCATCTTGAAGAGATGAACTTGCCCAGGGTTCTGGGGGGTCCAAGTGTTTCCACAGAAGGACTGTGGGGGGGGCCCTGCCTCGCATACAAGGGGCCCAGGGTCACCCACACAGCCCCCAGGAGGGAGCCCTGCAGGAGGAGGCTGCTGCCACCAGAGGGAGTCACGTGGCTGACGATCGCCAGGGCTGGGGGGGGGGGGCAACACTCCACAGCTCCTGGTCGGAACCATCGAACCATCTCCCTCTCGACTCCCCCACCCCTCTGCCGGTCATCACACGCCTCTGGCTGAAGGTCACAGCTGACCACACTCCCGGTTAGCTGCGTTGAGGCCACAACCACGGGCATGTGCCGCTGTAGCCCAAACCCTGGGTTCCCATAAACTGTGAGATCATCCCTGGCACTCCTGAGCTTATCACTCAGTCGTTACTGTTTCTGCTGCATAAACGAGATGATGGTATTTCAAGTCTTTTTTTTTTTTTTTTTTGGTTTTTGGGTCACACCCAACAATGCTCAGGGGTTACTCCTGGCTCCTGGCTCGTGCACTCAGGAATTACTCCTGGCGGTGCTCGGGGGACCATATGGGATGCTAGGAATTGAACCCGGGTCGGCTGCATGCAAGGCAAACGCCCTCCCCGCTGTGCTATTGCTCCAGTCCCTCAAGTCATCTTAACTTTGACTTCTGTTTAACTTTGCTTGCAGGTTTTGTTTTGGTTTGGTGTTTGTTTGTTTGTTTTGCTTGAGGGTCTCTTAGTGTGTCTGTTCATCCCTTCTTCCCTTCCAGAACCCTCCAGGGCCCAGTTCCTCCTGGTTCATCCAGGATGGGAGAAGGAATCACTCCAGGGAGCTTCAGAGCCCTGCGACCACAGCCACCAAGGCAAGAACTAAATGCCGCCACGGGAACTTTAGCTGCCCCTTCACCGGCCAGTGCCAGTCTGAGACCCCGGGAAGGGAAGGGCCTTTGGAGCTGGCCCAGCGGGTCACAAGTCCTCGCGTCCTGAGGCGAGTCCCACAGCGATGCCTGCAGGTAGAGCAATGTAGAAGGAAAGCAACTTAGCCAGAGCGAAGGGATGAAAATGAGTTTAGTTCCCGTGGCAGATCCTGGTTGCAAAAACATGATCAAACTTCTAAAAAAGACCCCAAACACGATGGAAACATCCGAAAGATGGTGATGGGAAGGCATGACGGTGGTGGGATTGGTGCTCGAATATTAAATGTAATCAAACATTGTGAACAACTTAAAAAAAAGTTGAAGTAGTGGTACTGCAAATATAAAACAATACCATTCATACCACTGTAAGCCATGATGCCTCAATAAAAAGAACTGAGTATTAAAATCAAAAAGAAAGACCCCAAACAATACTGGGCAATCATTTGTATTCACTCATTTCTTCATTTTCCATGTGCTGGTTCCACTTCTGGGTCACAGGTGGCTGGGGCCCATCCAGGCACCTCTGGTGAGACCGAACCCTGGACAGGAGAGCTTTCTGTCACAGGGCGTCACACACTCACACTCACATTCACACTCACACTCACACTCACAACTTATACTCACGGCCACATATACACCGTGACACACATTCACACACAACTTACATTCACACACTCATACATACACATTTGCCTATTCACACACACACACTCAGGGATCTCTCCCGGCAGTGCTCGGGGGACCACACGGGGTGTTGTGGGTGAAACCTGGGTTGGCTGTGTGAAAGGCAGCAGGCCCCAAATTTGCAAAGCTCTTGACTGACCTAAAAATAGGAACTCGAAGACTGTAACACATTTTTTTTAGTGACTGGTACCCGGGCATGGAACATTGAACTTGAGTGACTCGTTAAGAACTGACCTTCAAGAATCAGTTCCTGTGAAATGGTGCTGAGATACCCACATGCTTCCAAAAAACTGAAAAAACCATATGGAAAATTGTCTAACTTAATGTCTAACTTAATAAGTGAGTATGTTTCTTTTACAGAGAACATTGTGATTTTTAGGAGGAAAAAAAATACAAATAAGTATGTAAGAAGGACGACCAAATCCAGCACCTCTTATGCCTACATACTATCTCTTAAATACATTAACCTTGCAACACACAATAGTGGGGTTTATCAGAAATTCATAAACCTAGGAGGAACTTCAAGTTATCCCTGAGACCGCGCGTTGCAGTTACTGTCACACCTAAGCCGTCTTAAAAACCAAACCCGGGGCTGGAGAGAGCACAGGGGGGAGGGCGCTGGCCTCGCATGCGGCCAATCAGGGTTCAATCCCTGGCATCCCCCCGCACAATCCCCCAAGCACTGCTAGGAGTGATTCCTGAGCACAGAGCTCAGGGTAACCCCTGAGTAATGCCAGGTGTGGCCTCAACACAGAATCTAAAAAAGAAAAACGATTAACACCCCCCCCCCCAATCCACTAATCACCTTGCAGCCTTGCGGCCCACCACAGTCAGAAGGCACTTTCCAACACCGCTGGTCTCCTCTGGCGTGGAGGCCACACGCCCTCGTCTGGCCTCAGCGCCACACGGTACTGGCCGGGCGGTGGGGCTGGGGTGCGGCTCACTGCCTTGTGTGTCTGAGGTTCTGGGTTCAACTCCCCCGCCAGGACGGGGGGTGGCCCTGACTATAGCCCCCCATGCTGCCTGCCGGGGCACCAACACCTAGCCCTGATGACACTACGGACCACAGAAACGGCCTAATCCTCTCCACAGGGCGCCTCTAGCCCTGGAGTGTGGCCCGTGGGACCTGCTAGACCCGAGAACTGTGATGTGCTCCCGAGGGAGTGTGGTTTCTTGCTCCTCTCGTCCCGGACACGGCGGGGCAATCACCTGGCGTATGTTATGAAGCCAAAACAGACACGCAGGGCGCCTGGTGCCGGGAGGGCAAGGCCAGCAGCACCGGCCCCGCCGTCTGCTCCGCGGGCCCCTGTCCGAGCATCTCCGGCTCTTGCACTGACCCTGGAAGTCGACGGCCACTCACCGCGGCTGCCGCACGACGGGCCGGGCCCGGGCTCGTGGTCTGGACGAGGCGGCGACTTGGGAGATTCGTTATCGCTTCAAGTCACAGTTCAAAGGACACAGACTCTCGTTCTTGGCCTCGGAAAGCTCAGGGCACCGGGCGTGGAAGGACGGGTCCCCACGGGGACGGCCAAGCTCAGCACGCCCGCGTGACAGTGCTCAGAGCTCACTGTGTCCTTTTAGGGGCAGCTGGGGGCATGTCCGGGCCACACCAGCTGTGCCCAGGGCTTACTCCGGATGGCTTGGGGGACGCTACGGGGCGAGGGGCCCCCTCAGGTCTCACTTTAAAGCAGGCTTTCTTAAGTACCAGGAGGTTGACTCCATGGCTTCGAGGCTGGCCTCACGTTCCGGGGAAAGGTCAACTCAGAGAAGCGATCACCAACTACATTGTAGTCGAAGGCCATGTGGGGGAAGAGAGTTGCGGGCTGAATGAGGGCTAGAGACTGAGCACAGCGGCCACTCAACACCTTTATTGCAAACCACAACAGCTAATTAGAGAGAGAAAACAGAAGGGAATGCCTTGCCACAGTGGCAGGGTGGGGTGGGGGGGAGATGGGATTGGGGAGGGTGGGAGGGACACTGGGTTTACGGGTGGTGGAGAATGGGCACTGGTGAAGGGATGGGTTCCCGAACTTTGTATGAGGGAAATATAAGCACAAAAGTGTATAAATCTTTAACTGTACCCTCACGGTGATTCTCTAATTAAAAATAAATAAATTAAAAAAAAAATAAAAAAATAAAGCAGGCTTTCTGGGGCTGGAGTGATAGCACAGCGGGTAGGGCGCTTGCCTTGCACGCGGCCGACCCGGGTTCGATTCCCAGCATCCCATATGGTCCCCTGAGCACCGCCAGGGCTAATTCCTGAGTGCAGAGCCGGGAGTGACCCCTGTGCATCGCTGGGTGTGACCCAAAAAGCAAAAAAAAAAAAAACGCAGGCTTTCTGTCCGCTGAGGGGTCCCCCTCTTCCCTCACGGCTTGTTTCCCAGGACAGGGGACCTGCCCGAAGCCGAGGGTGGTCAACGATAAATCCAAGTTGTTCGGGCCACCACTATGGCGAGACCCCGCCATGCCTCAACCATTCTGGAAAGTTCCTGGATGCAGGAAGCGCCGCCCCCACGGCGTGAGGCACTTTCCGACGAGCTCTGCCGGACACGCAAAGCTCAGCGATGACACCCTCAGGGGGGTGCGGGCCCCCCACCCCGGCTGCTGCCTGAGGCTCAGGAACACACTCAGCAGAATCATTCTGAAGAAAACACCCCCCAGATCGTGCCCAAACCCCCTCACGGCTCCCTCAGCGAGCTCCTGCGGAGACGAGCGGGGAGGACACCCCGGCACAGCCTCGGGCCTCGCTGCATCGAGTCCCCCACCCCCCACCCCCCCACCCCGCCCGGAGTAGCAGCTCTGGGGAGAATTCCCGTGTCAGTCCTGAGCACGGTGTTGCTCATCACTTGGTGAGGAATCTTCACTTCTCTCAGTCTGTGACAGGAGAGCCCTGAGAGAACCCCTTACCACAGTGCTCTCCCCTCAGAGAGTCGCCTCCTGACAGGGGTCCTCCCTTCAGAGGGCACTCCTCCTAACCAGTGCTCTCCCTTCAGAGGGTGCTCCTCCCAACACTGCTCTCCCCTCAGAAGGTGCTCCTTCTTGTGTTCCTCCTCTCAGTGGGTGCTCCTCTGAAGACAGTGCTCTCTCCACAGAGGTGCTCGTCCTGGACAGTGTTCCTTCCCTCGGGGGGCCACTTCCCCCAGTACTCTCCCCTCAGGGGGCCACTCCCCCAGTGCTCTCCCCTCAGGGGGCCACTCCCCCCGTGCTCTCCCCTTAGGGGGCAACTCCCCCCAGTGCTCTCCCCTCAGGGGGCCACTCCTCCCAGTGCTCTCCCCCCAGGGGGCCACTCCCCCAAGTGCTCTCCCCTCAGGGGGCCACTCCCCACAGTGCTCCCCCAGAGGGTGCTGCAGACCTGGGAGAGGCAGACGAGCACAGGCACAGGGCTGCTCACCCTGTGCATTTCCGCTGGGTGCCCGGGAAAGCGCCCTGTGGCTCCCACTTCCCGGGAGGGCAGAGGCTTCCAGGAGCAGCGCAGGAGAGGGGCGTCCCGGGGAAGGGCCGGGGCAATGCAGGGCAGGCTGCCAACGAGCCTGCCCCGTGCGCCCTCCGCCCCAACAGGTACGATTTTAGATTAAATATTGCAGACCTTACTCTTAATTCTGGAAAAAATATTTTTACTTTCCTGAAGTTGCCAGTCCTTAAGTGAACAATGTATTTCCTAAAGGAATACTCTGGTGTTTCCCCCCTTTCAGATATTTTTCATAGTTTTATTTGGCAAAGAGAAGTATAAGAACTTAAAAAAAAAATTTCCAGAGGGAACATCCTTTACCGTAAAATAAATTTGTGTGATCTGAAGAAGACAGATCTCGGGGTATAGCTCCGACATATGTGCCAATCTTACGGTAGAAAAAGATAGAGTCTGTGGAAATATTTAAAAATGTAAAAACCAGTCCCGGCCACGTCACTGCAGAATCCTCACTCCAGGCTGCCCGGCCCTCGGCACGTCCCCGAGCTCACTGCCGGCTGGCCTTCCCGCTCTCTGCCGGCTCCGTCCTGGAAACGGGAGAAAGCCGGAAGATTAGAACATTCCCCGACAGCCACCTTCCCCCCTGTGTCTCCCACGGGAGGTGAGAACCGGATACAGTCAGGGCCAGAGAGGGCAGAGGACGAGGGGAGGCCGCACCAGGCCCCCATATGGTCCCCTGAGCCCTGCCAGGAGCGACCCCTGAGCACACAGCCAGGAGTGAGTCCTGAGCTCGGGGTGACCGCCAAACCATGAAAAATACAATCTACTATCGTCAAAGAACTTCACGGAAGGACTAAAGCTAGAGCCTCGGGTTACTCTAACTGCCTTACTTGCACAGAGAGAGATAAACAGTTCCAGCCCAGAGAGATGGAGCGACTTTCCCAAGGTTTCAACAGTCACTGTTCATTTCAGCATGCCTCTCCAAGCAAAACCACCTCTCCCTTCTAGCTAAGACTCTAAGGGGCCAGAGAGTCCCGCAGGCAGGCACTGGCCTTGCGCCTGGCTGCCCGGGTGATCCCTGCCATCCCATATGGTCCCCCAAACCCGGCCTGGAGTGACCCCTGAGAGCAGAGCCAGGAGTAAGCCCTGAGTACCACCAGGTATGGCCAAAAATTTCATTTACTTGTCCACTAAAATCTTTTCTCTACCAATTCATTTTTAAAAGAATTTCTTCTAAAAAAAAAAGATTTAGAACATTTTATTTTTAGTTGAATCACAGTGACCTACACAGTGACGGAGTTGTCCGTGATTGGATTTCAGCCATATCCCGTTAGACCTGGACTTACTCGGTCAGAATCAGTATCCCTGACACTAGGACCACGCAGTAAGAAATGGGCTCACACCTCTCATCTGATACAGACTCAGAACTACACGCCACATTCTCCCCGGGATCTTTCCCCGCACTGCTGCTCACTGGTCACTGAAGAAAAGCACCTCAAAGAAGTGAAAGCCTCAGGGCTGCCAGTAACAAACCAGAACTTTCACATGTAACAGACAACAAGGGGGAAACAAGGTCGTTCTGGTCTTTCTCTAAGTAACACGAGAGTTCATGCCATAAAGCGTATCAAGCCAAGCAGCAGCGCTGCTGTGATGCCTTCAAAGGTCTGCAAGCTTCCACTCTAACAGGGCAGTAAACTGACCCAAACCCTACCGAAGAGAAAACCACACAGACCCATTCTCCTCTTTCAGGTGCTGGTACAATTCCGCTCTGTTGTTGACAGAGTTCAGGCGGCCGGCGAACTCCTGGTGCTTCCTGGAATTGGCGGCGTTGATCCGGCCACTCCACAGAGCCAGCAGGGACACGGGGCCTGGACACGGGAGAGAGAGAAGAGGGACGTGATTCCCGCAAGGGTCGTCCCGTCCAATTAGGGCGGGACAACTCCCTCCTCCGCTGGGGGGGGGGGGCTGAGATGGCACCAGCGTTGAGATTGACTGGAGGACTCAGATGACTGAAGATGACGTTACCGTCCCGGTAAGGAGCCTCCGGTGGGGCAGGAAGGGGAAGGACAGAGCCATGGTCAAGCATGGCATGGGGACTCTCAGGAACAGTGCTCAAAGGGGAAGGTAGGCCGGCCGCAGAGGCAGGCCAGGGGCAGGGGGGACTACGGCCCAGGTGAACACTGAGGCAGGATGGGGTGCGGGGAGAGGGGCCCCGGGGCCCAGGTGGGCACAGAGACAGGCCGGGGTGGGCAGGAGCCCGGGGACACTGGTGGAGGGAAGCGGACACTGGCCCGGGGTTGCTGCTGGAACTGTGTGCCTGAAACTCCGTCAGGAGTCACTACGCACACCACGGGGCCGCAATGAAGGGGAACAACAACAGCCCAGAGCTGAGGCCCCGCAGAGCGCCCGCGTGCCCCTCACCTTTGGCCTTCTCTGTGGGCGGGGTCTCGTCCACCTCCAGGAGGGGCTTTTTGTTTGGAGGTTCTGGGGAGTCGGGAGAATCCTTTATGATCTCGGCTTCAGCCAACTCCTCCTTGCCGCGTTCCAGGATTCCTTTCAGCCTTTTAGAGGGAGAGAGGCGTCAGCCGTTAGGGCCTACAGACGCACGCCCAGGAGAGAGGCGTCAGCCTTTAGGGTCTACAGACCCACGCCCAGGAGAGAGGCGTCAGCCGTTAGGGTCTACAGACCCACGCCCAGCTCAGCCCACCTTGAGGAAAGCTGTTCTCACACATTCAACAGAGGAACCACTCAAAAGCACGACCAGAATTTTTGTCTCCTACTGTCATCACAGTCACGTACTAATTCAGTAATGTTTAGCCGTAAAAGATGAAAATGGAGAAAAATTGAAGAGCGTGAAATCTCAGGAGAAATTGCAATTTTAATTTTTAAAGGCAGGGTCAAACTGTGACTTCAAATCCCAAGAGGAACCCGGGTCTCTCGCCACTCTGTCCGCGAGCTGTGGCCCCGCTCCTTTCCCCGCGAGGGTTTGGGCACCCCCGGTGGTGCTTAGGACTGACCCCTGGCTCCGTGCTCAGGGGCAGTGGCCCGCCCTCTCCGGGCCCCTCTCCTCAAAGGAGCCAGCCCTGCTCAAAGTCCGACACCTCACTCGCGCTGGGCAGCGCCGGCGCCCGGCAGCTTCGGGGAACCCCACGGAGCCCCGAGCCCAGCCCTGCACCGCCTTCCCGTCACCCCAACAGTGGCGGCAGATGCACCCGGCCTTGCGGCTTTTATGTTGTGGCCCCTAAAACACTGAGCCTTGGGGCTGGAGCGATAGCACAGCGGGTAGGGCGTTTGCCTTGCACGCGGCCAACCCGGGTTCGATTCCCAGCATCCCATATGGTCCCCTGAGCACCGCCAGGAGTAATTCCTGAGTGCAGAGCCAGGAGTAACCCCTGTGCATGGCCGGGTGTGACCCAAAAAGCAAAAAAAAAAAACTGAGCCTTGACGAGACTCAAGATGAGGAAGGGGGCTCCGGGCCAGAGTGTGCCAGGCTCTGCACCCCCGGGACCCCGTACCCAGCTATGCCCTCCCGGGGACCCCGTGCCCAGCTATGCCCTCCCGGGACCCCGTGCCCAGCTATGCCCTCCCGGGACCCCGTGCCCTGTTCTGTGCTCCAGGGCCTGTATCGCTCTCTGGGGCGGCAAGACCCCCTGTCCGCTGCTCTTTCCCCATTCCTGCGTCTGTCTCTCCTGCATCACCCTAGAGTCCCCACACCGGGGATCTCGTGCCAAACACCTGGCGGGTCTCAGCTAACAGTCACTGCACAGAACGCTAAGACTGCGCTTTTGAGTTCCAGCACACACACAAACACTGATAACAATAGCAGGGAGCGTGGCGTTCAGAAACTACTTAGAGAAAACTAAATACTTCCTTGCCCCTAAAAGGAAAAATAAATGCCTTCCCCTTTTTATGGTGATTGTTTTTGGGGGGCCCACACCCAGCAGTGCTCGGGGGTTACTCCTGGTTCTGTGCTCAGGAATCAATCCCGGCGGGTTCAGGACCAGATTCGGCGTTGGAGATTGAATCCGGGTCAGTCAAGGGCAGGGCAAGCGTCCACCCACGGACCGTCTCTCCAGCTCCCGAAAATCCTCTTTAAGTCCCAGAGGTGGCCTTTAGACTTAAGACTGAGACTGCAGGGGCTGGACCCACAGCACAGTGGGTAGGGCATTTGCCTTGCACACGGCCGACCTGGGTTCGATTCCCAGCATCCCATATGGTTCCCCGGTCACTACCAGGAGTGATTCCCGAGTGCAGAGCCAGGAGTAACCCTGCGCAATGCCGGGCGCGACCCAAAGAGCAGAAAAGAAAAGAATGAGACTGCAACCACGCGGTGAAACACAGGAAGTGAGCTACAGGGCGGGCGTCGGCGCACACGTCACCTCTCCGAGTCCTGCCAGGGCTTCTCCTGCTCGTAGTCCTTCATGGCCTTCTCGGACTTGTCCTCTTTGTCCTCCCTCTTCCTCCCGCGCTTCTTCCGCTCTTCCTCCTCGGGGGGTTTGCTCCGACACGCCATCAGGCACTCCAGGACTCTCTGGTGCTTCTCCGAGTTGCTGGTGTGGGCCCTGACGAGGGTCTCCAGCTCGTTCCACATGATCCGGTACTGCTCGTCCCTGCAGCCAAGACCACCAGGCCCTCAGACGCCGGGAGGGGCGAGGACCCCTCCCCGCCGCTGAGCAGGACGCCAGCCTGACCAACGCCCTCCTTCCCCACTCAGCAGCTTCCGGTGTGGCGCCCACCCGCAGGGACCCTCTCCAGGGACCCCGACCGCGCTGCTCCCTCTCGCCTCTCCCGACTCGCACCCCCTCCCCCGCAGACCCCTCTGAAGCACGGTCTCGGTACACACACGGCCGGGAACGAAGGGAAACTACCTCTTGGGGCCTTTTCCTCGCGTGCCGACCGTGGAGATGGGCAGAGGGTCGTTCTTCCTCTCCATGTCCACCAGGTTGTATATTGTTTTCTGACAGTTCAGCACGTCCTCCTCTGTCAGAGACTCTTTCACAATGACACTGGCTAACGGAACCACCTGCGACGGGCGAGGAGGAGAGAAGCCCTTAAGCAGCCGGCCGGGCACCCTCGGCCCACACGTGCCCACGCTGCTGTCGAGACCGTGTGGCCGGGTCTCCGAGGAAGCCGACACTCACCGCTTGCATGTTAAAAATGGTGGTTTGTGAGATGATCATGGGCCAGTAACGCGTGTGTTTTTCTAATTGATCTTTCGCTCGTTCCAAAGGGATCTCAAGACTTCCGTCGATTTTATATCTGGGGTCTAGAAAAGGAGTTAATCTGTTTTCCCTCATAAATTCACCAAAATCCTAATGATAACCAAATAAGATACAATTAGAAGCTATTTCCTACTGTTTCAGCATGGATTACATGTCATAATCTGTCTCCCTGGCGGCCTGTCTGACCCGTGGGGAGTGACCGTACTCCCCCACCCGCCCGCCCCCGCCCCGAAACATGCGACAGGAGAATGCACGGGTCGCACAATGAGGCGGAGAGCACCCCAGCACGAGGACTCTGGGTTCTCCCACTATGTAAGAGCCAAGGGACACTTCCCCCCTTCATTCCCGTAACTGGCCTCTTTTCTATATGTTGGTAACAGAATGAATGATCACATTAGAACCTTAGCTAACTTAAAACTATCTTCAGCAGATAATCAAACCGTTAACTTTAAATGATGGAATTAAGATCATTTTAGTCTTAGTATTTAATTTTCTATATTTCCTAAAATTCCTACTTATTTTTCCCTCTAGCTAAAAAAATATGTAATAAGAATCCTCCTCCCCCCCACCCCGGCCTAATCAGATTCTTTATCGAATACAGAGTGTCAGGGTGCTTTAAAGGAGCAGTCAACAGGGCCAGAGAGAGAGACGAGGTGAAGGCACTCGCCTTGCACGCGGCCGGCCTGATGGGCCCCTCGCACCTCCCAGAGTGAGAGGCGGCCGGGCGCAGGAGCAAGCCCCGGGCACTAGCAGCTGCGGACAGACCCTTTCCTCTCCACCCGCATTTCAACTCCACGATCACCAGAGGGGCAGGTGCGGCTGGCCTGGGAAGCATGTCTGAGGGGGGAGCCCTGGTCTGACCACCTCTAGAAGCAGCCCCTGAGCACTGCAGACTATGGACCCCCTAAGGAAGCAGACAGCCATAAAACACTGATTATAAAAAGAGAGCAAGAGGGGAAAAAATGAACAGAATTTCTACTCAAAAAATTTCCTTATGGTCAGTCACCTTAATAGAAAAATTAAGTGCTTCAAAGTAACAACTCAGGCTGGAGCGACTGTCCAGCAGGGGGCGCTGCCTCACATACGGCCAACCTGGGCTCAATCTCTGACATCCCATAGGGTCCCCTGAGGCCACCAGGAGTGATTCCTGCGTACAGAGCTAAGAGTAAACTCCGAGCACCGCGGGGTGTGACCCAAAGACAAAATAAAACCAAAAAACAACTGAGGAGCGGCCACTCAAACGCTTCTGCCTGTCTTTTAATTCACTAGAAATGAAGCCCACTGAAGTATCAGTTGGGCTCAGTCTCCGTCCCACCCTGCACGGGGTCTGCCTGTGCTTCCAGAGACGGCGCGGTGGGTATCTAAGGGCTCCAGCGAGAACCTTTCTCTCTGCCGCAGGACGCTTCCCAGCTAAGGCCAACAAGCCGGCAGTGGCTCAGAGCCACCTTGGGTGACAGCTTGGCACTGAACTGCCCCCCCCCCACCCCAGCACTGAAGGAGACAGACCGAACACACGGCGCGAGGAGGGCTGTTGGCCTTACTGTGATGCGGTAGTCCGTCACTCTCCCGCCACACCCCTCGCTGATCGAAGGGGGGTCCTCCAGAATGGACCGAGAGCTGCTGAGGACGTGCAGGAAAATCTCTCCTCCGTGGCTACTGAGCATGTGGCTGATGACTTTGGAGCCTGACTTCCGTGGCTGCTCCAACAGGACCGAGCGGCCTGCCACAGGCGAGAGGTGGGTTAGGCTGGGACCGCCCAGGCTCACTGTCCCCCTTCACGTGTGGCCCTTGACTTGTGACTTAATCCCCATGTTTTCTCCAGCAAGGCTGACCTACTACAGGACACTCCAGCCCCAGTGCTCTTGATACGCCTCCTCTCATCTCCCCGGGCTTTCAAAGTGCCTCTAGCATCTTCTGGCTTAGAGATTTTCAACTATGATTTTATAGATAACTTTCCTCCTCAGTGCCAGGAAGGAAAAGGAGACAGGTGCTGCAAAGCCCTCCCGTGATCCAGCAGTCTCAATTACTGCCACACCCCCACCCGCCCTCTGACCGAAACCACTTCCTGTTTCACAAGACTGAATGTTATTTTATCTGGACTTTATATAATAAAAATTGTGCTTCCTACAAGAACGCAATCAGCCTTATGCTAGAGGCAGCCTGCCTGTTCTTTGTTCAAAGTCTAGTTGGTCAGGAGAATCACCAAGGGAGATTCAGCAAATTGAACCCAATTATTTGTCACAGCAGATTTAAGGCCAAATGCCTAAGAATCACGTAATAGTAAAACGTACTATAAGAAAGGTACAATGGTCCAGTGAAATCAATCCACATCAGTGTATCACTGTCATCCTGTTGCTCATCGATTTGCTCGAGTGGGCACCAGTAACGACTCCATTTTGAGACTTGTTACTGTTTTTGGCATATCGAATATGCCACGGGGAGCTTGCCAGGCTCTGCCCACTTACGCTTTGTGATTCATGTGCAACAGATCAAGACAGATGGGCGAGGAGTCATCCACTAAGAAGTTCAACCTGAGCTCTAATGTTCAGAACTTTTAAGTGAAAACACAAAAAAACACACTTGTGTTACTCATAAGTGCAATGATCTACAAGACCTGAGTTTATTTTAGGCGTCAGTGAAACGGCTCTAGGCTGATCACCGCGGACCCCGGTGCCCGGCCCTGGAGTTGCCATGCCGACATACTCTCCGAGCTCTCTCGGGCACTGAGCTCGGAGTCAGTAACGAAAGCCGAGGGTTACCGTTCAGCAGGAAGTTGGTGAGGCAGGAGGAAGGCCTGCTGTTGACGTCCACGGGGGAGATGCGGTAGGCGCCCGTGCAGTAGTGCAGCTCTGGAACGGAAGCGACACCGAGTGGCAGGGACAGAAGGAACAGGCCCCAGTTACAAAACCTTGTTCCTCAAACCCGAGATGACTCAGAGAAACGCATCCCTCGGCGGTGCTTCTGGCACCTCAACTGCCTCTCTCTCCTCTCTCCTCTCCCTCTCCCTTTCTCCCTCGCTCCGTCCCTCCCTCCTCCCCCCCTC
Organism: Sorex araneus; assembly: GCF_027595985.1. Lineage (NCBI taxonomy): Eukaryota > Metazoa > Chordata > Mammalia > Eulipotyphla > Soricidae > Sorex > Sorex araneus. Next base: position 65,143,056 of record NC_073311.1, read on the forward strand.
TCTGCTCTCCAGCACCCACCGACACCCACCGATGTTGTTCGTCCTCGGGGTGCACCACTTCAGTGTGATGGTCTCCTTAAAGGAGCCTTCTCTGCTGCTACCACCGACGTGGGAGTCACCTTTGAAAGCAAGCCAGAGAAACAGCGACTTGACGCTCCGTCACACCCACAAGTCCCAGCAGAGGGTGGGCTGGAGCAGGAAACACTTCAGGGAGAGCATTTGGGAGACCCTCCTGGGGAAACATCGACTACTTCAGGTATCACTTATGTGAGAGAAATACTTTATTCGCCTCCAACTTGCCTACTCGACGGCTCCAGCTGGTGGAACAAGGAGGGGCAGAAGGGACCCGGCCTGGAGCAGCCGGAGACGAGAAGTGGGAGTTGTCTGTGGGGCGGGGAGACAATTTCATCTCCTTGCAGGGAGCTCTAAACCGGAGGCGACAAGACGGGGAAGATGTAACGGCAGAGCAGATGCACGAGGCTCTTCGACGCTAACCCCCGGGGCCCGGAGAGAGCACAGGTGACCGGGCGCTGGCTGCGCACGCCACGAGCCCGGCCACATCCCTGCACTACAAACAGCCCCTCAAACTCCACCAGGACTCAGCCCTAGTACTCCCTTAGAACTGGGCCCGATACCCCAAATAAAGCGACAGAATCCAGGAACGATGACGGATATGTCTCAAAGCTGCGACGTAACAGAGCCGGGTGGCCAGCAGGGTCCCCAGCCAGAGCCCAGGAGGGCAGGGCTGCCCGGTGCCCCCCAGACACCCTCGGGCAACTCCGCCCTCACCCCCACAGCCTCCCCAGAGGCCTCGCCCCTGGATACAGCAGCAAGTGCCCACAGGCAGCCACGGCTGGTCCAGCAATGGCCGAGAGGTACCATGACTCAGAGCTGTTGTTAATATTCTTCAGGTTTTCAGGGGGAAACAATCTGTATTTTGCAAACTGATGCTATCTCACATGTTATTCTATGATTCCAAAAGCAACTGCTGCTTTATTAAACATCAATACAGCCATTTACCTCAGTTTTTCTCCTGTTATACTTCGTATGGGGTGAATTCCAACATTCCTAACGCGATAATGACTGGCCCACGGTATAAACTTCAGAAACACACGACAAGGTCAAGGTAAGTAGGCGGATCTGGAGACTTTAGTTCACAAAGGAAACATTCTAAAGCCAAACATGAAAGGCGCCAACCAAGCCCCCGCCAGGCGTCCACCGCCCAGAGACCCCACCCCGCAGAGCGCCCAGCCTTCTGGGTCGGGAGGGCCCAGCGCCCCCACGGAAGCTCATCCACTGGCCTTGTTCCAGAGACTCAAATCTCAAGAGATGACCTCGACGCACACATTTCTCGGCCCCTGCTCCCAGGGGAGACCTCTGGGGAACTCTGGGCGGGGTCAGGCAGCAGCTCCCACGCCCCAAAGCCACTGCCCAGTTAGAAATTTAAGTCCAGGGGCTGGAGCGATAGCACAGCAGGGAGGGCGTTAGCCCTGCGTATGACCAAACCAGGTTCGATCCCCGGCATTCCACATGGCCCCTGAGCACCGCCAGGAGTAATTCCTGAGTGCAGAGCCAGGAGTAATTCCTGAGCATCGCCTGGTGTGAAAAGCAAAAAAAGGAAAAAGAAAAACTTAACTCCAGCTGGACTGCCCAGTTAAGAATTCTAGACTTTTCTGGCACACGCAATCAATATCTCTAATCTCTCCAACACTGACACCCCAGTAGAGGATGAATGGGTGTAAGGCAGAAAGCAACCGACGTCGGCTCACCAGAACACCACCACGAAAGGCGTAACACGCAACAACAGCTCAGGCAACCCCGGCAGGACTCAATCTCCCCATGGTGAAATACAACAATCTTCACAAACTTTCCTCTACAGAAATATTTTTTGATCATTCTGTTAGCCATTCAGGGAGAGCAAACAGTATGAAATACGTGCCTATGGCCTGCGAGGGGCCGGCACGCAGGGGGCCTGGAAAGACAGAGACAACGTGGAGGGAAGGTGACAGCGGTGCTGGGGCTGGGGTAGGGAGCTGAGTGTCCGAAACAACCATCAGGAGCCACACTGTGAACGACAGTGCTGAAGGGAGGCGGGGCGGCGGGGAAGGAAACTCACACGGCCTGGGGCTGGAGCAAGGGCCGTGGGCAGGGCGCTGGCCGCGCACAGGCTGACCTGGGTCCAATCCCTGGCCCGCCAGGTGCTGCCCTGAGCGTCATCGAGACTGACCCTTGAGCACAGAGACAGGAGTAACTCCCGAGCACCAGGTGAGCACTGGGTGTGGCCTCCCAAAACAAAGCTTTAAAGACTGTCCTGAAGTTTAGGAACAACGGACCGACTGACGGTGCCTCCGGCCCAGCATCCTCGTCCGCAGCGAGCGCGCAGGCCAGCAGCAGAGCGGACTCACGCCCGGCCCCTCTCTGCCACCTTCCCCTCGCGCCGGCTCGGACACGTGCACAAGCCAGTTCTGGAAACAAGCGCCACGGACTCAAATAATTCTTTGAGGGGAAGAAAATCAATTTCAATTTTAAAACAACTGATTTCTTAATTGTCTGTCTGGGGCAACCCCCAGCAGTGCTCAGGGCCTACGCCTGGCTCTGTGCTCGGGGATCCTACGGGATGCCGGGAACCAACCCCCGGGGGCCGCCTGGAGCAAGCGCCTCGGGCTGCACTACTACCCCAGCTCTCGAACACTGACTCTCATCTCCCGAGTTCTGAGCCCATCGCTCTTCAGAGGCAGCGTCTGATCTGTTCCCGTTTCCGAGGGGGCTGGTGTGCCAACAGGAAAACCAACGGCTCCTTCCTCAAGCAGATGCTAAGCACTGGCCCCGCGGCCACGCAGGACGGCGACCGGCAGGTGAGAAGGGGCGGGTCTAGGCAGCCAGGTGTTTCCCGAAGCATTCAGAGGCGCGTGGCGCACGCACTAGGAAGTGTCACTCACCACTTTTCAAGAAATCCACGTGTGCGTCCTTGTGGTGGAGAAGCTCCACGTCGTAATTGGCAGACGTGTTCGCGTGCTGTTCTTCCTAAAGTCCAAGTTTGAAGATCTTAGTTTTGCTTAAACGTTACACACAAAAGGGGTCTGAGCAAAGTTACAGGCTTTCCTGGCACGTGGCCAACCCGGATTCCACCCCTGGCAGCCCATGTTGTCCCCCAAACCCGCCAGAGACAGGAGTAAGTTCTGAGCATCGCCAGGTGTGGCCCCGAAACACACACAATAAAGAACCATTCGCAGGTACCTAGGCGTATGGGCACACTTGGCATACACACTCGGCATGACATCTGATAGACCAGCAACTGTTGGTTGCAATGATGGAAGCAATTCTGTCCAGACTTAACCTAAATTTTAACTATTTAAAGACGCAAATTTTACACGAACTGTTAGAAACCACTGCCTGGGGGCTGGAGCTACAGCACAGCAGGGAGGGCATGTCCCTGAGTTTGATCCCCCGCATCCCGATGGTCCTCTGAGCCGGCAGTAATTCCTGAGTGCAGAGTCGGAAGTGAGCCCTGAGCACTGCGGGGTGTGACCCAAGAGCCAGAAAACCAAAACCAAAACCAATGTTTATATATAATAAGAGATTTTCTTTTATTAACAGATGACTGAGCTAGAAACTTCAGAAACTTTCCAGCATAGGCACTGTCTTGCCAATACTCTTCCTATACTAAAACAATGTAATTTAAATATTTTATGTGAGCTGAGATTGGAGTTTAAACAAAATAGCATCATTATAAATACTGTTGGGAGGGGCCCCGTGAGCACCTTTAAATACCCACAGGGCCAGAGTGATAGATAGTACAGCGGGTAGGGTGTTTGCCTCGCACACAGCTGACCCAGTTCAATCCCCAGCACCCTTTATGGTCTCCTGAGCATTGCCAGGAGTGAGCACAGAGCCAGGAGCAATACCTGAGCACTACCAGATGTGTTGGTAACCAAACAAACAAAAGAGTCCAATAACACAACTGTTAAGAATCACAGAAAAAGTAATCACATTAAGACAAAGATTATATTTTTATGCAAGTAGTGAGAAGATAATTAAAATCAAAAAGGTGACTAAGTGTTCTCTTCAGAAAGATAATTACAGCACTTTGTTCTGTGGTTCTGTCTTTTCGCTTTCTAGAAATTACGGCCCTGGTCAGACAGAGTGTGGACTAGTAAAACAGGGACTCTCATCTGGGGGAAGTTGTTACGGTTCAAGGAAAATAAGTGACGCACGCCAAACAAATATTTAAAAAGCACTCAGCCCCCTCCACAGAGGAGGAAAAGAACGGCCTACCTTCATCGGAATATTTGTAATTGTTGTTGACGCCAAGTCGAAATGCTGCTGGACTAGAATATTTAACTTGGTAGCCAAATGCCGTCCTGCACGAACGCTGTGGACCTCGCTGGTGAGAACTGGAGACAACTGCGAGGAAGAAGCAGAAAGGAACTCGGCAAACACGAAGGGCTTGCGCTAAGCAGCTCACCTGCGACCCTGGGAATGGAATGTTCTTGCGTTTTAGAAATTAGGGGAAAAAATGGAAGGTCCATAAAGTACCCGTGATGATCGCTTTAGCAACAAGTGCTCACTCAGGACTGAGCACCCTCTGGGCTGGACGGGCACTCACTGGGAACCGGGTGGCGGAGCAGTGCTTCAAACGGCTCCCAACTCAGCGTGGAGCCTCCCTGACACGGATGCACAGGGCCCTGCAGAAGGAGGGTCCCCTGAGAGAGACCAGCCCTGAAGGTCAAGTCAGTCACTACGGAAAATGTGCAAACATCCTGTTCTAGGACCAGGAGACGCATTAAGGCCACAGAAAGTAGATTACAACAAGGCAGCACAAACTGTACTTATTAAGATCAATATTTACTGTAAAGATTTAAAAAAAAAAAAAATTCTACTCAGGATATTTTAGGGGCTAGAAATAGTACAGCAGGTAAGGCTCTTAGTTACCCGAACCCTGCCGGTGAGTGATCCCTGAGCACAGAACCAGGAGAAAGCCCTCAGCACAGCCAGGTGTAGCCCAAAACAACAACAAAAACAAAATCATAATTACACACTGTAAAGTTAACACCTGCCACTTCATCAAAAGAGATAGCAGCGCTCACCAAAAACAGGCTTAGCCTGGAACCCAGGAAAATGATAGTGATACAAAGGAACATTTAAATTACAAATTTAGGAATACACACTGCAGTTTTGTAATATAATCAAAATGTCAGCAGGCAAGCAAAACAATACAATTTAAAATTCACAATTATAACCTAATGACCCGATCAAGGTGCTTTCCATAACTGGTTGCTCTGCAAACTGCATTTATTCTTGGCAGAAAGTCGCTGGCAATGTGCTGCGTTTGCTTTAGCGTTTGCTTTAGTGTCTCTTTTTTATTCTGCTTTTTGGGTCACACCCAGAGATAGATGCTCAGGGGTTACTCCTGGCTCTGCACTCAGGAATTACTCCCGGCGGTGCTCAGGGGACCATATGGGGTACTGGGAATCGAACCCGGGTCGGCCGCGTGCGAGGCAGACGCCCCGCCCGCTGTGCTCTCGCTCCAGCGCCTGCTTCAGTGTTTCTGGCGGTGGCTGGGTCGGCGCCCGCACTCACCTCCTTCTTAGGCCGGTCAGACACGAGGCTGTCCTCGCCGACGGGGTAGGTGTGGATCAGGACCAGCTCACACTTCTGGATCTGCATGAGACTGAGAGAGACTTCCCATTCAGAACGCAGGAATCCACTCCAGGCACAGGGTTCAGGACAGGGGGCCGGAGCGAGAGGACAGCGGGGAGGGCGCTTGCCTTGCACACGGCCGACCCGGGTTCAATCTCCGGCATCCCATATGGTCCCCCGAGCCCCACCAGGAGTGATTCCTGAGTGCAGAGTCAGGAGGAAGCCCTGAGCATTGCCGGGTGTGACTCAAAAACAACAAAAACAAACAAAATCTGTAAGTTCACGCATTATTTTCTCCTTCAAGTCACTTTTCCTATGAGAAAATAATGAAGCTGCTTCTAAAGTGAAAGGGAAAATGGGGCAAAAAAGGTTTCTCAGCAGCCATGTATTTTCAGTAATTAACAGGGCTGTGCAGAACTCAAAGGAACGCTACCAGTGATCTCTGAAAAGGTTGGAAATCACGGAACACATGACTGAGAAACGGCCAGTTTGCCACTGAGGGGTCACACCCGCTGATCTGAGGGGTGATAACTGCTGATCTGAGGGGTCACACCCGCTGATCTGAGGGGTGATAATCGCTCATCTGAGGAGTCATACCCGCTGACCTGAGGGGTTACACCTACTGGTCTGAGAGGTCATACCCGCTGATCTGAGGGGTTATGCCCCTGATTGAGAGGTTACACCCACTGATCTAAGGGATTATACCCCCTGATCTGAGGGGTCACAGTCACTGACCTGAGGGGTTATAGTCACTGATCTGAGAGATCATACCTGCTGCTCTGAAAGGTTACACCCACTGATCTGAGAGGCCACACTCTCTATCTGGGGGTTACACCCACTGATCTGAGGGGTTACACCTGCTGACCTGAGGGGTTATATCCACTGATCTGAGGGGCTATACCCACTGACCTGAAAGGTTATACCAGATTATCTGAGGGGTCATACCCACTGATCTGAGGGGTCACACTCTGATCTGAGGGGTTAGACCCGCTGATGTGAGGGGCTATCCCCAGTGATCCGAGGGGTCATACTCACTGATCCGAATTTGCCGCCAGCTTGTTGTGCTCATGGATTGTCTCCTGGACACAGTCCTCCAGCATTCGCACATGGCTATCACTAAGATAGAAAAGATGCGACAAACGTAAAGGACAGTCGCTTCCCCAGTTGTGCCCTGTGATCGGTACTCAATATGGTCATCGAAATGAGCAGCTGAATGGGCGTAGGGACGGTCCTCTGTGGACTCCTTCGCTGAGCCAGTGAGGAAAGCATTTGCACTGACCCACACGGCGGCAAGGGAAGGTTTGCTCTGGGGGAGTCTTTGTGTTGGAATGAGAGAACTAGCACTTAATACCAGCGAGGCCACCTGCGGCCTACCTGAAGCCGAGAGGAGGACCTGCGCGTCTCACAGGAAGAGCAGGAGCCTCCGGACGCCCCGAGCGAGAGTGGCAGCACCCAGCGACTCACCTCTTTGCATTCGTGATGCAGATGATCCGTCCTCGGTTTCCTACCCGTTCTGCATTCTCCATGAGCTGGGTGCGAGCCTCATGCTGGTACTCTGTGATTTTACAAAGCGTCTCCACAGCGGCCACAAGTCCGTGCAGGATACTGCAGCATTCGGGGTCTGCCCGAGGGTTGGGGGGCCCGACACCGGCTAACGCGGCCATCAGCTAAGCAAGAGCAAAAGGACCACGTTGCAACAAGAGACACCGTGAGGAAACTCAGGCCAGTGTCTCCCACACAGGGACCCCCATACCCCCTGACACGCGAGCATACTGACTCCAGTGACAGAGAAACAAGCCACACGTCGTGCCCAAGCCTGACCCAGCCCCGGAAACGCAAAGTTGATTCGACATCCAAAAGGTAATGGCTTTTCGGTTTGCTTTGTTTTGGGGGTCACACCCAGCAGTGCTCTGGGCTTACGGCGGGCACGGTCTGAGTGGAACATATGTGACGCCAAGGGCTGAACCCAGGCTGGCCGTGTGCCAAGACAAGAGCCCTACCCACCGTACCATAGCTCCGGCCCCAAAAGTTAATGCGAAAGATGTCTTCCCCCACAAACCCCCAATTTTCAGTTTTTGTTTTGGGGCCACACCTGGATGCTCGGGGTTACTCCTGGCTCTGCACGGCCAGGAATTCCCCCTGACACGTTTGGGCCGTCTTATGGAATATAGGAGATTGACCCAAGATCAGCCATGTGCAAAGCAAAACCCCCCATCCGTTTTTTAAAAATACATATCATCTCCAAAAGGCATCTGACAAAAATCTAAGATTTTATAAAACACACTTAACAAACAAAATTTTCTCAAGCAAGTAAAAGACATTAAAACAAAAAAACTACAGAAAAAAAATTGTACTTAAGGATGAAAATTAAATGTTCCCTGTTAGATCAGGGGCAGAAGGCTGTCCAGTTTCACCACTTCAATTCCACATTGTTGTTCTAAAGGGGTCTAGCAGGAAAATTAGAAAAAAAAAAAAAAAAGAAAAAGAAAAGAAACTAAAGAGGAAGTAAAATATATCTATGTCACAGATGCCATGATCTCTCTCTTTTTTTTGCTTTTTGGGTCACACCCGGCGATGCTCAGGGGTTACTCCTGGCTCTGCACTCAAGAATTACCCCTGGTGTTGCACTGGAATCAAACTCAGGTCGGATACGTGCAAGGCAAATGCCTTACCCGCTGTGCTAACACTTAAGCCCCCAGATGCCATGATCTCATACAGAAAAAATCCTCAGGGGCCCAATTAAAACTCTGAGGAATAATAATAATCAGGCTAATCACCTGTGTATGTATATACACTTGAAAAATAAAATTAGTAAAGAAAAATCGATTTGTAAATAGCATCAGAAAGAATAAAACAGGAAAAAGAGAAATGCAAACCATCTGCTCTGAAATCTACAAAGCAGTGTTGAAATACAATAAAAATCCAAATGATGGCTTCAGAGTAATAGCACAGCAGGGAGGGCATTTGCCTTGCACATGGCCAACCAGGGTTTGACTGGCATCCCAGGGTTCCCCCAAGCCTGCCAAGAATGATCCCTGAGTCCAGAGCCAGGAGTAAGACCTGAACAGCACTAGGTGTGGCCCCAAAAACCAAACCAAAACGACTGGAAAACGCCTCACGCTCCTGGAAGGGAGACAGCATTATTAAGAAGGCAACATCAGAACTGAATCACAAACCCAACAGAACCCGGGTCTGAACTGCAATGGGTCTTGTTGCAAAAACGAACAGGCTATTCCTAAACTCCACGGTATGAAGCCAAATAACAACAATCTTGGAAGGAACCAAGCAGGAGTTCTCTGCCTTGAACGGGCATAAAGATGCTGTGAAGACAGGCCACGGGTGAGGGGGGCACAGGGCAGCCAGTGCTGATGGGGTGAGACGTGCCTGGTGGCTGTGCCACAGGGGGACTGAGATGACTCGCATTTCAATGCAAAATCAAATCGGAATCACCAGACAGGCCAGGTCAGGCCAGGCCTGTGCCTTCTCCTCTGGCTCAGGGAAGGCCGACAAGTCTCCTGCACACGGGAAGGACCTGGACCTCACCTACCCGCGGCGTCCGTGAGCAGGAGGGGACCCAGCAAAGCCTCTCCCGCAATCCCCTGTCCACAAAATGCAGCCAGGAGACCCCCCAGTCTGCCGGGCCGCCGTATGACTCGTGGTGCAGAGGAAGAGGCAGGCAGAGCAGAAAAATCCCCACACAGAGAGGGAGACCCAGATAGCAGGAGAAATGTCAAACAAGACACCGCAGATTTAAACCTGCACGCCACTGAGACTAGGACAGGACAAAAATGGGCATAATTGGGATGCACGACACTTCTCAGAAACGAGAGACACAGAAAGGCTAAGCAAGTAAATGAGACAAAGCATGAAAAAAAGATGGACCAATCGAGGAGACCCCATACCCCACCAACGGGACGCAGACAGCCAGAGAACAGAGACAAGGGCAGTCTGGCACGGCTGTCATGGCCAAGTCCAGGGCACAGGGCTGAGGGGGCGGCCGGAGAGAGCCGGGAGCACACGGACATCCTCATTCGGAGGGAGAGGAACTACTTCCAACCACTTCAAAGGAAACCTCTACATTCCAGCCATAAATAACACTTCAGCAGATGTCATAAGGCACCTGTGGAATTTTAAGCAAACCTAAAGTTTGGATCTGTCCACACAGAGAACGTAAGGGACAGGGCATGGTGGCAAAAGGTAAACAAACCCGCACAGACAATAAGGAAAAATAGCTAACGTTTAGATTTCAGAATATTTTGTAAACAACAGTAAAAACAGATTTAGAAATGTGGAAGTAAATATCAGAAAAACATAAGCGTTGAAAACGTGTTTCTAGGAGCAGGGGAGAGACCAGGATGAGTACAGCTGTTTTTCTTTCGGCATTACAAAATAATATTCGAATATTAGGTTGGTCAAAAAAATCTTTTTAATATTTAAAAACAATGTTCCAACAGATAATTCTCAGAAATGGCTGAAGCTTAAACGCAGACCATACCTCTTGCAAATTTTGGTCTTCTTGAGTCCAAGAATTTAACACATGAGCTCCTGAGTCACTCACAATGAAATTCACCTAGTGGATGTCAAAGAAACAATTAGTCTAGTCAGTATTCAATGCCCGCTACAATGTATCAAGTTGAATTTTAAAAACATGCATCCCTGCAAGAAACTGGTCTGAGGGGGGTCCCTTCCCTTAGCTAAGGACAAAGATGCCTGGAACCGCCTCTTGCGTCTGCCAGCGCAGCAGGACTGGGCACGAGGGCCCCAAACAGCTGTTGTTCAAAATGTGAAGACAAGCGAGGGAAGACAAGCTCCTTTCCCGAGTGGCACGAGCCACGGCGGGAGGGGAGCTTGCCACACACCTGGCAATGGAGAAGCCGGGAGCACACACTCAGGGGCGCAGGGCCAGGCCGTCCAGCACACAGAACAGCTCCTCACCGGCCTGCTGCAGGCTGCAGGCTGCAAGGGCTGGAATCACTGACGCAGAGGCCAGAGTGATAGAGAGGGCTGGGCTCGTGCTCTGCATGGGGCCCGTCCGGGTTCGAGTCCCCAGCATCCCACACAGTCCCTTGAGCACCGCCGGGACTGATTCCTGAGGGAGGGAAGGAAGGAAGGAAGGAAGGAAGGAAGGAAGGAAGGAAGGAAGGAAGGAAGGAAGGAAGGAAGGAAGGAAGGAAGGAAGGAAGAGAACTGGATCCAGGGCCTCACACGTGAGAGGAAGCCGAATTCCCAGGACTCGATCTAAATCTTAAATAAAATGCCAGCAAAGAGCTTTCATCATGGGAGATGCTGCTGCCAGCAAGGAAGGCACTGGCCAATATATGAAACGGCGACCTTCCCTCTGGGGGCAGGTCAGGCCATGCTCCAGAGGATCTAACCTGTACTCCTGCTTCCTAATATCAAAGCACTTTCCTTCCCCAGGAAATGTGATCACTGATGCCATCTCACTGGGACCTTCTGAGGCCCACAGGAAGGACGCACTATGCTTGCCTGGAGGCTTGGAGAGATTAGCAGATCAGAATCACACTGCAGGCGGCAAATGCCAGGGCTGATGTGGAGCCCCACGCCTCAAACCAACGCATCAGCCCTCCTCCCGCATTACTCGCGTATTTACTCTATACAATGCCCAGGAATTCACAGGGAGACTGAAAATTTCAGACCGTCACTGGTGTGTCTCCGGTTCCCCACAGACTCTCCAGGTCGCCTGACCTTCCTGCCCTGCCTGTGTGGCCTACGGGCTGGTGGGTTCGAGTCCCAGCAGCTCGAGGAGAATCAGAGAGTGAATCACCCAATGCAGCCAAGCAGGCGACTTTCCCAAACAAGCAGCCGAGAGTCTGAAATCCACAGACAAATTTCATCCTTGGAGGTTCTAGCAAGCCTTAGTTCCTTATTTATCAATAAAAATGATTGCTGCCCAGCACTCAGGAGTATTTTAAATGCGGCAAATCCAGTACTTTAGCAGACTTTCCACAAAGCCAGACGCAGCAAGGCAGCTTGCATTCTGCCGATAGCTCGGTGACTGAGGGCGGGTTCTCTCCCTTCACCTGAGTGTCTGCACCCCGTCCTGGCAGTCCGACCGGCAGCCGCTCATCAGATGGCACCACGTCCCCTCCCCGGCTGGCAACAGTTCTCCACAGTCATTCTGCTCTCGGCTGGCTATTATGTATTCCAAATACTGTCCCAGTAATTTTAGTATCTACAACATGGTACTGTTACGAGAGTTAGCCAAGTTAATAAATGGGAAGCGCTTCCCAACGTGCCTGATACATGTGGGAGCCCCATAACAGCTATTATTGTTGGTGGCCCTGATCAAGTACTCATCATAATACATTCACTCCAAAGGGACATTCTACAAAACACACACACATTTTAATAACAGTTAACAGTTTTAAGACAGACCCTTAGCAACTTCGCACGTAAATAACAGATTTGGTGCTGGCTTCGGCAACACACTAGTAAAATTGGGCCAATACAGAGAAGAACAGCATAGCCCCTGTGCAAGGCATCAAATCTGTAAGTGTTCCACACAGATATTTTTTAATGTGGCTGACTGGCACTGAAGTATACCCTTCCAATCATAAGTACGCATGAGCTGGTGATATAGGCTCAGGAACAGAATCTGCCTTGCAAGTGGGAAGCCCTGGGTTCCATTCCCAGCACTGCAAACAAGCCAGTTAAAGCAGAAAAACACAACCCCAGAACACCAAACCGTGAATCTGCATGACCTTGGCACTCACCAGCTTTTTGAAAGGAAATATATCATACATTATTCTACAATATTCCATGGATGATTCGACTGAGCAAGTCCACAATGATTTAGAGATGGGGGCCAGAGGGATGATTCCCTGGGTCCTGTTCTTCACCAGCATATCGAACTCCACATGCTGTCTGCAGGATTCTGCCATGTATGGGCAGTGATCCACCACAAACACGGTTTTATGAGACTCCGAAAAAATCTTCATTTTGCTTCACCCTGAAAGGGAAAATGCACAGCAGTCAAGTAAGTGTATGGTGACATTTAACGGTTTTGTATTTCTGTTCTTTCTAGCGAGTCCTTCCCGAGACAACAGGCCGGGAGCATGAAGGAGCAAAATGTATCCAAAACAGGATAAGAGTTAAAGACGGCAGGAATACAAAGTATCAATTCAAGGGACGCACTGAGGCTGACGGGGCTGGTCTTCCAGAGCCATCATAGGCGTCAGTTCATACTTTCCATGTTTGCTTTTTGGCATACATTTTCAGGAAGCATTTTTACCTACAATTCTGCCTGACTCTTACACACTTCCAAATATAATAAGTGACAAATACTACTTAAATGCAACTTCAGTGATCTCTGCCGATACCAATGATCTCTAAGCCCCCAAACTAACCCATCTGGTTTAGTCTTATAAGTCTTATAACCTTCAAATAAGTCTGAAGATGTTATTTGAAAAAATAAAAAATAAAAACTTGGGTCCGGGGAGAGGACACGGGTCGAGGTGCTTGCCTCTCGGGAGGCTGCGGGGACGCGGCCCCTGGGCACCCGAGCGCCCGTGGGCGTGGTGGGAAGGACCGACACCGGCAGGCGAGGAGGAGGAGGGGGAGGGGGGGGAGGAGGAGGAGGAGGAGGGGGAAGGGGCGGGGGTGGAGGGGGAGGGGCAGGGGGAGGGGGAGGGGGAGGGGGCGGGGGCCGGCAGAGGCGCCCCAGCGCGGGGTCAGCGCGCTCGACGCCGGCCCTTGCGCGGGACAAGGCCCCCACGCTCCCACGCCCCGGAACACGCGGGTGAAGCCGCCGCCCTCGCGGGGAGGGGGCAGCGAGTCCGGCCCTTCACAACTCCCCCCTACAGCAGCCCCGCGGGCCCGGCCCGGCCCGGCCGCCCCCGCCTCGGCGCCCGCCCGCCCCGGCCCGGCCCGGCCCCGCGACCCGCGCGCCGCGGCCTCCCCGGGGCCCGGCGGTACCTGCGGGCCGGGCCGGGCGGGCGGGCGCTGAGCGGCTCCCGGAAGACGCGGCCCGATCGCACGCGGCGCCCCCGCCCGGTCCCCGCTCGGGCCGGCTGCAGCCCGGGTCCCGCGCCGCGCCCGGGGTGTCGCGAGAGTCGCGAGCGCCCGCCCGGCCGCCCCGCCCCGCCCCGCGCGCAGGCCCGCTGCGCCCGCCCCGCCCCCGGGCCGCGCGCCAGGTCTCGCGAGACGGCGCGCGAGGAGGCGGGCCCGCGTCACGATGGCGGCGGCCGCCCGCTGAGGCCTCGGACCCGCGCCCGCCGCCGCACTCGCCCCCGCGGACCCGAGAGCCGGTAAGGGGGACCCCGCGCCTGCGTGCCGGCCACCTGGGACCAGGGACGCCCCCGCGCGGTCAGGGGACCGGGGACGGCCCCGCCCTGGCCAGGGGACCGCTCGGACCCGGCGCGCTGCTGGGCCGCCCGGGGTTCCGAGAGAGACAGGCGGGTGGACCCCGCGGGCCGGACACGGGGCAGGGCAGGACCCGCCGGCCGGGCAGCGCCGCGTCCCGAGCCCCGCGCGTGTCCCCGAGACCCCCGGGCGCCGCCCCCGCTGCCCGGCGCGGTGCTCCCACCGCTGACCCCGCTGTCCGGCCAGGGGCTCCCACCGCTGACCCCGCTGTCCGGCCAGGGGCTCCCACCGCTGACCCCGCTGTCCGGCCAGGGGCTCCCACCGCTGACCCCGCTGTCCGGCCAGGGGCTCCCACCGCTGACCCCGCTGTCCGGCCAGGGGCTCCCACCGCTGACCCCGCTGTCCGGCCAGGGCCTCCCACCCCTGACCCCGCTGTCCGGCCAGGGCCTCCCACCGCTGACCCCGCTGTCCGGCCAGGGGCTCCCACCGCTGACCCCGCTGTCCGGCCAGGGGCTCCCACCGCTGACCCCGCTGTCCGGCCAGGGGCTCCCACCGCTGACCCCGCTGTCCGGCCAGGGGCTCCCGCCGCTGACCCCGCTACCCGGCGCGGTGCTCCCGCCGCTGACCCCCACTGTCCGGCCAGGGGCTCCCGCCGCTGACCCCACTGTCCGGCCAGGTGCTCCCGCCGCTGACCCCACTGCCCGGCCCGGGGTGGTCCCGCCGCTGACCCCCACTGTCCGGCCAGGGGCTCCCGCCGCTGACCCCGCTGCCCGGCCCGGGGTGGTCCCGCCGCTGACCCCGCTACCCGGCCCTGGGTGCTCCCGCCGCTGACCCCCACTGCCCGGCCAGGGGCTCCCGCCACTGACCCCAACTGCCCGGCCAGTTGCTCCCGCCGCTGACCCCAACTGCCCGGCCGCGGGGGAGCGGCCCCGGGGACCCGACGGCAGAGCAGGACCGTCCCCTCTGTCCGCCCAGAGACGGCCGCTCTGCAGGGACTCCTGCTCGCGCAGCCGGGGCTGTCGCTGTCCACCCACGGATTGCTTCCCAAATGCTTCCCAAATGCTTCTACCTTCAGATTCTTTTTTTTTTTTTTTTCCTTTTCGGGTCACACCAGCGATGCTCAGGGGTTCCTCCTGGCTCTGCACTCAGGAATCTCCCCTGGCGTGCTGGGGGGGCCCTATGGGATGCTGGGAATCGAACCGGGTCGGTCGCGTGCAAGGCAAACGCCCTCCCCGCTGTGCTCTCTCCAGCCCCTCTAGTACTGTCTATCTTTATAGCTTCAGGTTTAATGGGCACACAACCGTTTGTTAACTTTAATTGTGCGGGAACCGAATTTTGTGAACACTACAGAAGAAACGGTTTTTTTTCTCCAAAATGCTGTTATCAACATAATCGTGTTTCTGAAAATAAACATTTTCAAGAGCGTTCTAGATTTGCAATCGCCGGAGCTCACAGGGCAGTGACATATCAGGGATGTAGAAACGACCTCTGTTTAAGCCCGACCTCCTGTCAGAATAATGCTCCGGCTTGTCGCGCTGTAGCGGCAGCCCAGTCTTTGCTTTTGTTTCTGTGGGCCATACCTGGTGGTGCTCGGGGCCCACTCCTGACTCTGCTGCGGTGGCAGGCCTGGTGGTGCTCAGGGGGACAGACGGGTGCCAGGGATACAACCTGGGTCGACCATATGCAAGCCAAGTGCCTCATTGCTATGCTATCTCTTCCTCCACCCCACATTTTATTTTTAAATAGCTCTGGGATTTATAATATTTTTTGTGAAATGCTAAAGAATGCAGTTGTCTGAGACGCTTTGATTTGTAAATAAAATCAAAGAATTTGTATTAAAAATCACCTGTCATTTGGATCAACTTATAGAAAGTATTAGAAATACACCGTGATTAGTTAAGACAAGCACCACGTAAGTTTACAATTCTTTTTTTCAGGAGTCCTTAAAAAATTTTAATGTGAGGGGGCTGGAGCGATAGCACAGAGGGTAGGGCGTTTGCCTTGCAAGCGGCCAACCCGGGTTCTATTCCCAGCATCCCATATGGTCCCCCGAGCACTGCCAGGAGTAATTCCTGAGTGCAGAGCCAGGAGTAACCCCTGAGCATCGCTGGGTGTGAACAAAAAAGCCAAATAAATAAAATCTTTTTTTAAAACATGAAATGTACTGTGAGGAGCTGAAGAGATTCATGCAGCCCGCCATGCCTCTGGCATACGGTCGGTCCCCAGGAATGGTCCCCAGGACTGGCCACAACTGGGTGTGCTCCCCAGAACGGGGAATTTTTTTAAATCTGTTAGAGTGTGGAAAATGATCATCTTCCTGCTCACTTGCCTATAGGGCTGGGGGCAGTTTACACAGGTTTTTTTTTTTTTTTTTAAATGGCAAGGTAAATGTGTACAACGAAACATTTTTAACTTTTCTAGAGCTGAGAACTAGTATAGCGGCAAGAGTACTTGCCTTGTGCAGAGCATATCCAGGGTGGTCCCCGGCACCCCACACACTCCCCCAAGCCTGCCAGGAGTGATCCCTGAGCACCGCTGGGTGTGGCCCAAAACCAAATATATATTTTTAATTTTTCTGTGGTTTCATGTACAGGAAATGAGCATGCAGTTTCCTCGAAACTGTGTCACTGTTTTTTCCTAAGTGCTATTAGAATTAATGCCTTCAGTTGTCTGTAATTTATAATTCCTTTCCCTAAGCAGGTATGTTGCAGTAAAGACAAATTTAAATATAGTTAATTTTGATAGTAGTGGGCTGGAGCAATAGCACAGCGGTAGGGCGTTTGCCTTGACGTGGCCGACTTGGGTTTGATTCCTCCGCCCCTCTTGGAGAGCCCCGCAAGCTACCGAGAATATCTCACCCACACGGCAGAGCCTGGCAAGCTACCCGTGGCGTATTTAATATGCCAGAAACAGTAACAACAAGTCTCATGATGGAGACGTTAATGGTGCCCGCTCAAGCAAATCGATGAGCGATGGGATGACAATGACAGTGACAGTGTTTCCTTGTGCAGTGAGAGATTCTGTTTGGGGCCACATCCAGCAGTTATTAGGGCTTCTTCCTGGCTCTGTGCTCATGGATCATTCCTGGTGGTGCTTGGGAACCATATTGAACTGGAATTGGCGTGTACAAGATTTGTGCCCTACCTCCTATATTATCTCTCTGGCCCTAGAGAAGGTTTTTTTCCCTTCTTTTTTTTGCTTTTTTGGGTTACACCTGGCGATGCACAGGGGTTAATCCTGGCTCTGCACTCAGGAACCACTCCTGGCAGTGCTCAGGGGACCATATGGGATGCTGGGAATCGAACCTGGGTCGGCCGTGTGCAAGGCAAACGCCCTACCCGCTGTGCCATCTCTCCAGCCCCTAGAGAAGGTTTTTTAAATGGGTGTTTTAACTGTAACATCTAAAGCCTAACATTGAGGTTCTCTGAATGCAAATAAGACTTTTACTAAATATTCCAAATGTTATTTGCTCATGCTGTTTTTGTCTACCCGCCGATTTATTTTCTATTGCTGGTTTCAATTGTGGGTTGCCTTTTTTTTTTTTTAATAGCAGTCCCAGTGGGAGATAAGATCAGGGGATTTGCTTTGTTTTTCCACCCAGGGAGACCAGAATGATTTTTGTGTCGGTAGGGCTTATGAACGGGGGGCCAGGCAGCATTCTGGTTGGCTCAGGTCTTACCCACCTGAGTTTCAGTGTTCATGCTGTATTCTCCACCCCAGAACAGCAGACCAGACTTTGTGTATAGTGCAATCTTCCTTTTTAGTTGACATGATTTTACTGGTTTATATGAGTCCCTTGCATAAATAAGGGCTTGCAGTCAAAAACAATTCTTTAATTTTAATATTTTTTTGGGGGGGTCACACCTGGCTCTGCACTCAGGAATTACTCCTGGTGGTGCTCAGGAATTACTCCTGGCGTTGCTTGGGGACCATATGGGATGCTGGGAATCAAACCCGGATCGGCCACGTGCAAGGCAAACACCCTACCCGCTGTGCTTTCACTCCAACCCCAAATTTTAATCTTTTTGGTATGGGGGGCTGCACCCAGCATTATTCAGGGTTTACTTCTGACTTTTATGCCAGGAGATCACACCTGGTGGGACTCAGGGGACCATATAGGGTGCTGGGGTTTGAACCTAGGTCAGCCAAATGCTCGGCAGCCCCCCTATCCATTGTACTATCTCTCTGGCCCCGGCCCCGAGATTTCTTTTTTGGGGGGGGTCACACCCGGCAATGCACAGGGGTTACTCCTGGCTCTGCACTCAGGAATTACTTCTGGCAGTGCTCAGGGGACCCTATGGGATGCTGGGAATAGAACCCAGGTTGGCCGCGTGCAAGGCAAACGCCCTCCCCGCTGTGCTGTCGCTCCAGCCCCCCAAGATTATTTTTAACGGAATTACAAAAATTATTGACTATTAGACCCTTTGTTTAGCTCTTCTTAAAACTTCTTTGCAAGGTTAGTAAGCCGCACCTGGCAGGGCTCTGGGGGTTACTCCTGGAGGTGCTGGGGTACCGGGATGCCAGCCCACGCGAGGCAAACGCCTACCCTCTGTGCTGCCTCTGCAGCCCCAGGCGTTCTGTTTGTGGTTTGTGTTTGGGGCCACAGCTGTCAGCGCTCGGGTGTTGCTCCTGGGTCTGTGCTGCTGGGGCTCAGCCCGGCCCACATGCAAAGCACCTGGTCTGTGAGCTAGCGCTCTGCTCCTCTTGGGTGAGGTTGTTACTGTTGTTTTGGTAATATACCAGAAGTTTCCCACACTGAAGAGTGTCGCCTAAAAGCAGGATCTATTTGACCAACCGCCCCTTTAAGAAAATAAGCCGCTCAGCGCACCCAGCTGGAAGAGAGAGCAAACAGGTGCACCTGAGGCGACCACCTGTCTCTCTCAGGGTCCCTTCAGTGCCCCCAACCCAGACAGTATCGGAGAATCACTACTCTCAAGTGGAATGTTTTATTTTGACACTCACCGAGGAAACTGTAAGAGTTAGATTGTATCAAACTTCACCTAAGAAGCAGATGTTCCTTGGGAAGAGGCTGGCGCTTAGAGTGACTCGGGCCCCTGGAGCCAGCCTGCTGCGTTGGTGAAAGTCTCAGGAGGGCCTCTGGGCAGAGACGGGCCGCCACGGGCTGCAGGAGACAGGTCGCCAGCCCGGCAATGGGGATGCGGCTAGAGGTGTCTGGCCAGGGGCGTGGGCCCCAGGACCAGGGAGATCGCTTAAAGGTCAGGGATTCAGGGGCCCACCCCAGGGTCCCGAGCACTGCTTCAGGAGGCTGTTCTTGTGGCCCCTCCCCAAGAAGCTAACGTGAGAGGACGTGTGGCTCTGTTTGAGCCTTGATTCTAATTAATGTCCGTTGCAGGCAGCCTCCAGAGATGACTTGCACAATCGAGAAGGCCCTGGCTGATGCCAAAGCCCTGGTGGAACGGCTGCGGGACCATGACAACGCGGCCGAGTCGCTGATCGAGCAGACCACGGCGCTCAGCAAGCAAGTGGAGGCCATGAAGCGGGTGGGCACTCTCCTCCCTTGGCCATGAAGCGGGTGGGCACGCTCCTTCCTTGGCCATGGAGCGGGTGGGCACTCTCCTCCCTTGGCCATGAAGCGGGTGGGCACTCTCCTTCCTTGGCCATGAAGCGGGTGGGCACGCTCCTCCCTTGGCCATGAGGCGGGTGGGCACGCTCCTCCCTTGGCCATGGAGCGGGTGGGCACGCTCCTTCCTTGGCCATGAGGCGGGTGGGCACGCTCCTTCCTTGGCCATGAAGCGGGTGGGCACTCTCCTTCCTAGGCCCCAGTTTCCAAGTCGACACGTTCACATGTTGCGTGAAGTGTGACGTTACGCTCGATTGGTAGTTTCCTCTTTTAACTCTCTCTGAGCTTCCTCGGTGGCTCGCACGAGATGTTTTCTTTGCAGGGAGGCTAAGAATGTAATTTTCAGGGGTGGGTTGATAGTACAGTGGGAAGGGCACTGCATATGGTCCCCCGAGCGCAGAAGCAGGCGCAAGCCCTCGGCCTACCTGTGTGGCCCCCAGACAAAACCAACAGCAAGTTTTGGGAAAGATACGGACACGTTGGAGCCATCAGGGACTAGATGCGAATGCCAGTGATACGGCCGCTTTGGCAGCTATGCTGCACAGCCTCAACACACACACAGGATTTTTGTTATTTGGGGGCCACATCTGGCCGTGCTCAGTTTACTCCTGGTTCTGCTCTCAGGGGTCACTCCGTGGGAAGTGTGGCACCATCTAGGGAGCTAGCAAACCAAGCCCCTGATTTGCTGTGCTGTCTCTCTTGCCCAGCTGATGTTTTTATGGTTAAGGTCATCCTGGCGGTTGTGACGTTTTATCGCATTGTTCCATTGTTCCAGAGCTAGAGTGAGCGGCCAACCTGGGTTCGATTCCCAGCATCCCATATGGTCCCCCGAGCACTGCCAGGAGTAACCCTGAGCAAAAATAAACAAATAAATAACTTTTTCCTCAAAGTGTTAAGCATCTTCTCAGGAGTTTATTCCCCCTCTTTAAAGAAGTGTGCCCTTTGGTTTGGGGTGGGGGGTGTCACCCAGCTCTGCTCAGCGCTGACATCTGGTCTGACTCAGGGATCACTCCTGATGGGGCCGGGGCTGACCACGGCGTGTGCGAGTCAGACTCCATTCCCACGGGACTATTCTGTGGCCTGTTGGAAGTATGTCTTTTTTTTTTTTTTTTTTTTTTTTTGCTTTTTGGTCACACCCAGCGATGCTCAGGGGTTACTCCTGGCTCTGCACTCAGGAATTACTCCTGGCGGTGCTTGGGGGACCATATGGGATGCCGGGGATCGAACCTGGGTCGGCCGCGTGCAAGGCAAATGCCCTCCCTGCTGTGCTATCACTCCGGCCCCCTGGAAGTATGTCTTTAAAGCTTTTTCTCCTTTTTTCCTCTCCCACTTCTATAATTGACATATTATACTCTAAATTAAAGGTGTGAAACTGATGAGTTGATACATGTTCAGGTACATGTTGGAAAGTGATTACCACAGTAAGATTAGTTAACACACCTGTCGCTTTACGTCTGTGTGGATGATAATATTTAAGGTCAACTCCCGTCCAGAATGCTTGATTAGTTCTTAAAGATGGAACTCTTCCGCCCTTTGTTTGAAGTCTCGGGGATGTTCGGACGGGACATGGTTGTGGTGGTCAGAGAGGCAAGTGGGAGTGACGGGGAGACAGACACACACCTGTGAAACAAGCTCTGTGTTTCACAAGGTAGCTTCTCTCCCAGCCCGTTCTGTGAGCTGAAAACATACACTTACCATATACTTTAATATTTTCTCTCCTCGTGTTCTTTTTCGATCTTCATTCTAGTATCAGGAAGAAATTCAAGAACTGAATGAAGTCGCAAGACATCGACCACGGTCCACGTTGGTTATGGGAATCCAGCAGGAAAACAGACAAATCAGAGAGCTGCAGCAGGAGAACAAAGGCAAGATACACTAGACTCCCTCAGCCGAGCCAGAGCGAACCTTAGTGGGTAATCTCAGAAGTGGGAGACGGCAAGCTAAAGTTTACTTCGGAATTAATTTTAATTCCACATGCCTGTCACGTTCATTCTTCCTTGTTCTACCCTCCATGTGAGTGTTTGCCTTGCTTGGAGGTCGTCCCGGCTTCTGGCCCTCAGCCGTCAGTCTGCGCGCGCCCTCTGCGGAGCAGCTGGCCCCCTGCCCCGCGCCCGCCGTGGCCTTCCCGCTGGCCTGCGCGGTCTGAGGCTCTCTCCCTGCGCCTCTTCCCAGCCCCTGCTCCTTACAGGCGTCAGATTGATTTTCGAAACTGCATTTCGTCATGTTTTTGCTTCAGAGTTGGCTGTGGGCCCGAGAGCTAGTCCCGTGGGTGGGTGAGCCCCCTGTGTGCCCCCCCGGGGTCCGGCACGCAGCCGGGTGACCCAGAGCCCCAGCCTTCTGCTCTCCATGCAGGTACTCACGCGGCCGCCTTTCCCTTTCCAAATCCGTTTGAGCTCTTTATTCCATGGAACGCTGGTGCGTGTCCTCCATGCGGGTGCCCGAACATATCCTCCGGCAGCCGGGCCCACCCCTGTGTGGCGCCCTCTCCTACCACTCTCTTCTCTTCTCCTCCTTCTTCTCTTCATGGTTGTGGTTTCGGGGGTCTGGCGGGAGGCTGGCCACGCCTGCAGCACTCAGGGACCCCTCCTGGCGGGCCTGGGGGTGCTGGGGGTGGAGCCCGGGCCGGCGACGTGCGAGGCGAGGCCCTCCCCGCCGTGCTCTCCGCCAGGCCCGGTGTCTGTGTGCGAGCAGTGCCCCTCCTGCCCCCGTACTTGGTGCTTATGAGCTGTTTGCCCCACCGGGTTGGAAGCTCCGTGACCTTCTGGTATTCCTGCTGGGAGCGTTGTCCGATCATTGGTGCTCAGTAACTGTTCGTTGAAATGATGCTCAAAGAAGCGTTTAAAATGGTCATCGAAAGAGCGAATATACAGTTCCGTTTGGTGTTCTTGACTTCTGCATGGCTGCATTTTTCGTGTAGTGTTGTTTTCAAACCCCCTGTTTGGGCCAGAGGCGTGGCTCAGGGGCCGCGTGTGCTTCTCGTGCAGGGGCCCTGCCTTCAGTCCCAGCACGTCAACTGAAGCGTTTGGGGTTTGTTTTTTTCTTCCTTTTTTGGGTCACACCCGGCGATGCTCAGAGGTTACTCCTGGCTCTGCACTCAGGAATTACTCCTGGCGCTGCTCAGGGGACCCTGTGGGATGCTGGGAATCGAACCTGGGTCAGCCGTGTGCAAGGCAAACGCCCTCCCCGCTGTGCTATCGCTCCAGCCCCACCGAAGCGTTTTCGAGACCATCTCTTGTCACCTTCCCTTTCCTTGTGACCAGGGGCTGCACCCACCCTCGGCTGTGGCGCTCACACACGCACAATGCCGTTTCTGTAGTTGTTTGTGGTAGAGGCGATGTGGAAGAGGATGACTCACTCGTGTGAATAAAACGTGCTGTTCTCCTGGCAGAGCTACGCACGTCCCTGGAAGAGCACCAGTCCGCCCTGGAGCTCATCATGAGCAAGTACCGCGAGCAGATGTTCAGGCTGCTCATGGCGAGCAGGAAGGACGGCCCCGGCATAGTGATGAAGCTGAAGGAGCAGCACGCCAAGGTGAGGCGCCCCGCGCTGACACGGGCGGGAGGAGGGAGCGCCGGCCACTGTGCTCTCTGTTGGACCACAGCAGCAGCGTCACAGCTGGCTCTTCGTCTCTTTGACATTTCCTACCTTTCCTCATTTTTCTCATTTCTTGTTATATATCATATACTGTTAGTTTTTTTCCCTTTCACTCCCATTTTTCCTTAGTAGCCTTAATGTATTTTATGAAATAAAATTTATTTGGGAAGTAAAGGTAAGTATTCACTTCAAAATAATTTTTATATGGGTATTTGTTTTTAAGAAATTGTTCTAATTTGTATTTTGATGTAAAATTTTGAAACACTAAACCTGTTTAAAACTCTGAAGGTAGCTAAATATAGATTTTTTTTTGTTGTGAGGCTAATTACCCAGATTCTTGCCTTTTGAATATAATAGAAAAGAACCAGTCTGCTAACATTTTGTCCTCTGTTCCCAAAACATGTTATCAGTTAACAGCATTTTATAAAATAACTGAACCAGTGAGAAGCCAGTGTTTTTTACCTACTGTTCATCTGATCTGACTTCATCCCCATATCTGTAGTTTTAGTGTTTATCTCATGTTTGCTACAAGTTCTTTTTTCTATTTGTATTGAATCATAAACTGAACTTAACTCCTGACATGACATAAAAGTATCAGAACTGGTTCATCTTTCTTAATTATTAAAGTGCTTTTTCCTTTTTGGCTTTTTTGGGTCACACCCGGCAATGCTCAGGGGTTACCCCTGGCTCTGTATTCAGGAATTCTTCCTGGCATGCAAAGGATCGAACTCGGGTCTGCCACATGCAAGGCTGACGTCCTCCCCACTGTACTAACACTCTGGCCCCCGCATTTAAAATCTAAAATTTTTTTCTAGTAAATCACAGTGCCGTATAATTTTTTAAAAATAACAGCTAGTTAAGTCTTGTAGAAATCCCTTAGGTCAGAGTGCAGGTGCTTGTGTGCAAGGGCCCGGGTTTGATCCCTGGCCCTGTGGCCCCTCCCCCAGTAGGACAGGGTCACCCGGCCCGAGTTCTGACCCGGCCGGCCCATTTGGCTGTGTACTGCTGAACATCCCCCAGATCACTGCTTTGGAGGCTCCCCAAAATAAAATATTTCTTCCATTTTAGAAGTTGGTATCAGAAGCCTTGTGCCGGGTAGGCGTGTAACAAATGCTGTTTAATGGAACCCACTTATGCAGTTCATCTCCTAAGCGGATGAAAACCTTGGGTAATTGAAGTGGGAATCGTCTGAGCATAAAATTTATCAGCTGTTAATAAGACTTACAAAAGCGGGGCTGGAGAGATAGCACAGCGGGTAGGGCGTTTGCCTTGCACGCGGCCGACCCGGGTTCAAATCCCAGCATCCCATATGGTCCCCTGAGTACCGCCAGGGGTAATTCCTGAGTGCAGAGCCAGGAGTAACCCCTGTGCACCGCCAGGTGTGACCCAAAAAGCAAAAAAATAATAAAAAAAATAAGACTTACAAAAGCATTTTGATTTAAACTGGGTGCTTTTTAAGGTACAAAAATTAATTTACTTTGCAACCAGATAGTACAGCGAGTAAGGCTCTTGCCTTGCACGCAGCCAGCCTGGGTTTAATTCCTGGCATCCCCCAGCCCTCAAGGAGTGATCCCTGAGTAGAGAGTCAGGAGTGACCTCTGAGTGCCACTAGGTGTCGCCCCAAAAGGCCAGTAATAATAAGAATGTAATACTTGATTTAAGGTACAAAGATTGACTTAAATTGGTAAAATAATGTAATCTTAGGAAACTCAAAACCTTTTGTTCAATAACTTAAGAAATAAATGTATTAAGGTGCAGAGAAAAGATACCCTGACTAAGCATTTTATTTTACAATTCATTCATCAGAGCTGGTAAAGTGAAACTTTCTTAAGATGTCAACCGTCATATTTCCCTTAAGTAGATTGAATTTTTCATGTAAGTGCTGGCCCTTGCCCGCCATGGAAGTGACTGTTCAATTACTTGTTATTAATTCTAACTAATACATGTTAATGTTTGTGATTTTGATTTTTGCCAAAAAGGAGACATTTCAGTTCAATTACAGACTCATTGGCACTTACACTGGCGTACTTCTCATTAGAATAAGGCGCGGGAACGAATGGGTCCCACCACTCGCCATGCGCACTTGGAGCGTGGCGGGCGACAGACACGGGCCAGAGGGTCTGGTGTCAGGTAGCCGGTGGTGGAGCCCAGAGCCGAGGCGGTGAGTTACTACTGGGCTGTGGGGAAGCAGAATCGGTGCTCACAAAAGGAAGGGTCAGGAAGAGGAAGGAAACCCCTCCTGATCCTGCTTTGAGTTTGCCGGGAAAGCTGTGAGGACGGAGAGCGACTCCAGACTGCGCGTGCGCCCGGGAGCCCGGCGCGCCTGCTCGCGGAGGCCCTGTACCTCTATGCTAACAGCATTCCGAGGGAACCGTCTTCTGAGCTGCTGTGGCCGAATCTGCCCCCACTAGAGGTTTTTGTAAACCTCTAACATGTAAATCAGTGAATCATTCAGAGAAGTCATTCTCATCCAAATATTTGTTTCTACATTATTTTTGAAGAGACGCCTTTTTGGAAATGTTAAAAGAACAAACATTTCAACCAGTTGGCTAACACGCATGAACTAACCCTCACTCACGTTTGCGGATGCCGGCTGCTGTCCGTATTAACATTGTAACGGCTCTGTGCTGCAGATTGCCAAGGCACACCGGCACAGCTCCGGAGGGACCTTCCTCGGTGCGGCCCGACACGTCCTGGAAGCGCCTCAGCACGGACTGGAGAGGAGGCACATGGAAGCGAATCAGAATGTACAGGAATGAGACACTCACGCGGGGTGTGGACGGAGCGGGGCCCTCTTAGAAGTTGTTTTCCATTGAGTTTTCCTCCCAGACTAGCTCAGGAAATGAGTTTCAAAGGATGCTCTCGGCGTCCATGCCGAAACAGTCGTGTCGAGACTTGCAGTCTCGTCCTCATTTTCCGTGTTTAATACATGGCCTGTCCGAGAGCTGTTGGCTTGGGGGAGCTGTTTCTCCACCGCTCGTTTAGGGGGGAGCGGAAGGCGGGCCTGCGTTGCTCAGGGCTCAGGCTGGCTCTGTGTCAGGGGCGTCCAAGGGGGCCTGCTGCGTGCAGAGCCAGCGCCTCCGCTCCAGCCTGAGGGGGCGGCTTTCCGTTCGGTCGCTGTGTGAGGCATTGCTGAAACCCTGGGTAAGCTTCAGGGCAGGGAAACAGCTGAGGCGCCATGTGTGCATGCTTGGTATGCCAGAGGCCAGGGCCGGGCATTGTTGGGGACCCTCACTCCACAGGGAGTGGCCCCTGAACCGGGAAAGAAAATCTCGGTGAGCTCTACACAGTAGTTCTCTAACCGCGCCTAAACTGAGAAATAAAGTCTTGACTTACATAGTCATTCTGTAACGGCACATCAGGAGATACTGAAGTGTATTTTTTGAAATGTTGTTTAATCCAACCAACTAAATGGACAATTTTAAGTCATATTGAGAGTTTGTAGTCCTTTAAATGGAGTTTTAACACAAAAGAATTCAGGTGCCTTCTCCCCCTCCCCCGCCAGCTTTTTTAAGGTTATAGTTCACCCCTCATTTTCTTTTTTAATCTGTGATGGCAGGTCTCTATTAAAGTTGAAATAAACCTTAACGAAAATTATACATGAAAAGCATTTCACCACAGTTCTAGGGTTACGTGCTACCGTTTCTTTATGGCAGTTTTGAAAGCACAGGTCTAGGCCGCAGGCTCCCTGAAAGGTCTGTGATCATTCCCTCGAGGGTTTATTGTATTAGTGGTGAATCATCTGTGAGCTGGCCTCTAAAATACTCCGCTCTTTGAACTATTGGGTTCTTTTCCTCGTGATCATTTTATTAGGAGACTTGTTAAGAAAAAAGGTAGTGAGCAGTGCCTTACTACCCTCTGTTTAAACATTAAAGACCTTCAGGCTCCTGCCTCTGGTCTAACCTGATCAGGGCCCCAGGGCACCGGGTCATAAGCTGCGCGGGCTACAGGTATCGGAGGGGATTCTGTTTGGCTCCTTCGTGGGAGATCCTTGGGCCACATGTGGTCACTCCCTGCGGGGTCCAGGGGGCCTCACAGTCCAGGGTCTCGCCCGGGCCTCCGGGAGTCTCACTTCAGACCCTGCTCTGGTTGCCATTGCAAAAATCAGGCTCCCTCGCCAGGGGAGCGATTGCATCCATGAACCGCGGCAGTATTTAACATTAGTCTTCAGACAGCATTTGGTGCCATAACATAAACAAGCGTTGCCATTTTGAGCTCTTGACGTGAAGGCAGCATTCTTTTATTTTCCCCCTTTTGGGTCACACTCAGCAATGCTCAGGGGTTACTTCTGGCTCTGCACTCAGGAAATACTCCTGGCGGTGCTTGGGGGACGCTATGGGATGCTGGGGATTGACCCTAGGTTGGTCTCATGCAAGGCAAACACCCTCCCCACTGTCCTATCGCTCCGGCCCCCAAAGGCAGTCTTAGCCGGGCCGTCCACCCAGAAGCCACCAGCTCCAGGGTGCCACTGAGAATGTGAAGGGTCACTGGTGCTGCTGAGAGTGAGATAGTTAATTATTAAAGAGTAACTGATAAGGGCTGGGGCCATGATACAGTAGGTAACACGGCCATCCCATATGTCCCCTGGTCACGCCAGGAGTAATTCCTGAGTGCAGAGCCAGGTGTGACCCAAATGCTAAACAAATTAAGTATCTGATCTTAGGTAAGTTAGTTTAAACTTACAGTATCTTTTACTTTAAATAAAGCACTTTACTAGCACACACCAGTCCTTGTCTTTGCAGCTTCTACATACTAGCGTGGGAGAGGTTGCCCCATCGGTGGCATGTCAGGACCTGCAGTTTGGTGGTCAGGCCGTGCTAAACATGACGCTCGCTAAAGACCTTCCTGTAGTTTTAGTAGTTTTATAGTTTTGTAGGTTTTCAAGGATTCAAATACTTTTTACAAATAAAGTATTTAAACTTAAGCAGGTACTTAAAAAGATTTAATGTTTGTAGGACTACTATGTGTCCGGGTTTTGACCTTGATAAAATAACCCTCAATTGCCCGTAAATAATGGTCTGTAGAAAGAATTCACTGAAAAAAAAAAAATCATTCTCAGGGTCAGAAATAATAGCACAGAGGTAGAGCACATATGTACCTTCTATGTCTGGTGTCCTGGTCAGTACCTGGCGCCAGAACAGTAACCTCCTTACTTGCCTTGCTCGTGGGCTGTTCGGGTTCAGTCCCTGACACCTGCCTGGTTCCTTAAGCCAACAGGGATCCCTGAGCAGAAAACAGCCTCCCCCACCCCCAAATCCTGTTCTCAGGTTTCTGCTGTTGGACCTTTTTGTCTCTTCCTACCACTTGACAAGCTCTCTGAAACCAGGGAAACATGTTAATAGGCTTTGTTTTCCTATTAGCTTACACAGTGCCTAACACATTGTACAAAAATAAAACGGGCTGTCCCAACAAATGTGCTCTATTTCATACTGAAATTATATTTTGAACAGTGATGCAATAAGGGCTTTAAATATTTTAATGTTTAAAAGCAGAGCTATTCTGAACACTGAATAATTTAAAACATATAAATTAGAGAATTTCTGCTCTCCATTGTAAGTGATCATAAAGTAGAAAAGGTGCTAGATCTGTCTCAAGACCAATTTTTAGGATTGAATACATATAAGATTTGTAATTCACAAAGACTTCACCAAGGAAAAGATAAAAATGTGTCGGCAGGGGCTGGAGTGATAGCACAGCAGGTAGAGCATTTGCCTTGCATGCGGCCGACCCGGGTTCGATTCCCAGCATCCCGTATGGTCCCCTGAGCAGCACCAGGGGTAATTCCTGAGTGCAGAGCCAGGAGTAACCCCTGTGCATTGCCAGGTGTGACCTAAAAAGCAAAAAAAAAAAAAAATGTGTCTGCAGTTGATATCTTTCTCATTTCTTAGAAGAGAGGCATATGCAGGAACAGACAGACAGGAACGTGCTTCCCCCTTGTCGTGAAAGGAACGTGAAATCTGAGGATTATGCTTGTCAGGGGGTCAGTTATATTGTGCTCTTATCTGAGTCCCGGCGGGAATCTAACGTCAGTGCATATCCGTGATTAGTCTGCGTGCTCATAAACGTTAATATATTTCATTCATACTAAGTGCCTGTGCAGGTTGTGTGGAAAGGAGAGGATCCAAGAAGTAAAGTGAATGACGTTCCTCCCTGATTCTCAGCGCCCGCCTCTTCCTTCCCCCACCAGGAGTTACAGGCGCACGTGGACCAGATCACGGAAATGGCGGCCGTGATGAAGAAGGCCATCGAGCTCGATGAGCAGCAAGGCAGCAAGGAGCAGGAGCGCATATTCCAGCTGGAAGTGAGTGTCGTGAAACCTGTCGATACTGAGGTTTATGCAGGAAAATGCATCCCACCTGTAGAGTGTACACGAGTGGATATGTATACAAATGTCTGTGCACACATTCTCTGTGACATGAAGACTGGCGGTATGTTTTCTTCACCGGGACGCATGTCTGATGCAGCACCATTTCCTGGTAGCACATGGTCTGTGACCACTGGGTTCCTCACACAGGAATTGAGAGAGTGGACTTAAGAATTTCTTTATTCCATAGACATTACACTGCTGCGCTTGGGCTAGCTTCATCCGTAATAATATTTGGATGCTCATTTTTCTGAGGATCATAGAAGCTTTTATCTGGGCCAGAGCGATAGCACAGCAGGGAGGGCACTTGCCTTGCACGCTGCTGACCCGGGTTCCATCCCTGGCCTCCCATATGGTCCCCGTAGCACCGCCAGGATTGATTCCTGAGTGCAGAGCCAGGAGTAATCCCTGAGCATTGCCAGGTATGGCCCCTCCCAAAAAAAAAAAATCCCAAGAAGCTTTTATCTCATCTGTTCTTTATCTTGAAGTGATAAAGTTACTGCAGAGTAAATTAGGAGAATAGATTTTATGCTTTGAAAGTTTCATTTGAAATATTCTTGTGAAATTTATCAAAGGCTAGTACTAATTTTTCTCTAAATATACAGTATTCTCTCATTCTTTCAGTAAACTATTTACTATTTCTGATACTATTTTAGGCTTTATCAGCTGTTCACTGTTGCAGCTGCTCAAAACATTACACAAAAGCAGCCAAACATCTTTTTAAACGATTTTATTGAATCACTGTGATAAGCCCTTACAAAGCAGCTCGTGATTGGGTTTCAGTCGTGCAGTGTTCCAGCACCCACCCCTGCACCAGTGCGCCCAGGGTCCCTCCCGTCACCCCACTCCTGCCTGCCTGTTTGCAATGTTGAT
This sequence comes from Sorex araneus, assembly GCF_027595985.1. NCBI lineage: Eukaryota > Metazoa > Chordata > Mammalia > Eulipotyphla > Soricidae > Sorex > Sorex araneus. The sequence goes on from NC_073311.1 coordinate 65,173,430, forward strand.
ACACGACTAAACATTTTTAAAGGAGTTTGGGCTCACTCTGTTGAGTGAAATCCAGTTTGCGGTAGCGGACTGCCGGCTGGCCCGCTGCTGTGTACCATCGAGACGCAGAAGTGAAGACTGAGGACAGAGTGGCAGGAAATAATAATCCAATTGTCCCTGAATGTCTGAAGGGAGGGGGGCGGGGAACACTGTTGCCCGGGCTGGTCTTGGTCACTGCTTTGCGCGGACACGGGTGCCTGCCCCTCCGAGGGAGGCAGACGCGTTTCCTCTGTGGGCCCGCCCAGGCCGCGTCCTGAGTCTGACCAGTCCCCGTCCCTCCTGTGCCCGTGTCTGTCCTGTGCCCGTGTCCTGGGCCTCTCTGCGGCTCACCGGTGCTTCCGTACTGGACTCTCACGGGAAATGTGACGGCGTCTTTGCTTTTGTTTGCCTTGCAGCAAGAGAACAAAGGCTTGAGAGAGATCCTGCAGATCACGCGCGAGTCCTTTCTGAGCCTGCGGAGGGATGAGGGGCCGGACGGCGTGTCGGCGCTGTCCCCGCTGGTGACCGGCAGTGACCTGCGTCTGCGCGAGAGCTAGGGCACCGTGAGCCCCTCGCGGCGCCGCTGTGGGCAGGGCACTGGCATGGGTGGTCTGCGGAGTCTTTCAACGCCAAGGTGCCTCGGCACATGCCAAACCACCGAAGTGTAGAGACTGCACCTGTGCTCCCTGGAGGTCAGCTGAGTGCGGCCGGGGGGTCCGGGATGCGTGAATAAATGTGCATAGCCCCTGCGAGTGGGCGAAAGCCCGTAAAGTGACCCCTCCCTAAAATAAAACGTGGCCACGGTTTTATGAATGGAAGATCTTCGTGCTGACGTCATCCTTACGGTGTCAGGCGGCCTGGAGCTTGTGTGCCACGTGACTGCCTGTAGCGATTGCCTGTGTACCTGTCCATTCCAGTTTCCGTCCAAAGAAAATTCCATTTTAGAGACTTCAGAAAGGCGTATGTACCTTAAGAGGTAACTTAATTTTGACTAGTCGATTATAATACTCGGTTAGCAATTGTCCACAGCTGATTTGAGTATGTGAGATATTTCAGGAATGAAAGAGAAGGAATGCTTTCTAAGAAAGATCTTCCATGCAGTAGGTTCAACTACTCCTTTGAAAGAATAGGCTCTGGTTCTCTGCTTGATGTTTAAGGATATTTTGTAGCGGGGCTAGCTAACAGAATTGTAATGTTTTATCTAGAAAGTTACGGTAATTTCAAAATCCTTCAGCTCATAGAACCTCTCTACCCCCTCCCACCCCACTTTTTTATAGTAGTGGCTCAAGCGATATGGGGAAAATAAGTCAAGTTTTTAGCAACTGGGGGGAGGGCCACACCTGACAGTGCTCAGGGATGGCTCCTGGTGGGGCCCCGGGAGGACTGAACCCCGGCTGGCCTGAGGCAAGGCAGCACCCCACCCGCTGGTCCATTGCTCCGCCCCCTGGACCTGCTCCTAAGCTCCCTCCGGTCCTCACAACCCATCAGAGGGAGAAAACTTAAGGATTTTTGCGTATGTTTAATGAGATCTATATCCAGGGCTGGAGATGTAGCTCTGGCCTTGCACAGACGGAGGCTGGTGGGTTTCTGGCACCTCACGTGGTTTCCGGGCCACCAGGAATGATCCCTGAGCACCACTGGGTGGAGTCAGACATGGAGTGTGCAAAATCTTGCAGTTCCCCCGGAAATAGAATTGTGCTTTAACAGTAGAGAAACCTAACATTTGCCTCTAATTTGTGGTGATTATAGAGGGATATTTGTAAAAATTATCACAATAGAGAAATTTTGCTTTTGTGTATGTAATTTGTTAAATATTTCACAAGGTAATTTCTATGTATAATTTCGTATCTTGGTATACTTCAAGACTCCTTTTCACTTCAGAATTTTTCTACCAGTTAGGGGAGAGTGGGGGGATGGGGCTAATAGCCCAGACATGAAGCTGAGTTTTTTTTCTCATTCAGAGGCCTTAATTGGTATTTTATAATGACAGTTCTTGTTTCTAAACTTTTCTATTATTTTTTTGGGCAAGTATCCCCTAATTTGACAGGACATTCATCTATATGGTTTTTAAACCCAAGTCAGCATAAAAATAAGCTACATAGTTGAGATTTAAGTCCAAGGCAATTCATTAAGGCACCTTTATTATAAAATATAAAACCTTACTTGATAATTATTTTTGTAAAAGAATAAGTTAATTTATTCTTGGTCTTGCTTGGTGTTTGAAGATGTTTACTTTGTTATATGGTGACTCTTTTCCATCCCATACTTTTTTTTTTTTTTCAGCAGAATCTTAAACTTGTGTCTGAGAGTATGTACTGAGTAGGAGCTTATTTCTGCAATAAAGATGAGGTCACAGTTGGTGTGGTCTTGAGTCCATACGAAATCGCCCGTATCTTTGTTTTTGGGATTTCAAATCTGTTCTGGGCTTCTGGTGCTTTGTTTGGGGCCCTACTCTGGGCTTGCGTCAGCCTCAGGAATTGCTCCTGGCCGTGCTTGGGGACCTTACGGGGTGCTGGGGGTCCAATCCCGCCGACCTGTCGCTCGGACCCTTACCTCCTTCCTGCAAGGGACAGTTCTTAGCAGTGACCTCTGTTTTGTAGGGACTGGCCAGCAGCCCTAAGCCAGTCCGGCGGATCTCGTCCTCTGGAGGGCCGAGTGTGCCCCGCGCCCAGTGTGGTCAGGGCCTGACCGGCTGTGACCCGCTGTGCTCTCGCAAGGGGCCGGGCCCTGGCTCTGGTGGCGTTTTTATAAAGGGGGTTTGAAACAGGGAGGAGAACGTCGGGTGAAGACGGGAATTCTGCAAGCACGGAATCCTGACGGCTCTCCTGCCCGGGCAGCAGCGGGAGGCGTGGTGTGGGCATCGCCGCTCAACTGGCCTCCAGTAGCAGGCGACTTCCCGAATCCTGCATTCTAAACTGTCCAATAGCAGGCGACTTCCCGAATCCTGCATTCTAAACTGTCCAATAGCAGGCGACTTCCCGAATCCTGCATTCTAAACTGTCCAATAGCAGGCGACTTCCCGAATCCTGCATTCTAAACTGTCCAGTAGCAGGCGACTTCCCGAATCCTGCATTCTAAACTGTCCAGTAGCAGGCGACTTTCCGAATCCTGTATTCTAAACTGTCCAATAGAGGCGACTTTCTGAATCCTGTATTCTAAACTGTCCAATAGCAGGCGACTTCCCGAATCCTGCATTCTAAACTGTCCAGTAGCAGGCGACTTTCTGAATCCTGTATTCTAAACTGTCCAATAGAGGCGACTTTCTGAATCCTGTATTCTAAACTGTCCAATAGCAGGCGACTTCCCGAATCCTGCATTCTAAACTGTCCAGTAGCAGGCGACTTTCTGAATCCTGTATTCTAAACTGTCCAATAGAGGCGACTTTCTGAATCCTGTATTCTAAACTGTCCAATAGCAGGCGACTTCCCGAATCCTGCATTCTAAACTGTCCAGTAGCAGGCGACTTTCTGAATCCTGTATTCTAAACTGTCCAATAGAGGCGACTTTCTGAATCCTGTATTCTAAACTGTCCAATAGCAGGAGACTACCTGAATCTTGTAGTTTAAACTATTCAATAGGCGACTTCCTGAACCTTCTATTCTAAACTAGCCAATAGCAGGCGACTGCCCGAATCTTGTATTCTAAACTGCCCTAGGTGGGGTTTGGGGGAGGTGTTAGAGCACCTCCTGCCCGCAGCCCCCATTTCAAACCCTGGCACCCGACACTGTCCCCCAACACCCTTCCAGTGTCCTGCCAGGAGTGGGCCCTGAGCACAGAGCCCAGAATAAGCCTAAATTAATAAACTGCCTGAAGGGATAGGAGAGCACAGGTTCAAAGCAATTCTTGGTGAGCACTGCGCCTTTCCTCGTCTGGAGCTGGGAATTGAACTCTGGGCCCCACGCATCTGAGATGGGCACTGTTCTGCTGAGCCACAGCCATGCCCCCCGACTGCCTTTTTGGACAGAGTAGAACAGGTCATTTTCACATTTATGTTTTTGGAGGGGGAGGGCTGGGTCATACAGCAGTGCTCAGGGGTTACTCCTGGTGGTGCTGGGGCACTGTATGGGACGTCGGCTGTGAGCAAGGCACACCCTCCCCACTAGACTGTCTCTGGCCCCGGCGCAGAACCGGACATTTGTTAACAAAGTATGAGTCGTTTCTCAGGGAAGCAGTGCCCTGTTCCTCCCTCGTTTGCCTTCACACCTGTGTGGACGTGCCCAGTGGACGTGCCCAGTCCTGCTTCCCGTCTGTATCTGTCTCCTGATCTCACTCCACCTCGTGACGGCAAATACTGCGTGACACCGCTGGGCACTGCAGTTTATAGCCCGTTAACTCGACTTATCCGCTGTGACTAGCCATGAGTCAGGTTCCACCGGAGCCCAAACCCGGTCTAAGTCAGGGCCCTCCCCAGCCCTCCGGCAGTTGGTATCTGTCCCATCCAGCCCCCTGGCAGCTCCTGTCTATGTTGCTCCTACACTGATCAGACCCTGCCATCTCTCACTCCCTCGACTGCTGCTCCTTGTGAAAGCTACAATGTGGTCAAGGGTGAGCAGATTAAATTTAATGTACAATAGGAAAAGTCCTCTTAATGTTGCTAATCACCCAGGAGTTAGGGCTCCTACTTGGTGCAATTATGTACTAGGCTAATTCTATCTACAGGAAGGAAAATGTGTGCCGAGATTAGCTTAATTTGCATAACAGAAGCTTTCTAAATTGTGCGCTGCCCGTCAGCTCTGTCAAGATAGTGCACAGGGAGAAATGGCTAGTGCACGGCCACCGCCGTATTCCTGTTGGTTCCACCGTTCGTGTGAAAGACACTGAGTTTTTACTACTGGTATGGGCATGGCAGTTTGTGGGGGGTGGGGACACACTGGCAGGCTATGCCAGGAAAGCACCCTACCACCGCACTCTGCCAGCCCTGGAGCATGAAACTTCATTCACCCTTTTCCCCTATTGGTGGGTGTTTCGATTTAGAGGATTTGCAATTTGGGGGAGGGTCACTGCAGACCGTGCTTAGGGGCCACGGCGTGTCGAACACTGAAAATCAGGCTTCATGCAAAGCCCGTGCCCGGGCCATGAAGCTCCGAGGTCCTGTTGACTGTTTGTCAACCATATTGCAGGGCTGGAGGCTGGAGCAATAGTACAGCAGGGAGGGTGTTTGCCATACATACAGCCGACCCGGGTTCGATTCCCAGGATCTCCTAGGGTCCCCCGAGAACCCCCAGGAGTAATTTCTGAGTGCAGAGCCAGGAGTAACCAACCCCTGAGCATTGCCAGGTGTGACCCCCAAAAAACAAAACCAAACCTCATAATGCAGAGCTTAATTCAACACCCATTTACGCTGCGTTATGATTCCTGGCGTCTGCATTCCCAGAAGTGCTAGTTTATGTTCATTTCTATCATTTATCTTTTACTGTCACTCACTGTCACTGTTATCCCATTGTTCATCGATTTTCTTGGGCGGGCACCAGTAACGTCTCCATTGTGAGATGTTGTTACTGTTTTTGGCATATTGAATACACCACGGGGAGCTTGCCAGGCTCTGCCATGCGGGTGGGATACTCTCGGTAGCTTGCCGGGCTCTCCGAGAGGGGCGGAGGAATCACCCTACCCGCTGTGCTATCACTCCAGCCCTTTATTTATCTTTTACATAAAGGGAAAATAAGTGTACATGGGTCTAAAATTCAACATTCAGAAAAGTGTACCTTTAGGAAAGTTCCACCCCCGCCGTCCCCCCCAACCCCACATACCTGTGTTCTCCTCAAGGTGTGTTTCATGTCGCTACTAAGTCAGGAAACCTGTCTAGAAACATTTTAGTTGTTTTGTTTTTTTTTTTTTTTTTTGCTTTTTGGGTCACACCCGGCGATGCACAGGAGTTACACTCAGGAATTACCCCTGGCGGTGCTCAGGGGACCATATGGGATGCTGGGATTCGAACCCAGGTTGGCCGAGTGCAAGGCAAACACCCTACCCGCTGTGCTATTGCTCCAGCCCCCTGTCTAGAAACATTTTAAAAGCACATATAAGCACAGTGGGAATCTCAGTGTACGCCAGTGGTCCCCACCTTAACTTTTTCTCAGAATACTCTGCAGTTCCTTTCTCCACGTGAGCCAAAGGGAGGCCATGGATCAATTGCTTAGAGTATACAAAACCGTGAGAAAAGTCACCATTGAAATCAGTACCAATAAGGGTCAGACAGATCCCACATGGCTGCCCGGGTTTGATCCCCAGCACCCCATAGGGTCCCCTGAGCCCCATCAGGAGTGGTCCCTGAGTGCAGAGCCAGGAGTCAGCTCTGAGCACCCCTACTGTGGCCCCCAAAACCAAACAACAACAACAAAGCCAGTATCAATAGGGGTCACCCAGATAACAAAAATGCACCGACCTTGTCGCCCAGGACACACTCGGGAGTGGCAGGAACTGACCGGGCAGCCCTCCGCAGGCTTGCCGTACAAGTGGGAAGAGCACTGGGTAGCCCCGGCGTCTGAGAGCCCGCCTCGTCAGGCCTGCCCAGCCCAGCCCAGCGTCTGCACGTACAGCTGCAGGCCCGAGGCTCCTTAACTCGCTCCAGGAAGGCTGGAATGATTGTCAGTGGGCTCTTGCTTGCACACGCTGACCTGGGTTTGATCTCTGACACCCCTGATGGTCCCCTTGAGCACTGCCAGGAGTGATCCCTGAGTGCAGAGCCAGGAGTAAGCCCTAAACATCACCAGATACGGCCCCAAAATGTAAAACACAAAACAGAAGCTGAAGACCTGCCCATTTTGCGAGTTCCATCCCCAGCGTCAACACTGCTTAGTCCTAGCCAATCAGAGGCTGCAAAATGAAGGGGTTTCTCAGACACTCACTTCTTGGGCATGTGTCTGCTCTAGGAACCTCTTTCTGGGGCTGGAGCAATGGGTTATTGGGAAAGGCGCTTGTCTTGCACACAGCCACCCTCGGCTCCATCCCCAGCATCATGTATGGTCCCCTGGGCCCTACCAGGAATGACCACAGAGCCTGGAGTAAGCTCTGAGCACTGCCAGGTGAGAGCCCTCCCTCAAAAAAGGAAAAAAAAGAAACCTATTTCAGTGGCTGTACGGCTTCCATGGCCCTGAGGTTTCGTGGCTACTTCAGTGGCCGTAAGACCCCGGTAGCTCTCAGGCTCCAGACACCATCCAGAGCTGGGCAACAGGGCCTCGGGGTGGCGCCACAGGCAAGAGCACGTGCTTCGCATGCAGCAGCCCCAGGTTTGGTCCTGGGGCCTGCAGAGGCCACTGAGCACTGCCAGGAGTGACCCCTACACCCCCATCCTTGCCCGGCACCCGGCTGGGAGTAGCTCCTGAGCACCGAAACCCAAGCCAAACACACCCACATCTCTCAGCGGGAAGGAAGCTCCCGCTAAAGCACTGACGCTCAGGAGGCCACTCACCAGCCCCCCACACCCCCATAAGCAGAGCTTGGGGGCCCACCCCAGGAGAGGGGGGCCGGGCAGTCACTGCAGAGGAAATAAGCGTGAAGGTGACGGCTATGGGTCCCCGGGTGCTGCCACAGCTGCCTGGGAGAAACGATTAAACTCAAAGACACTGGCGGAAAGGAGAAAGGGAAGGACGGTGAGCGGCTGTGCCGGGCTGTGGCGGGCGGCACTCGGGGCAGAAAAAGGCGCGCGCCACAGCGGCCAGGGCCAAGGAGACGGGACAGGCGAAGGTCTTGCCGCACAAGCTGCTGACCCAGGTTCCATCCCCAGCCTGAACCCTGCTGAGCAAGCCCTGAGCACCACCAGGTGTGGCCGACAAAAGACAAAACCTGGGCTGGAGTGATAGCACAGCGGGGAGGGCGTTTGCTTGCACACGGCTGACCCGGGTTCGATTCCCAGCATCCCATATGGTTCCCTGAGCACCACCTGGCGTGATTCCTGAGTGCAGAGCCAGGAGTAACCCCTGTGTATTGCCGGGTGTGACCCAAAAAGGAAAATAAAAAGACAAAACCAGCAAAGCCAGAGCCGCAGTGTCCCAGCAACACCAGCCTGGGTGGGAGAACGGTCTAGGGCGGCCGCTGCTTGTGGCACTCCGCACAACAGTGAGCACCATCCGGGAGCACCTCAGCGCCGGCACTGGGTGAGAAGATGTGGCATGAAAATCGGCAGGTGAGTCCTGGGCTCACTCTGAGAGCTGGGTCAGTGCCGTGCGCAAACCCAGAGACGATCCCCACCCCCCCCCAAAGAGAACCACACGCGCTCACGGTGCAGGGGGCAGGGTTGAGATTTGGTCCAGGGAGGACTCCTGCCACTGCCCTGGAGTCGCTCAGCCCCTCTCCGGTCACCTGCTCCTGCCCAGGAGCCAGCCTGTCACGACTCATCACACCCACCGGAACTCTCTGGAAAACCAAGACCACTAACCACCCCATTCGAGGCCAACGAGCTGTGAGACCCTCACTGCCCGGGACTTCAGCCATTCCAAAGCAGTTTAAAATAGAACAAAATTGTTTATCTGGAATAAATAATTTTGTCTTTACCATAAACAAAATTTGTTTTGTCAACTGTCTTATTGCTATGACACACATTTAATTGGTTAAAAAAAACAAGAACTGTAAAAAGTTTATGATAACGAGGCCAAGGTAGTGTTCAAAATAGATATTTATTATAGAAAATGTACACAAGTGCCTTTTGATCACTCACAAATTATCGTGGAAAATTTTAAACGATTTACGTACTACACAAATAAGTCCCGGTTTTCCAATTTCCAGAAGGAGGATGTTTTTGATGGTGTACAAGATCCCAAATGTTCTGCTTCACTGTCAAAACATACAAAGATGTGGCGGAGCCAAAACATCCAGAATCAATGTTTAAAAAACATTTTCCTTGGAAGTCGTTATCAAAGGTCTGTAAACAGTAAGAATTATGGACTAGTAAAGCAACACGTGTATATAGGTTTCCAAGAAAAAATGATTGGTTCCATCATTGTTTTAATTTCTTTCAGACTTTTCCAAACACTTTATTTTGCTTTCTTTGATTTTCTTTGTGGGGGACTCCCCAGGCAGTGCTCAGGTTGCCTAAGGGTCAGTCCCAGAGTTCTCAGTCGACCAGCTTGGCAGTTTGATATCTGGGCTCCATAAGGTGTTGTGCAGCCCCAGTGGCAGCCCAGGAAGTACTGGAGGGGACTCAGGGACTAGGAATCAAACTCTGGTCCGAGCACATGCAATGCATGTGTCCCTGACCACTGAGCCATCTCTCTGGCCCCCAAAAATACTTTTTTTTTAATACTTTAAAAAAAAAAAGCAGGGAGCTGGAGCACTAACACAGCAGGTAGGGCGTTTGCCTTGCATTCAGCCAACCCAGGTTCGATTCCCAGCATCCCATATGGTCCCCTGAGCACTGCCAGGAGTAATTCCTGAATGCATGAGCCAGGAATAATCCCTGTGCATTGCCGGGTGTGACCCAAAAAGAAAAGGAAAAAAAACAACAACAAAGCAGAAAGCTTCCAGTTCACTGGAACCTTTGAAGAGCTCCCTAGGAGCAGCTGAGCAGGCGTGAGGCCACCAGCAGGCTGTGACCGTAGCTGCTCAGGTCCAGAGACCTGGGGCCACTGTGTTGGTGACAGCAGGGGGGAGGGGCGGGGCTGCTTCCCAGTTCAGAGCCTGCGCAGGGCACCGCTTCCCTGCAGGAAGCGTCAGCTACAGGGCCACTGAGGTGTGGGAAAATATTGCTTACATCCCAGCGGGCCGCAGGGCAGCAGGAAGGACGGGACCTACTCATCTGTAAAAGGATTCCTAGTAAGTGCGACAATGGGTTAAAGGGAGGTTAAAAACAAAACAGCTACTACACTGTAACTGAAACATCAGCTGTTGATACAATGTAAAAAGGAAACAGCAAAACAACATAAATAGATGCCCACAGTAGCTGCAGAGGCGGAACCATTCTGGAACCAAAGAACTTCGCAGGGCACCGGGAGACACAGTCAAGTCCGCATGACAGTCGCATGGTTCAAACTGGAACGGCCGGAAACCGTCTTCCAGAGCGCGTGCTCGGGCCCTGGGGCTGCTGTGCGGGGGGTGGGGGGGCGCCTCTGGGCAGAGGCAAACAGATCCGGAACTCAGACCCCGGTGGAGACTCGGGACGGCTGGCAAGGTCACGGAGGGCGCTGGGCTGGCCAGGGAGATGCCACTCACCCTGCCTGGTGGGACACGGGGAGGCCCCCTGGGAAACGGGGTACGGTCTGTGTCCAGCAGAGACTTGGTGCCTCTCCCTCGGTGCTCGCTGCACTCTGGGGGCCCCGACCTGCCCCCGGCCTTGCACCCCCGGCGTGTCCACCTTTGTCTCAGGCCCACGGGGGACTGGCACGCGGGCACCTACAGGAGCAGGGGCGTCCTCTCCCCTGCTGGCCGGGCCTGCCGCAGGCGCCCTGGGAGGTCGGCCAGCCAGCCGCGGAGCCGCTCCCGCAGCGGGGGCAGGTGGTGGCTGGGGTCCAGGATGTTGGTGACTCTGCGCTCGCGCTCGCGCTTCCACTGCTGGTAGGGGTGCGGCGGGAAGGGCGGCCGCCCGCGCTCCCGGCGTGTCTGCAGCGTCAGGCCGCTCACGGCCAGCATCCCCCACACGGCCAGCAGGACGAGGTCTGGGGGAGCGGGGGGGGGGGGGAAGAGCAGGTGGGGGCAGGCTCTTCCCAGCCCTGAGCCTGCCCGGCCGCCCTCCGTGCCACCCGCACAGGGCACAGCGGGCATGCACACGCGCACACACGCACATGCACACACATGCAGACACACACACACACACACACATACATGCAGACACACACATTCGCACACACAGTGCTTTCAAAGCGTCACTCAATGGTCTCATCCCACGTCCTGACAGCCACACCTAGGGGTGCTCGGCTGACTCCTGGAGGCTCGGGGGACCACCAGGGACACCAGGGACAGAGCCCGGGCTGGCTGGTCGGGTGCGAGACAAGTGCACTCCCTGCTGCAGTGTCACTCAGCCCCTCGGTTCACGGTTTCTCGAAACAATCTCTGGCATACAGGGGCTGGAGCGAAAGCACAGCAGGGAGGCGCTAGCCTTGCTTGCAGCCGAACTGGCTTGAGTCCGCGGCATCCCGTACGGTCCCCGACGTACCACCAGGGGTAATTCCTGAGAGCAGAGCCAGGAGTAACCCCTGAACACCTGCAGGTGTGGCCCCCAAGTCCCCAAATTGAAAAAAAAAATCGTCATAAAATCTGCGACGGTTCCTTCTGTCTGGGTGGCTCCTCCCCGAGAGACCCGGGCACGAGGGGCAGCTGCGGGCGGGGGTCCGGGAGGCATGATGCTCGCTGGTCTGGCTTGGGGACACCCCTGGCCTGGGGCTGGGCGGTAACCTGGGCCTCCCGCGTGTCCCAGAGCGCCTGTTAGCCCACCCCAGGCCGCGCAGGCGTTCCCGCACGCCACGGCCCCCGCGGAGCAGCAGACACGGCTGGCTCCCGGCCAGGCCCGGCCAGAGCTGCTGAGCAGAGGCCCGCGTGCCGGCGGGCACAGCCAGACTCACCTTCCCGCCCGCGCGGGGCGACAGGCCTGGGCCCTAACGACCCATGTGAACACCTCGGTGGGGTGGGCTTTAGAATCTGCTCTCAAAACCGTCGCAGAAACCCCTTCCCGGGCGCAACCTTGTACCGAGGCCACAGCACGGCTTCTGGAGGGGGCCCGTCAGCCCGCCGGCTTCAGGCCGGGGCTCCCGCTGTCCGTCCACCCGCAGCTCGGGGCTCTGGGATTTGTGCGGCTGACCCCGCCAGCCTGCCTCAGCACCTCTCAACTTCCTTCCAGCGGATTCTTAGGTTTGTGAACTCCCACCACCTAAGAAAGGTCGCTGCCTCCCTCCTGCCACGGGAGGTCCCGGAGGGCGAGTGCTGGGGGCGGCCATGTGCCCCGAGGGTCACGGGCCCCCTGCATACGCCCAGGCCCCACTCCCCGGCCAGCGGCCTCTCACCGTTCGTCTGCAGGGGCGCCGTGGTGAAAGCCTGCCGGAAGTCCGGGCGCAGGGCCCTCTTGAGCACGTTCAAGGTGATGGCCGAGAGGCTGGTGTACAGGTAACTGTCCACGGCCAAGACGACCGAGTGGGAGCCCAGGACTGCACAGGCGACGATGTTCAGCTGCAGAGAGAGGCCGAGTCCCAGCCTGAGCCCAGGGGCCCCTTCTGCTCCCTCGGGCGCCTGCGAGGGTGGGAGCAAGTCCAGCGTGTTCCTCGTCAGGTCCCCACCAGGGTCTCCCTGGGCCCTTGTGCCCTCACGCAGGCCTGGAGCCAGGGACCCTCAGAGCGAACCTGTCCCGTCACCCGGCAGGGAGGTCCGGGCCCCCTGCCCCTGTGATAAGCAAACCCACGGCCGCCGTGGCCGTCAGAAGGCGCGGCCTTGCCTCGGACGCGGCCTGAGCAGCCCGCGGGAAGCACGTACTATCCGCAGGCAGCCCACGAAGAACGCGGGGGTGAGGACGGCGATACAGCAGAAGGTCACCCAGAACACGCTGTCGTCGCGGAAGATCTTCAAGTTTCCTGGAGGCAGATGGGGGAGGCCCAGGTCAGCCGGGCGGGGCCCATCGGAGGGACTGGGACCAAGCTTCCGCCCGGCTCTGCCTCTGCACGGCGCCTTGGTTCTGCTCAGTTGAGCGGGAGGTTGGGCCACACCTGGCGGTGCCCGGGGACCGTCCTGGTGGGGCTCAGGTGCCCAGGATCAGCCCAGGCCGGCCACAGGCGCCTCCTCTGGCTCCTGACTTGTAGCAGACAGCAGGACGCGGCGCTGACCGGGAACGAGCAGAACCAGCCCCCGGCCGGCCCCTGCCGCTGGCCCCCGGCTCCCCAACCCTCCTCCTGCTCTCCAAGGGCAGGGGCGCCCCTGGGCACAGACTGGAGCCAGCCCTGAGCACCTCGGGGGGCGGCCAGACACCTGCGCCCCTGCTCTCCTGGGCCCAGGAAACGCCCAGCACCAGCTGCCTGGGGCACCCGTGGGTGGGGTGGGCGGGAACCAAAGGGCCCGAGCAGCGCCGTCTCCGGATGAAAGGGGTCCCGGCTCCCCGAGACTGCCCGGTGTATCCAGGCCACGCCCCACATGGAGCCCGCGACCCCCAGCCCCAGGGCGGGTCTGCGCAGAGGTGTGGTGGGGAGGGCGAGCCTACCCAGGGGTGTGAAGAAGGCCACGGCGGCGGCCAGGCCGCCCAGGAGCAGCCCCACACACAGCATGCAGAGCGACAAGACGCCCAGCCGCCACCACACGGCCACCAGCACCGTCCCGCCGACGCCGCCCGCCACCGCCGTCAGGATCAGCCGAGCTGTGGGAGGGAAGGAGGGCGCTGAGACACCTCGGCTGGGCGGCCCGGGGGACCCTCGGGGCTGCGTGCCCAGGCCCCGGCCCAGCGCACGGCTGGGCCACGGGCCGGTGCCTGTCGGGGGCGCACCTGTGGGCCCCCCCCGCTGTGATGGGACACGCTCGGGGAGTGACCCCTCATGACCCCTCCGCCCCGGGACACAGGGTTTGGGGGCCACACCCGGCCATGCTCGGGGCTCCGGGGCCACGTGGGGGAGCCACAAACGGAACAGGACAGGCGCCCTCCCCGCTGGCCCACGCAGGCGCACGGCAGCGCAGGCCCAGCCCCGGCCAGCGGGAGACCACAGTGCGGGACAGAGGCAAAGGCGCGCGGACGCTCAGCGGCCTCCCGTGAACCCGCCGGCCCCGGCCTCACTCACCGTCGTAGTCCACCGAGGTCAGCCTGGTGGCCAGCACGTAGCAGCAGCAGCCGGCGATGATGAAGCCCACCATGAAGAGCTCTGGGGGGAACAGGACACGCGGCCGGTGACTCTCCGCACCACGTGCAGAAACGCACCCGCAGGGGCTGGGGGGCTGGGCGGAGACGCCCCCGACCGCGCCGGGCACCCGCCCAGACCCCTAGGAAAAGCGTCTGGGGAGAAAAGCTCCAGCTCCCGGGACCCGAGGCGCCTCCCCGTGCTGGGGCCACACCCCTGGCACTCAGGACGCCTCTGCGGGGCCCCGGGCCGTAGGGGACACACAGGCCCACAAACGGGCCAGCTGCGGGCAAGGCCAGGGCCGACCCACTGTACTTGGTCTGTTTTTCTTCCTTTTTTTTTTTTTTTTTTTTGCTTTTTGGGTCACACCTGGCAATGCACAAGGGTTACTCCTGGCTCTGCACTCAGGAATTACTCCTGGCGGTGCTCAGGGGACCATATGGGATGCTGGGATTCGAACCCGGGTCGGCTGTGTACAAGGCAAACGCCCTACCCGCTGTGCTATCTCTCCAGCCCCTGTTGTTCTTCCTTTTTTCTTCTTGGGTCACACCCAGTGATGCTCAGGGGTCACTCCTGCCTCTGCACTCAGGAATCACTCCTGGCAGGTGCTCGGGGGACCCTATGAGATGCTGGGAATTGAACCCGGGCTGGCCACGTGCAAAGCAAGTGCTCTACCCACTGTGCTCTCGCTCCAGCCCTGTACTTGGTCTTTCTGGCCCCCAAGCACGAGTGTTCTGAGGCAGGAGAAACGCAGGCGTGTCTGAGGGTAAGCTGTGAGCACTGACTGGAGCAGCCCCTCCTCACACACGGATGGGCGCAGGGTTGGCTCTGGCTGGCCCCAGGCCCCCCCAGGCTCCTCCTTCCTACTGAGGGTCTCTCTCAGGTGCCAGCCACGCTGCCGCACACGGGCCAAGGGAAAACGTGAATTCTTTCAGATTACGCATCAGACTACTCCACGCAGACGTGCGCTCTCCAACCCCATCTCAGACGCTTCGTGGGGTGGACAGTCCATCACCGTCTCCCTTGACTCCGGGCCCTGCCCACAGCCCAGCGGCAGGTTCTCTGCTGTGGCCCCTGACCCCGAGGGGCCGAGCCCTTCACAGTAGCCCATCCCTCCAACGGGGAGAGCGGCCCGGTCAGGGGCAGGCGGGAGTCTCCCGAGAGCAGGGTCACGGTCACTCATGCTCGGGAAGGACACCGACTGTCCCGGCCTCTGTGACTCCGTGACCACCCAGGACTGGCACACGGCCCGGCCCACGGGGCACCTGCAGGAGCGAGCCTGGCTACATGCAGCCCCACGACCACCAGCACGGCCACCCTGAAGGCCGGACCTGGACCCTGAGCCCACTCCCGCCAGGCGCTGGGGGCCCCGGAGTGGACAGCACCCGGGGAGCGGCCGCAGCCTCGCGCCTCACCTGTCTTCCAGAACCTGTGTCCGAAGAAGCAGACGAAGGAGCCGAGCAGGGCAAAGAGGGTGAAGAAGACTTTGGTGGACGCGCGTCCTGGAAGGGCCGGAGGGGCCGCGGGTGAGCAGGGGCCCGGGCCCCGCTTCCGACAGCGCGGCGGGAGCCAAGGCTCTTCCGTGTCAGAGACTTATTTTGTGCCTCGGCGGGGGTGGGGCTCGCGGGTCCCACGTGAGAGCAGCAGGAGGGGACGGACACAGAACACGCGCTCGGAGGGGACCCAGGACACGGCGAGGGCCAAGAGCAGCACGGCCGGGAACTGACCCACACACCGAGTGCAGGCGCGGGTGTGAGTGGGGCGGAACCCACACAGAGTGAGAGTGTGTGTGGGGACCGGCACACACGAAACCATCGCTGGCACACACAGACAGCCCCCGCCCCACCTGACAGCCACTGGGGGTCAGCCCACTCGGAGACCAAAGGCTGCTGCCAGAACACAGGCAGCCCGGGCCATGGCGGGGTGCTCCAGGCACAGTGCTCCCTGGAATGCTGTCTGACTCCTCACTGAGGAGAGAGCAAAGGCCAAGGAAGCCCCTGCATGCCTGCCCGCAGCCTGCACCCCCACACACCCACCAGGGAGGAACAGACACTCACCCGGGACAGCCGCACAATCACCCAGGGATAGTCACACTCGCAACTGGGACAGTCGCACACTCACCTGAAACAGTCACACACTCAGTCACCCGGGACAGTGACACACTCACCAGGGACAGTCACACTCACCCAGAGACAGTCCCACACTAACCCGGGGACAGTCACCCACCCATCCGGGGACAGTGACACACTTACCCGGACACAGTCCCACCCCTGCCCGGGGATGGCCACACTCACCCAGGGACGTGCAGCTGTCCCCTGGCGTGTCGAAGCTGCAGGCATACGTGTGGGCGGGCACGTAGGCAGCCGACGTGTTCAGCAGCGGGTCCCAGACGACGACGTTGTAGATGACGCCTTGTCCCCGGAGGGAGGAGAAGGACACGCTGGTCTTGTCGTCGGCGGTGAGGGTGGCCACCTGGTGCGAGGAGGCAGGCCTTGGCCCCAGCCCGGCCCCTGGGGGAGGGCCGTGACGCGCAGGACACCGTGCCGGGAACGTGACGGGGAGGCCTCGGGATAGGAGACCCTCGAGGTGCCCTCCCGGCCTCCTGCCACAGTGCTCCTGGCAGCAGGGGCCAAGCACGCCAGCCCTGTGCAGCCCTGTTCTGGACCCCGGGAGCACCCGACACAGGTGGCGCCCGGGCCAGCTCGCCCCGGAGTGGCCAGAGCCCAGCCCGTGTCACTCGGCCACCCTCTGCTCAAGGAGGCATCGGGTCAGCTGCTGCCGCTGGCGGGGCACTGAGGCATGAGACACGGGTACAACCTGCCCCTCCGAGGGCCAGAGCATGCCGTGACCCGGCGTCAGACAGCCCGGCGGGGCCTGCAGAGGCCCATCTCCACCGCCAGCCGCCGCCGCCGCTGGTCTAGCAGCCTCGGGTTCGAACTCAGCTCTGCGGCCGACTCTGGGGGGCTTCCCGAGGTGACAGGGGCAGCTGCCCCCACGCTCGTGCTCACACGCGGCCTTTTCTTGTTTGTTCTTCGTTTGGGGCCACAGCTGGGGGGCTCCCACAGGTTTCAGGATCGAGCCAGGGTCAGGTGGGGACGAGGAGCCGCCCCGGTCCCCGTCCCCGCCCCCGCCCCCAGCCCCCAGTCCCCAGCCCCCGCCCCCGCCCCCAGCCCCGCTCTCTCTCCTGTCGCCCTGGCCGCTTGCAGCCGGACACCCTGGCTTCCACCCGGGCCGCTGTGGCCAGCTGAGCACAGCGACTGACCCACAGGTCTCCTCAGGGCCCGCAGAGCGGCCGAGTCAGCAGCAGGCCCAGCTGACCGCCGGGCACCTCCCCCCGACCGTGGACGCACCTGGACCGCCCTGGCCGTCGCCTGGGGCGCCTGGGCCATGGCCTGCAGGTGGCTCAGGAGGGCTGCAGGCGTCAGGTCATGCTCGGGCAGGAAGTACTGGTACACGCGGTACTGCAGCCGCCACCGGGAGTCCTGGCCGGTGCCCACATCGCAGGGCGGGGGGGCGACGCCCCTGGAAGCAAGCGGAGAGCTGAGCACCGAGCCGGGGGTCAGGGCACTCTGGCACGTGGGCCTGACGTGGGTCCTCAGGCCTGGACACTGACCTACAGCTGCTTCCTGGGCGGGGGAGGGGGCCCTGCCTTCAAGGCCGGAGCACACGGCTTGAGCCGGCAGGAGGGCCCAGGGGCCCAGGGCCTGAGAGCCACTGGGACTCACAGCTCCCCGGAAACACGCAAGCCAAGGCCTGACGGAGCTGGGACACGCGCGCAGCTCTCCAAAGAGCCGAGGGACGGGGCCACTGCGGGGACAGCTCGGGTTCCACACCAGGTCAAAGAGCAAGTCAAACACTGCCTTTTTCACTTCTATGTTTTGGAGAGACCGTCACACGGCGGTGCTCAGGGATCCCTCCTGGGGCCTCCGGGGCCGGGTGGGCGCCAGGGAGCAAACCGACAGGCTCCCTCCTGCTGCGGCACCATCGCCCGCCCGCCTTTCCCCAGAGACGCGCGGGCGTGGGCACGTCACCTGCCAGGTGGGCGCTGGGGACACCCACCTCGCGGAGCCCAGGTTTGCGGGGGCGAATCTGATGGTGGTCTCGAAGAAACTGTACTCCAGGTAGATGTTGGGATCGATCTCTAGGTCGGACTCCAGGTTACAGCCCCCGGGCACAGGGTCTGGGGGGACAGGAAGTCAGGACACTTCAGAGAGTGGATGGCCCGGGGGGCCCAGCCCACAGCCAGGCCGGCTTCCCGGCCACGCCCCTCCCGCCCCGCAGCATCCCCGGGTCACCTCTCTCGGAGTAGGTCAGCGGGACGGCCATGCTCTGGACAGGCGCCGCGGCTGCGGTGGACAGGTGCCACGTGCACACACGCTGCTCGGGCCACAGCGGCGAGACCAGGCCCTGCGCCGTGCCTGTGCTCGAGCTGCCGGGCAGGGCGGCCTGCGAGGGCAGGGACGGGGAGGCGGGGCGGGGTCAGCGCGGGCACCGCAGGCCCCAGCGGGAGACTTGGAGCACTGAGCCAGGCCAGCCCCCAGCAAAGGGTTCACACACACGCACATGCACACACACACACACACACACACACGCACGCACACGCATGCACACACAAACATATGCACAGCCAAGCCAGCGACTCAGAGCACCGAGCCAGGCCAGCCCCCAGCAAAGGGTTCACACACACACACCACACACACACACACACACACGCACACACACGCACGCACAAACATGCACAGCCAAGCCAGCGACTCAGAGCACTGAGCCAGGCCAGCCCACAGGAAAGGGTTCACACACACACGCGCGCGCGCGCGCACACACACACACACGCATGCACACACACACGCACACACACACACACACACACGCACACGCATGCACACACAAACATATGCACAGCCAAGCCAGCGACTCAGAGCACCGAGCCAGGCCAGCCCCCAGCAAAGGGTTCACACACACACACCACACACACACACACACACACACACGCACACACACGCACGCACAAACATGCACAGCCAAGCCAGCGACTCAGAGCAGAGCCAGGCCAGCCCACAGGAAAGGGTTCACACACACACGCACACGCACACGCACATGCACACACGCGCACACACATGCGCACACACACACGTACGCACACACACACATGCACGCACACACAAACATATGCACAGCCAAGCCAGCGACTCAGAGCACCGAGCCAGGCCAGCCCCCAGCAAAGGGTTCACACACACACACACACACACACACACACACACACGCACACACGCACGCACAAACATATGCACAGCCAAGCCAGCGACTCAGAGCACTGAGCCAGGCTAGCCTGCAGGAAAGGGTTCACATACACACGCATGCGCGCACACGTGCACACACGCGCACACACACACACACACGCACATGCACACACAGCCAAGCCAGTGGCTCAGAGCACCGAGCAACACCTGCCCGCAGGAAGGGGTCCACATGTGCAGACACACACACACACACAAACATACACATGCACATACATACACGAGTGCATGCACGCATGCACACCTGAGCACACCAGAGGAGCCTTCGCTGAGACCTCCACAACAGCGGGCGTGAGCAGACCCGCACAGGGAGTGCTCCCGCAAACCACAGCCCCTGCGGGCCCCTCCCCCGTCCCCGCGGCCTGCAGAGCTGAGCCAGAGAGCCGGGGACAAGGGAGAGACTCAGAGCATTTCCCAGAGCGGGGAAAGGGCCAGGGGAGAGGACAGAGGCCAAAGGGCTCGGCCCCGGACAGAAGGAGAATCGCCCCAGACTGGCAGAGGTGGGGCGAGGACCCCGACCCCCAGAGCACCACAGGGGGCTCCCACAACCCTGCACGGAGTGGGAGCGGGGAGGGCACGGCGGCCTCAAGGAGGGGGGGCCACGGCCAGCCCTGCAGGGGAGGCCCCACCTCAGCCCTGAGACCGACCCCCGCGTCCCACGGAGGGCCCGCGGCCAGGCAGAGCAAGAGGCAGCAGGGCTGGGGTCCAAGCAAGGGGTCCAAGCAACGGGAGGTGCCACACAACAGGGGTCCCGTGTCCTGCACAAGGCAGGCAGGCGGCTAGACTGTCGCAAAGCCTTCGGGAAGGGCCCGGGGTTTGCGCGCACGTGTGTGTGTATGTGTGTGTGTGTGTGTGTGTGTGTGTGTGTGTGTGTGTGTGAATGCGTGCCTGTGTGTGAATGCGTGTCTGTGTGAATGTGTGTGTGTGAGACTGTATGTGTTTCTGCGTGTGTGAACGTGCGTACGTGTGAGTGTGAGCATGTGTTTCTGTGACGGTTTTCATTCCGGGTCACTGGAGGCGTGGCTTCCACGGGTGGCCTCCCGTCACCTGGGCCTGGCTTCAACCCCCTGTGCGGGGGAGGGAGTGGCAGCGCCCTCCCGAGAGCTGCTGGTGGCGGGGGGGGGGGGGGGGGAGAGCCGTCGTGAGCTTCAGCGGCTCCGAAACAGGACTCGCTCTCAGAGCAGGCGCGGGGACAGAGACGTCACTGCAGAGTGAGCCGCGGCCGCACCAACGCTCCCCCCAGCGTGAACAGCTGTCAGAGGCTGACGGGCCGGGCCTGGCGCCACTCACTGGGCAGCCGAGACCTTCCGGGGCTCAGGCTGGGGTGGCGGGTCTGACAAGCCCCCCGGACCCACGCACAGCGCCAGACAAGCTGAGCGTTCCGGATCTTTCAGGCCCAGAGGGAAACACTGATCCCGGAGGTGTCGCTAACACCCGCCCGGGACAAGGGCACCAGAGGCCCAGCTGAGGAGAGAGGGAAAGGCAGGAGGGAAGAGGGGCCGGGCAGCGGAGAGGCCTGGCGCGGGTCTCCACGTCCCCGGCAGCCGGCCCGGCCCACAGCCGAGCGCCGTGCCCCAAGCCGCGCAGGCAGACAGACAGACAGACACCAGAGCCGGTAGGCAGACAGACAGACAGACACCAGAGCCGGTGCTGCCCTGGCCAGGCCCCGGCGCCCACCTTGGAGAAGGACACGGTGGTGTTCAGGTGCTGCGAGTGCACTTGGAAAATAAGGAAAGTCACGTCGCTGGAAATGTTCCGCAAAACGCCTTCTTTCGGGAACGGCTTGCTGAGCTGGAAGAACGTGAATCTCCCCACGGAGAGTTCCAGAAGACCTTCGGCGGAACGGGGGGTTTCACTGAGCCCGGCCGAGATCACGGGCACCCTGTGCCGCTACCCCGCAGGACTGGCCTGCAGGAGCCCCGGCACACCGACCCTGTGTGGGAAGGGCTTTGCCACACATGGCGGCGCCCAGGCTGACCCCGGGCACAGCACCCCGAGGCCAACGTCCCCCCAACACCCACGAAGGCCAGTTGGGGGCATCCCACGTGGTACTCGGGGAGCCCGGGGCCTCTCTCGGAGACTCTCGGCCAGCAGGGCCGTGGTCCCGCCTGAGGCCAGGATGTGGCGTGGCGGGGCAGACGCAGCCACCGCAGCGGTGCTGGGGGCTTCACAGCTGCATCCTGTGGCGTAGGGGGCCCGTGTGGTCCTGGGAGCAAACCGCAGTGGGCTGCACACGAGGCTCGCGCCTTGCCCCTGGCCCAAAAGGCTAATGTGAGGGGAGCACTTAGGCCCAGCGGGAGGATGACCGTGTGTGACAGGCCAACGGTGTAAGAAGGACAGTGTGTGACAGCCAGTAGTGCGAGGGACAGTGTGTGACAGGCCAGCAGTGCGAGGGGGACAGTGTGTGACAGGCCAGCAGTGCGAGGGGGACAGTGTGTGACAGGCCAGCAGTGCGAGGGGGACAGTGTGTGACAGGCCAGCAGTGCGAGGGACAGTGTGTGACAGGCCAGCAGTGCGAGGGGGACAGTGTGTGACAGGCCAGCAGTGCAAGGGACAGTGTGTGACAGGCCAGCAGTGCGAGGGACAGTGTGTGACAGGCCAGCAGTGCGAGGGGGACAGTGTGTGACAGGCCAGCAGTGCGAGGGACAGTGTGTGACAGGCCAGCAGTGCGAGGGACAGTGTGTGACAGGCCAGCAGTGCGAGGGGGACAGTGTGTGACAGGCCAGCAGTGCGAGGGAGACAGTGTGTGACAGCCAGCAGTGCGAGGGGGACAGTGTGTGACAGGCCAGCAGTGCGAGGGGGACAGTGTGTGACAGGCCAGCAGTGCGAGGGACAGTGTGTGACAGGCCAGCAGTGCGAGGGGGACAGTGTGTGACAGGCCAGCAGTGCGAGGGACAGTGTGTGACAGCCAGCAGTGCGAGGGGGACAGTGTGTGACAGGCCAGCAGTGTGAGGGGGACAGTGTGTGACAGGCCAGCAGTGCGAGGGAGACAGTGTGTGACAGCCAGCAGTGCGAGGGGGACAGTGTGTGACAGGCCAGCAGTGCGAGGGGGACAGTGTGTGACAGGCCAGCAGTGCGAGGGACAGTGTGTGACAGGCCAGCAGTGCGAGGGGGACAGTGTGTGACAGGCCAGCAGTGCGAGGGAGACAGTGTGTGACAGCCAGCAGTGCGAGGGACAGTGTGTGACAGGCCAGCAGTGCGAGGGGGACAGTGTGTGACAGGCCAGCAGTGCGAGGGGGACAGTGTGTGACAGGCCAGCAGTGCGAGGGACAGTGTGTGACAGGCCAGCAGTGCGAGGGGGACAGTGTGTGACAGGCCAGCAGTGCGAGGGGGACAGTGTGTGACAGGCCAGCAGTGCGAGGGACAGTGTGTGACAGGCCAGCAGTGCGAGGGGGACAGTGTGTGACAGGCCAGCAGTGCGAGGGAGACAGTGTGTGACAGCCAGCAGTGCGAGGGACAGTGTGTGACAGGCCAGCAGTGCGAGGGGGACAGTGTGTGACAGGCCAGCAGTGCGAGGGGGACAGTGTGTGACAGCCAGCAGTGCGAGGGACAGTGTGTGACAGGCCAGCAGTGCGAGGGGGACAGTGTGTGACAGGCCAGCAGTGCGAGGGGGACAGTGTGTGACAGGCCAGCAGTGCGAGGGACAGTGTGTGACAGGCCAGCAGTGCGAGGGGGACAGTGTGTGACAGGCCAGCAGTGCGAGGGACAGTGTGTGACAGCCAGCAGTGCGAGGGGGACAGTGTGTGACAGGCCAGCAGTGTGAGGGGGACAGTGTGTGACAGGCCAGCAGTGCGAGGGGGACAGTGTGTGACAGCCAGCAGTGCCAAGACCAGAACAAAGATGTGCCTGAGCGGCCCCCCGGCCCACAGCCTGCTCTGCAGCCTGGGTGAGTGACCCGCGCCCAGTTCACCAGGACTCGCTCCGGGCAGTGGCTGTGGCAGAGCCGACAGCCGGCCGGGAAGGCCGGGCCTCCCTCCTCACCCAGCGCAGGGCGGCGGGAGCGGGAGCAGGGAAGCCGGGTCGGGGGGACACGGAGGTCGGGGCACACCCACCCCGAGGGCCCTGACTCCCTCGTGGCCGACACCAGAACCCCCCGGCCCCTGGCGCCCAGAGCAGCGCCCGCCTGCGGGCAGGAACCAGCAGCCGAGCCCCGGCGCAGCTCGGCGACTTCCCCACGGGCCGTGCAGCGCCTGGCTCTGCTCTAGGCAAGTACTCGGGCGAGAGATTCACCGTCACGGTGCTGCAGGGTCCCCCACACAGGGGCGTCTCCCCGGGCGTCGCTCCCCACCTGTGCAGGGGGGAAGCGGGCGTCAACCCCGCACCACCGCCCTGCCAGCCCCGCCACCTTCCACTCAGGCCTGACGCGCGGATTCCAGAAGGGCAGCGCCGGCTTCCTAACTCCCGGCAGACGGGACGTTAAGAAGAGAAAACGGGGGTGGGGGGCGCTGGAGCGATAACACAGCGGGGAGGGCGTTTGCCCTGCACACGGCCGACCCGGGTTCGAGTCCCAGCATCCCATAGGATCCCCCGAGCACCGCCAGGAGTAATTCTCAATGCAGAGCCAGGAGTAACCCCTGAGCATCGCCGGGTATGACCCAAACAGCAAAAAAAAAAAACAAAAAAAAAAAGGAAAAAAAAAAAAGAAAGAGAAAGCGGCCACCTGAGGGTGAAACCGGCCTGCGGGTCAGTGGACACGAAGCCGCGGCCATGGTACGTGTCACTGCTCCCCCGAGCCACTGCTGACATCACACATCCCGGGGACTGGCTCTGCCGCCTCCAGAGGCCCAGCAAGCTCGAGGCCGCAGCTCGCCCGGCCCAACGGCCCTGCTCTCCCAGTGGACACTCGGCCATTTCCCAAGGCCACCACACACCCCTGGGACTGAGACTTCCCTCCCCTGCCGCCCTCCAGGGGGCAAAGAGCAGCGTCGGTGTTAGCCGAGCAGGGAGGCTCCTCTCGCACAGAAGCACCCCGTGCCGGGCGGAGAAGGGCACTGCCCAGGAGACGGCGCCCTGGGCATGCGGGAGGCAGTGAACAGCGGCGTCTGCCCACGACTCGAGCAATTCCACGGCTACACGCAAAACACAGGTGCTATTAAACGTCCCCGCGGGTACGTGCAAGAGATGCGGCCAATGTGGCAATACGGCAAGTGTGTGCCTGCCGGGCACGCATCCCACGCAGGCGCCATCCCTGGCACAAGGTCCCCTGGGCACCACGGGAGTAGCCCCTAAGCATGGCCGAGTGCGTGACCAAAAAAAAAAAAAAAACGCAAAGAGCTGGCTCCCAGCCCAGCGAGTCCAGGCCAGGGCCCAGGCCAGGGCGGGTCAGCTGCACGTTCTGGCCCGAAGTTCCCCTGTCAGAGTGGAAACAGCCCACTTGACCTGCCTGGGTGGCTGTGTAGGGAGCAGGAGCTTCCCGGCCGGGCCAGGGGCGGGTGCTCCGAGGGAGCCTGTGGTGCCACACTCTGCCCGGGTGCCCCCCAGCCATGGTTTATGCTATCAGCGTTGCCTTGGGCTTCACCCTCTGCCAAGGGAAGATAAGCTTCACCCCACAGGGCGCGAGGCTGAAATAACGCTGCCAGCAGGGCCCTCTCTCCGCTCCCCTGGCACCCGCCGCAAACAAGGCTATGCTTCTGCAAAGGAAAAAGAAACAACGTGACGAGCCTCTCCAGTCCCGCTCCGGAGATGGCGCTTCAGGAGCACAGTCTGCTCAGAAAACACCGCTGAGAGCTGCACCTGGCCCCTACGGTGCCAAACAAAACTCCGGGCGCACCTAAGGCCGCGGGAAAGCCCGCGATCACCAAGCTGGCCAGGGGCGCGCGGGGCAGTCCACACCCGCGAACTCCGAGCTACTGTCCCCTCGCCCAGGCCCCTGCGCGGCGAGCTCAAGTCCAGCCCCTGGCCTCTCAAGAGACCCGCCTGCGCTGGGGGCGCAACTCCCCTGCCCAACCACCACCACCCCCACCCCCCCACCCCCCGCCCACCCGCTCCAAGCGCGGTCCTGGCCCTTCGCTGGGCTGGGTCCGAGGAAAGCGCACGGGGCTGGGATGCAGCGACGCCCAGCTCGGGGCAGGCGGCCGGCGGGAAGGGGCAGCAGGAGGGCTCGCCCGCGGGGAGGGCTGCAAGCAGGCGGGGGCAGCGCCCGGACCCCCGGACCCTCGACCGGCGGGTGGGGTGCACGCACGGTCGGGCAGCGCCGGGACGCCTGGGACCCTGGACCCACCTGACCCGCGGGTGGTCGCACGCACGGCCGGGCAGCGCCGGGACCCCCTAACCCGCGGGTGGGCGCACGCACAGCCGGGGCAGCGCCAGGACCTCCAGACCCACGGGAGGGGTGCAGGCAGGGTCGGGGCAGCGCCGGGACCCCCAGGACCCTGGACCCCCTGACCCCTGGGTGGGGCGCACGCACGGCCGGGGCAGCACCGGAGGGGTGCAAACACGGGGCAGCGCCTGGACCGCCGGGACCCGGGAGGGGCGCACGCACGGCCGGGGCAGCGCGGGACCCCCAACCCCGGCCCCCTGCGCGCACGGCCGGGGCAGCGCGGGACCCCCGACCCCAGACCCCCTGCACGCACGGCCGGGGCAGCGCGGGACCCCCGACCCCGGCCCCCGGCG